>NC_092708.1:401016697-401320697 GCF_047496885.1 Scyliorhinus torazame | reverse complement strand
CCCTTCCCTCCCCGATCACCTCCGCCCCCGATAACCTTCGCCCCCGCTTCCTCCCCGATAATCTCCGCCCCTCCGATAACCTCCGCCCCCCCTCCCCCGATAACCTCCGCTCCCCTCCCTCCCCGATAACCTCCGCCCCCTCACTCCCTCCCAGATAAACTCCGCCCCTCCCTCCCCGATAACCTCCGCCCCTCCCTCCCCCCGATAACCTCCGCCCCCCCTCCCAGATAACCTCCGCCCCCCTCCCTCCCCGATAACCTCCGCCCCCCCTCCCTCCCCGATAACCTCCGCCCCCCCTCCCTCACCGACAACCTCCGCCCCCTCCCTCCCCGACAACCTCCATCCCCCCCTCCCTCCCCGACAACCTCCATCCCCCCTTCCTCCCGATAACCTCCGCCCCCTCCCTCCCCGATAACCTCCGCCCCTCCCCGACAACCTCCACCCACCCTCCCACCCCGATAACCCTCTACCCCCCTCCCCGATAACCGCCGCACCCTCTCCGATAACCGCCGCCCCTCCCCTGTAACCTCCCCCCCCCCCGGTAACCTCCGCCCGCCCCCCCTCCCTCCCCGGTAACCTCCGCCCGCCCCCTCCTCCCCGGTAACCTCCGCCCCCCCCCCTCCCCGGTAACCTCCGCCCCCCCCCTCCTCCCCGGTAACCTCCGCCCCCCCCTCCTCCCTTCTTCCCCGGTAACCTCCGCCCCCCCCCCCTCCCTTCCTCTCCGGTAACATCCTCCGCCCCCCCCCCCTCCTCCCCGGTAACCTCCGCCCCCACCCCTCCTCCCCGGTAACCTCCGCCCCCACCCCTCCTCCCCGGTAACCTCCGCCCCCCCCCCCCTACCTCCCCGGTAACCTCCTCCGCCCCCCCCCTCCTCCCCGGTAACCTCCGCCCCCCCCCCTCCTCCCCGGTAACCTCCGCCCCCCTCCCTCCCTTCCTCCCCGGTAACCTCCGCCCCCCCTCCCTTCCTCCCCGGTAACATCCACCGCCCCCCCTCCCTCCCCGATAACCTCCGCCCCCCTCCCCCGATAACCTCCGCCCCCCCTCCCCGATAACCTCCGCTCCCCTCCCCCCATTAACCTCCGCACCCCCTCCCCTCCCCTCCCCGATAACCTCCGCCCCCGATAACCTTCGCCCCCCCTTCCTCCCCGATAACCTTCGCCCCTCCGATAACCTCCGCCCCCCCTCCCCGATAACCTCAGCTCCCCTCCCTCCCCGATAACCTCCGCCCCCTCACTCCCTCCCAGATAACCTCCGCCCCCTCACTCCCTCCCAGATAACCTCCGCCCCTCCCTCCCCGATAACCTCCGCCCCCCTCCCCCCGATAACCTCCGCCCCCCCTCCCCGATAACCTCCGCCCCCCCTCCCCGATAACCTCCGCCCCCTCCCCACGTTAACCTCCGCCCCCCTCCACCCGTTAACCTCCGCCCCCTCCCTCCCCGATAACCTCCGCCCCCTCCCTCCCCGATAACCTCCATCCCCCCTCCCCACGTTAACCTCCGCCCCCCTCCACCCGTTAACCTCCGCCCCCCCTCCAACCGTTAACCTCCGCCCCCCCTCCACCCGTTAACCTCCGCCCCCCCTCCACCCGTTAACCTCCGCCCCACCTCCACCCGTTAACCTCCGCCCCACCTCCACCCGTTAACCTCCGCCCCCCCCTCCACCCATTAACCTCCGCCCCCCCTCCACCCGTTAACCTCCGCCCCCCCTCCACCCGTTAACCTCCGCCCCCCTCCCTCCCCGATAACCTCCGCCCCCCCTCCCCGATAACCTCCGCCCCCCCTCCCCGATAATCTCCGCCCCCCCTCCCCCTCCATCCCCGATAACCTCCGCCCCCCCTCCCTCCCCGATAACCCCTGCCACCCCCTCGCTCCCGATAAACTCCGCCCCCTCCCTCCCCGATAAACTCCGCCCCCCCTCCCTCCCGACAACCTCCATCCCCCCTCCCCAACAACCTCCACCCACCCTCCCTCCCCGATAACCTCCGCCCCTCCCCGATAACCTCCGCCCCTCCCACCCCAATAACCCACGGCCCCCTCCCCGATAACCGCCGCCCCCCCTCCCCGATAACCGCCGCCTCCCTCCCCGATAAACGCCGCCCCCCTCCCCGATAAACGCCGCCCACCCTGCCTCTCCGACAACCTCCACCCCCTCCCTCCCCGATAACCTCCGCCCCTCCTCCCTCCCCCATAATCTCCGCCACCCTCCCCCCGATAACTTCCGCCCCCTCCTCCCCTCCCCCCGATAACTTCCGCCCCCTCCTCCCCTCCCCCCGTTAACCTCCGCCCCCTCCCGTTAACCTCCGCCCCCTCCCCCCGTTAACCTCCGCCCCCTCCCCCCGTTAACCTCCGCACCCCCTCCCCGATAACCTCCGCACCCCCTCCCCGATAACCTCCGCCCCCGATAACCTTCGCCCCCCCCTTCCTCCCCGATAACCTCCGCCCCTCCGATAACCTCCGCCCCCCCTCCCAATTAACCTCCGCTCCCCTCCCTCCCCGATAACCTCCGCCCCCTCACTCCCTCCCAGATAACCTCCGCCCCCTCACTCCCTCCCAGATAACCTCCGCCCCCCCTCCCCGATAACCTCCGCTCCCCTCCCCCCGTTAACCTCCGCACCCCCTCCCCTCCCCTCCCCGATAACCTCCGCCCCCGATAACCTTCGCCCCCCCTTCCTCCCCGATAACCTCCGCCCCCCATCCCCGATAACCTCCGCTCCCCTCCCTCCCCGATAACCTCCGCCCCCTCACTCCCTCCCAGATAACCTCCGCCCCTCCCTCCCCGATAACCTCCGCCCCTCACTCCCCGATAACCTCCGCCCCCCTCCCCCCGATAACCTCCGCCCCCCTCCCCCCGATAACCTCCGCCCCCCTCCCCCCGATAACCTCCGCCCCCCCTCCCCGATAACCTCCGCTCCCCTCCCCCCGTTAACCTCCGCACCCCCTCCCCTCCCCTCCCCGATAACCTCCGCCCCCGATAACCTTCGCCCCCCCTTCCTCCCCGATAACCTCCGCCCCCCATCCCCGATAACCTCCGCTCCCCTCCCTCCCCGATAACCTCCGCCCCCTCACTCCCTCCCAGATAACCTCCGCCCCTCCCTCCCCGATAACCTCCGCCCCTCACTCCCCGATAACCTCCGCCCCCCTCCCCCCGATAACCTCCGCCCCCCTCCCCCCGATAACCTCCGCTCCCCTCCCTCCCCGATAACCTCCGCCCCCCCTCCCTCCCCGATAACCTCCGCCCCCCTCACTCCCTCCCAGATAACCTCCGCCCCCCCTCCCCGATAACCTCCGCCCCCCTCCCTCACCGACAACCTCCGCCCCCTCCCTCCCTGACAACCTCCATCCCCCCTCCCTCCCCGACAACCTCCATCCCCCCTCCCTCCCCGACAACCTCCATCCCCCCTTCCTCCCCGATAACCTCCGCCCCCTCCCTCCCCGATAACCTCCGCCCCTCCCCGACAACGTCCACCCACCCTCCCACCCCGATAACCCTCTACCCCCCTCCCCGATAACCGCCGCCCCCTCTCCGATAACCGCCGCCCCCTCCTCTGTAACCTCCCCCCCCCGGTAACCTCCGCCCGCCCCCCCTCCACCCCGGTAACCTCCGCCCGTCCCCTCCTCCCCGGTAACCTCCGCCCGCCCCCTCCTCCCCGGTAACCTCCGCCCGCCCCCTCCTCCCCGGTAACCTCCGCCCGCCCCCTCCTCCCCGGTAACCTCCGCCCCCACCTCCTCCCCGGTAACCTCCCCCCCCCCCCCCCCGCCACCCCGGTAACCTCCCCCCCCCCCCGCCACCCCGGTAACCTCCCCCCCCCCCCCGCCACCCCGGTAACCTCCCCCCCACCCCCCGCCACCCCGGTAACCTCCCCCCCCCCCCCCCCGCCACCCCGGTAACCTCCGCCCCCCCCCCTCCCCGGTAACCTCCGCCCCCACCTCCTCCCCGGTAACCTCCGCCCCCCCCCCCTTCCTCCCCGGTAACCTCCTCCGCCCCCCCCCATCCTCCCCGGTAACCTCCGCCCCCCTCCCTCCCCGGTAACCTCCTCCCTCCCCGGTTAACCTCCTCCGCCCCCCCCTCCACCCCGGTAACCTCCGCCCCCCCCCCTCCCCGGTAACCTCCTCCGCCCCCCCCCATCCTCCCCGGTAACCTCCGCCCCCCTCCCTCCCCGGTAACCTCCTCCCTCCCCGGTTAACCTCCTCCGCCCCCCCCTCCACCCCGGTAACCTCCTCCCTCCCCGGTTAACCTCCTCCGCCCCCCCCTCCACCCCGGTAACCTCCGCCCCCACCCCCCCCCGGTGCCCCCCGCCGCCCCTCCCCCCCCGCCGCCCCTCCCCCCCGCCCCACCTCCCCTCCGCCTCCCCTCCCCCCCGCCTCCCCTCCGCCTCCCCTCCCCCCCTCCCCCCGCCTCCCCTCCCCCCGCCCCGCCCCTCCCCCCTCCGCCCCTCCCCCAACCCGCCCCGCCGCCCTCCCCCCTCCCCCCCCACCCACCCCCCCTCCCCTCCCCCCACCCGCCCTCCCCCCCACCCCCCCTCCCCCCCACCCCCCCGCCCCTCCCCCCACCCGCCCTCCCCCCCACCCCCCCGCCCCTCCCCCCACCCCCCCCGCCCCTCCCCCCACCCCCCCCGCCCCTCCCCCCACCACCCCCCGCCCCTCCCCCCACCACCCCCCGCCCCTCCCCCCACCACCCCCCGCCCCTCCCCCCACCACCCCCCGCCCCTCCCCCCACCACCCCCCGCCCCTCCCCCCACCACCCCCCGCCCCTCCCCCCACCACCCCCCGCCCCTCCCCCCACCACCCCCCGCCCCTCCCCCCACCACCCCCCGCCCCTCCCCCCACCACCCCCCGCCCCTCCCCCCACCACCCCCCGCCCCTCCCCCACCACCCCCCGCCCCTCCCCCCACCACCCCCGCCCCGCCGGCCGCCCCGCCCCTCCCCCCTCCCCTCCCCCCCGCCCCGCCCCTCCCCCCCTCCCCCGCCAGCCCCTCCCCCCCGCCCCCCCAGCCCCTCCCCCGCCAGCCCCTCCCCCGCCAGCCCCTCCCCCCCGCCCCCCCAGCCCCTCCCCCGCCAGCCCCTCCCCCCCGCCCCTCCCCCCTCCCCCGCCAGCCCCTCCCCCCCAGCCCCTCCCCCCCCCGCCCCCCCCCAGCCCCTCCCCCGCCCCTCCCCAGCCCCTCCCCCCGCCCCCCCCAGCCCCTCCCCTCCCCAGCCCCTCCCCCCCGCCCCTCCCCAGCCCCTCCCCCCCCTCCCCCCTCCCTCCCCTCCCCCCTCCCCCCAGCCCCTCCCCTCCCCCCTCCCCCCCTCCCCCCCCCCCCCTGCCCCCCCCCTCCCCCCCCCCCCCTGCCCCCCCCCTCCCCCCCCCCCCCTCCCCCCCCCTCCCCCGCCCCCGCCCCCCCCCTCCCCCGCCCCCCCCCGCCCCCCCCCTCCCCCGCCCCCTCCCCCCCCCGCCCCCCCCGCCCCTCCCCCCCCGCCCCTCCCCCCCCGCCCCCCCAGCCCCTCCCCCCCCGCCCCCCCAGCCCCGCCCCCCCAGCCCCTCCCCCCCCGCCCCCCCCGCCCCTCCCCCCCCGCCCCCCCAGCCCCGCCCCCCCAGCCCCTCCCCCCCCGCCCCCCCCGCCCCTCCCCCCCCGCCCCCCAGCCCCTCCCCAGCCCCTCCCCCCCAGCCCCCCCAGCCCCTCCCCCAGCCCCCCTCCCGCCCCCCCAGCCCCTCCCCCAGCGCCCCCCCAGCCCCTCCCCCAGCGCCCCCCCAGCCCCTCCCCCAGCGCCCCCCCAGCCCCCCCCCCCCCAGCCCCTCCCCCCCAGCCCCCCCAGCCCCCCCAGTCCCCCCAGCCCCCCCTCGCCCCTCCCGCCCCCCCAGCCCCTCCCCCAGCGCCCCCCCGCCCCCCCAGCCCCTCCCCCCCAGCCCCTCCCCCCCTCGCCCCCTCGCCCCCCCAGCCCCTCCCCCCCTCGCCCACCCCAATCCCCCCTCCCCAATACCCTCACTCTCTCAGGCTGCCTCCAACCGCAGCATCCTCCTACCCTCGGACTGCCCCCGCCCCGCCCCGCCCCCCCGCACTCACCAGACGTGCCCGGGCTCCGCCAGCCGGTAGAAGCGGCTGAGGAAGGAAAGCGCCGTCACCAGCAGGAGGCCAGGCTGCCCCGTCCCCCCGGGTTTGCAGCCCGGGGCTCGGCCTGCCAGCGGCTTGCGCCCCGGTCCCGGGCTCCGGCTCCGCCCGGCCGCAGACATTTCCGGGCTTCAACCTTCCGCAAGCGGCCTAGGCCCCGTCTCCCGTGGCAACGCCAGTCAGCAAATCAGCTCAGCCAATCAGCGAAGCCGGCAGCTCAGCCAATCAGCGAAGCCGGCAGCACAGCAAATCAGCGAGGCCGGCGGCTCAGCCAATCAGCGAAGCCGGCAGCTCAGCCAATCAGCGAAGCCGGCAGCACAGCAAATCAGCGAGGCCGGCGGCTCAACCAATCAGCTAGGCCGGCGGCGCAGCCAATAAGCAGCTGGCAGTGGCCGGGTCCTCAGTGGTCAATGTGGTGAGCAGAATGGCGCCATTATTCCCGGTGCGGCCTGGCCGAGGTTCCCGGTGGGGCTTCACCTTTTATACCAGTCTGCCATAAGGCCCCTCGTCAAAGGCTTTACTGAAGTCCATGTAAACAACATCCACTGCCCTCCCTTCATCAATCATCTTTATCACTTCCTCAAAAAACTCAATCAAGTTAGTGAGGCACGACCTCCCCTTTGTCATGTGAGAAATGTACCTTGAAGAAATGGGTGTTTATCAGTGATGTCAGATTGTGGGTGGAGCTGGGCTGTCTGTCAGCTTTTTACTTTTGTTTTAAGCTGTTTGCTGCAGGATGTGTTTTAGTTTTGTTTTCAGTGTTGGAGCTGAAGCCAGACAGAGCAGGTGTACTGTTGATCTCTCTGCCATGAAAAGACTGTCTCTTGATCATTTGGTGAATTCAGAATTATAAATGTTCTCAGTAGTGAATGTAAACCTAATGTGCTTCTGTTAAAAGGTGTTTCTTGGGTCTTCTGGATGTTGTTTGGGAAGTTATTCAGGATTACTTAGTATTGTATTCTTTGGGGGGTGTATTTGAATTAATGGTTGCTAAGATGTTCACTGTATGTTTTAAAAAGGTTAACTTGAGTTCCTAGAATAAACATTGTTTTGCTTTAAAAAATACTTTTCAATTTCTGCTGAACCACACTTGTAGAGTGGGCCGTGTGCTCCCCATACCACAATCTAGTAAAAGTTGTGGGTCAGGTGAACTCCATGATACACTTTGGGGTTCTCTAAACCCTGGCCCATAACACCTTCACAAAACCATGCTGTCTATCGCTTATGAGTCCATTTGTTTCCAAAAAGGTATAAATCCTGTCCCTGAGAATTCTCTCCAATAATTTACCTACGACTGACGTGAGGGTCACCGGCCTATAGTTTCCAGGATTATCCCTGCTACCTTTCTTCAACAGCACAAAGAACAAGAACAAAGAAATGTACAGCACAGGAACAGGCCCTTCGGCCCTCCAAGCCCGCGCCGACCATACTGCCCGACTAAACTACAATCTTCTACACTTCCTGGGTCCGTATCCTTCTATTCCCATCCTATTCATATATTTGTCAAGATGCCCCTTAAATGTCCCTATCGTCCCTGCTTCCACTACCTCCTCCGGTAGCGAGTTCCAGGCACCCACTACCCTCTGCGTAAAAAACTTGCCTCGTACATCTACTCTAAACCTTGCCCCTCTCACCTTAAACCTATGCCCCCTAGTAATTGACCCCTCTACCCTGGGGAAAAGCCTCTGACTATCCACTCTGTCTATGCCCCTCATAATTTTGTAGACTCTATCAGGTCGCCCCTCAACCTCCTTCGTTCCAGAGAGAACAAACCGAGTTTATTCAATCGCTCCTCATAGCTTATGCCCTCCATACCAGGCAACATTCTGGTAAATCTCTTCTGCACCCTCTCTAAAGCCTCCACATCCTTCTGGTAGTGTGGCGACCAGAATTGAACACTATACTCCAAGTGTGGCCTAACTAAGGTCCTATACAGCTGCAACATGACTTGCCAATTCTTATACTCAATGCCCCGTCCAATGAAGGCAAGCATGCCGTATGCCTTCTTGACTACCTTCTCCACCTGTGTTGCCCCCTTTCAATGACCTGTGGACCTGTACTCCTAGATCTCTTTGACTTTCAATACTCTTGAGGGTTCTACCATTTACTGTATATTCCCTACCTGCATTAGCCCTTCCAAAATGCATTACCTCACATTTGTCCGGATTAAACTCCATCTGCCATCTCTCCGCCCAAGTCTCCAGACAATCTAAATCCTGCTGTATCCTCAGACAGTCCTCATCGCTATCCGCAATTCCACCAACCTTTGTGTCGTCTGCAAACTTACTAATCAGACCAGTTACATTTTCCTCCAAATCATTTATATATACTACAAACAGCAAAGGTCCCAGCACTGATCCCTGTGGAACACCACTGGTCACAGCCCTCCAATTAGAAAAGCATCCCTCCATTGCTACCCTCTGCCTTCTATGGCCTAGCCAGTTCTGAATCCACCTTGCCAGCTCACCCCTGATCCCGTGTGACTTCACCTTTTGTACTAGTCTACCATGAGGGACCTTGTCAAAGGCCTTACTGAAGTCCATGTAGACAACATCCACTGCCCTACCTGCATCAATCATCTTAGTGACCTCCTCGAAAAACTCTATCAAGTTAGTGAGACACGACCTCCCCTTCACAAAACCGTGCTGCCTCTCACTAATACGTCCATTTGCTTCCAAATGGGAGTAGATCCTGTCTCGAAGAATTCTCTCCAGTAATTTCCCTACCACTGAAGTAAGGCTCACCGGCCTGTAGTTCCCGGGATTATCCTTGCTACCCTTCTTAAACAGAGGAACAACATTGGCTATTCTCCAGTCCTCCGGGACATCCCCTGAAGACAGCGAGGATCCAAAGATTTCTGTCAAGGCCTCAGCAATTTCCTCTCCAGCCTCCTTCAGTATTCTGGGGTAGATCCCATCAGGCCCTGGGGACTTATCTACCTTAATATTTTTTAAGACACCCAACACCTCGTCTTTTTGGATCACAATGTGACCCAGGCTATCTACACCCCCTTCTCCAGACTCAACATCTACCAATTCCTTCTCTTTGGTGAATACTGATGCAAAGTATTCATTTAGTACCTCGCCCATTTCCTCTGGCTCCACACATAGATTCCCTTGCCTATCCTTCAGTGGGCCAACCCTTTCCCTGGCTACCCTCTTGCTTTTTATGTATGTGTAAAAAGCCTTGGGATTTTCCTTAACCCTATTTGCCAATGACTTTTCATGACCCCTTCTAGCCCTCCTGACTCCTTGCTTAAGTTCCTTCCTACTTTCCTTATATGCCACACAGGCTTCGTCTGTTCCCAGCCTTTTAGCCCTGACAAATGCCTCCTTTTTCTTTTTGACGAGGCCTACAATATCACTCGTCATCCAAGGTTCCCGAAAATTGCCGTATTTATCTTTCTTCCTCACAGGAACATGCCTGTCCTGTATTCCCTTCAACTGACACTTGAAAGCCTCCCACATGTCAGATGTTGATTTGCCCTCAAACATCCGCCCCCAATCTATGTTCTTCAGTTCCCACCTAATATTGTCATAATTAGCCTTCCCCCAATTTAGCACATTCATCCTCGGACCACTCTTATCCTTGTCCACCAGTACTTTAAAACTTACTGAATTGTGGTCACTGTTACCGAAATGCTCCCCTACTGAAACATCTACCACCTGGCCGGGCTCATTCCCCAATACCAGGTCCAGTACCCGCCCCTTCCCTAGTTGGACTGTCTACATATTGTTTTAAGAAGCCCTCCTGGATGCTCCTTACAAACTCCGCCCCGTCTAAGCCCCTGGCACTAAGTGAGTCCCAGTCAATATTGGGGAAGTTGAAGTCTCCCATCACCACAACCCTGTTGTTTTTACTCTTTTCCAAAATCTGTCTACCTATCTGCTCCTCTATCTCCCGCTGGCTGTTGGGAGGCCTGTAGTATACCCCCAACATTGTGACTGCACCCTTCTTATTCCTGATCTCTACCCATATAGCCTCACTGCCCTCTGAGGTGTCCTCTCGCAGTATAGCTGTGATATTCTCCCGAACAAGTAGCGCAACTCCGCCTCCCCTTTTACATCCCCCTCTATCCCGCCTGAAACATCTAAATCCTGGAACGTTTAGCTGCCAATCCTGCCCTTCCCTCAACCAGGTCTCTGTAATGGCAATAACATCATAGTTCCAAGTAGTAATCCAAGCTCTAAGTTCATCTGCCTTACCCGTAATGCTCCTTGCATTAAAACATAGGCACTTCAGGCCACCAGACCCGCTGTGTTCAGCAACTTTTCCCCGTCTGCTCTGCCTCAGAGCCACACTGTCCCTATTCCCTAGTTCTCCCTCAATGCTCTCACCTTCTGACCTATTGCTCCCGTACCCACCCCCCTGCCATACTAGTTTAAACCCTCCCGTGTGACACTAGCAAACCTCGCGGCCAGGATATTTATGCCTCTCCGGTTTAGATGCAACCCGTCCATCTTATACAGGTCACACCTGCCCCGGAAGAGCTCCCAGTGGTCCAGAAAACGGAAACCCTCCCTCCTACACCAGCTGTTTAGCCACGTGTTTGTCTGCTCTATCTTCCTATTTCTAGCCTCACTGGCACGTGGCACAGGGAGTAATCCCGAGATTACAACCCTCGAGGTCCTGTCCTTTAACTTTCTGCCTAGCTCCCTGAACTCCTGCTGCAGGACCTCATGCCCCTTCCTGCCTATGTCGTTAGTACCAATATGTACAACGACCTCTGCCTGTTTGCCCTCCCCCTTCAGGATTCCCTCTACCCGTTCGGAGACATCCTGGACCCTGGCACCAGGGAGGCAACATACCATCCTGGAGTCTCTTTCACGTCCACAGAAGCGCCTATCTGTGCCCCTGACTATAGAGTCCCCTATTACTATTACTCTTCTGCGCTTTGACCCTCCCTTCTGAACATCAGAGCCAGCCGTGGTGCCACTGCTCTGGCTGCTGCTGTTTTCCCCTGATAGGCTATCCCCCCCGACAGTATCCAAAGGGGTATATCTGTTCGAGAGGGGGACAACCAGTACCACATTATCTATTCTCTAGTCCTCTGGGATCTCTCCTGTCGCCAATGAGTATACAAAGATGTCAGTCAAGGCCGCAGGAATTTCTTCCCTTGCTTCCCTCAGTATTATGGGATAAATCCCATCTGGCCCAGGAGATTTATCTACCTTAATTCTTTTAAAACACCCAATATCTCCTCCTTTATGATGTCAACATGACCCAGACTATCCTCGTACCCTACCCAAGAATCATCTTCCACAAAGTCCTTTTCTTTGGTGAACACTGATACAAAGTACTCATTTAGTACCTCGCCCATTTTCTCTGGCTCAATTCATAGATACCCCCACTGTCCTTCAGTGGTCCAATCCTTTCCTTGGCCATCTTCTTGTCTTTTACATATGAATAAAAAGCTTTGCGCTTCACCTTAATCCTTCTTGCAAAGGACTTTTCATGACCTCCCAATTTCCCGCTTCAGTACCTTCCTACTTTCTTTATACTCCTCAAGGGTTTTGACTGTCCGCACCCTTCTAGACCGTACAAAAGCCTCCTTTTTCTTTTTGACGAGGTTCACAATATCCCGCTTTATCCAAGGCTCCCTAAACTTCCCATACTTATCCTTCGTTCTCTCAGGGACGTGGCTTTCCTGAATCCTAATCAACTGTTGCTTGAATGACTCCTACATGTCCGATGGTGATGTAAGGAGAAAATTCGGGACAACGGATCAAGACAATAAGTCACGGCTGACACTGTATCAGAAACAGGCAAAGGGTTAAATCAGATGGGTAGCACAGAAAGACCACCTTAAAAAGCACAGTCACAGATCCTATCAGGACAATAAGGGGAAGTCGATTTAAGACCGAGTTTAGGAGGAACTTCTTCACCCAAAGGGTTGTGAATCTCTGGAATTCCTTGCCCAGTGAAGCAGTTGAGGCTCCTTCTTTAAACGTTTTTAAGAAAAAGATAGATACCTTTCTAAAGAATAAAGGGATTCGGGGATATGGTGTTCAGGCCGGAAAGTGGAGCTGAGTCCACAAAGATCAGCCATGATCTCATTAAATGGCGGAGCAGGCTTGAGGGGCCAGATGGCCGACTCCTGCTCCTAGTTCTTATGTTCTTATGTAATAAAGTATTCCCAATCAATACAAAGTCTGCATTTAACACCTCGTTATGAAACCCAGAACATATGTCAACCGCCAGCCAAAAGCCATCACCATTTGATCTAGTTAAAGGGAGCTCTATTGTGAACCTAAATAAATCCTATTAAAAGCATGGTACTGACGTCAGAGCCAGGAAGCCCACGAAAACTATGAATGAATGAAATCATGAATGAATGGGCTGTGAAGTGGGAACCGGTAACGGCCCAGTGAAACTAACCTACGATAATACCTTCATGAATAAGCCCGCCAAGAATCATGTCTGCAGGGTAAAACTGTAAATATGCATTAACCCAAAAGCCTGACAAAACTTGTAAGAAATCTGTACTATATAAGATGAAGCCTTTCTGTATGTACTTTGAGTTCGGTGTGGACCGTGCTGTCTTTTAACTCCGGCCCGCTGTTCTCCCTGGAGCTTCAGACAATAAACCCTGTCTTGCCATTCAAACTTCTGACTCAGGCTGACTTTTTCCCTGCAACAAATGGCGCCGCGAGCAGGGTCTGATTTCTGACTTCCTGGCCGGTGGATACAAGACACGGTTTAAACAAAAGGTACCTTTGGGGAAATTTGGGGTTCTTAAATTTGGGGGAACGGGATTCCTGACTAAGTATGGTAACTGTTGAAAATATAAGTTAACTTACAGAAACTTTTAATTCCGGAGCAAGTGAGTTTACTCAAGGTGAAGGGTCAAGGAACCCAGAGGTAAAGGTCGGAGCAACCTCAGAAAACAGGTAAGTAATTATTGTTTCAAAGTTTTCCATACAATAAGGAACAGAGCTAAAAGTAAAATCCATTATTAGTGAAATTGACAGGGTAAAAAGTAAGTGATCACAGGGTGTAGATTCAAAGTAAGATAACCGCATGCTGATAACTGTAATGAGGACATTAACAGTGCGGTAGATAACGGGGAGCCAATGGATGTGGTATATCTGGATTTCCAGAAAGCCTTTGACAAGGTGCCAGACAAAAGGTTGCTGCATAAGATAAAGATGCATGGCATTAAGGGAAAGTAGTAGCATGGATAGAGGATTGGTTAATTAATGGAAAGCAAAGAGTGGGGATTAATGGGTGTTTCTCTGGTTGGCAATCAGTAGCTAGTGGTGTCCCTCAGGGATCAGTGTTGGGCCCACAACTGTTCACAATTTACATAGATGATTTGGAGTTGGGGACCAAGGGCAATGTGTCCAAGTTTGCAGACGACACTAAGACAAGTGGTAAAGCAAAAAGTGCAGATGACACTGGAAGTCTGCAGAGGGATTTGGATAGGCTACGTGAATGGGCTAGGGTCTGGCAGATGGAATACAATGTTGACAAATGTGAGGTTATCCATTTTGGTAGGAATAACAGCAAAAGGGATTATTATTTAAATGATAAAATATTAAAACATGCTGCTGTGCAGAGAGACCTGGGTGTGCTAGTGCATGAGTCGCAAAAAGTTGGTTTACAGGTGCAACAGGTGATTAAGAAGGCAAATGGAATTTTGTCCTTCATTGCTAGAGGGATGGAGTTTAAGACTTGGGAGGTTCTGCTGCAATTGTATAAGGTGTTAGTGAGGCCACACCTGGAGTATTGTGTTCAGTTTTGGTCTCCTTACTTGAGAAAGGACGTACTGGCACTGGAGGGTGTGCAGAGGAGATTCACTAGGTTAATCCCAGAGCTGAAGGGGTTGGATTACGAGGAGAGGTTGAGTAGACTGGGACTGTACTCGTTGGAATTTAGAAGGATGAGGGGGGATCTTATAGAAACATATAAGATTATGAAGGGAATAGATAGGAGAGATGCGGGCAGGTTGTTTCCACTGGCGGGTGAAAGCAGAACTAGGGGGCATAGCCTCAAAATAAGGGGAAGTAGATTTAGGACTGAGTTTAGGAGGAACTTCTTCACCCAAAAGGTTGTGAATCTGTGGAATTCCTTGCCCAGTGAGGCAGTAGAGGCTCCTTCATTAAATGTTTTTAAGATAAAGATAGATAGTTTTTTGAAGAATAAAGGGATTAAGGGTTATGGTGTTCGGGCCGGAAAGTGGAGCTGAGTCCACAAAAGATCAGCCATGATCTCATAGAATGGTGGAGTAGGCTCGAGGGGCCAGATGGCCGACTCCTGCCCCTAGTTCTTTTGTTCTTATGATCCCCTCTGCCCAAAAGTCCACGTTTTTATGCGGCAATCCTTACGGGGACCCGCAAATTTTGTGTCACAACTCTGTTCGTCTATGTGGAACACCGTCTGAATAGCAGGTGGCCAGGGGACCAACGGATCAGCCTTGTTAGGTGCAGGCGGTGGCGAAGCGGGAGGTGCTGGAAGGTGTCTGACTCTGGGTGATCCCCGGGCGTATACCCTACTAGGACAGCGATAAGCCAAGCGTGAGGTGCCAGGAATAGTGGGGGTACAGGGCAAGGAGACCCACTGTGACCACACTACGATGACACATAGCAATACTGTACGGTGCTGTCACAGGAGATTGAATAGGAGTGGGATAAACAGTCGGGCACTTTACTGTAGTCAAGCACGCGGGGGTTGTGGGTCTGTCCAGAAAATGGCAGACCATGTTGTTTTGAAGGGAGTGTCTGCAGACTCCCTCATGTTTTTAAGATAAAGATAGATAGTTTTTTGAAGAATAAAGGGATTAAGGGTTATGGTGTTCGGGCCGGAAAGTGGAGCTGAGTCCACAAAAGATCAGCCATGATCTCATTGAATGGTGGAGCAGGCTCGAGGGGCCAGACTACTTCAATGCCAGGAGTATACGAAACAAGGTAGGGGAACTGGCAGCATGGGTTGGTACCTGGGACTTCGATGTTGTGGCCATTTCGGAGACATGGTTAGAGCAGGGACAGGAATGGATGTTGCAGGTTCCGGGGTTTAGGTGTTTTAGTAAGCTCAGAGAAGGAGGCAAAAGAGGGGGAGGTGTGGCGCTGCTAGTCAAGAGCAGTATTACGGTGGCGGAGAGGATGCTAGATGGGGACTCTTCTTCCGAGGTAGTATGGGCTGAGGTTAGAAACAGGAAAGGAGAGGTCACCCTGTTGGGAGTTTTTTATAGGCCTCCTAATAGTTCTAGGGATGTAGAGGAAAGGATGGCGAAGATGATTCTGGATAAGAGCGAAAGTAACAGGGTAGTTATTATGGGAGACTTTAACTTTCCAAATATTGACAGGAAAAGATATAGTTTGAGTACAATAGATGGGTCGTTTTTTTGTACAGTGTGTGCAGGAGGGTTTCCTGAAACAATATGTTGACAGGCCAACAAGAGGCGAGGCCACGTTGGATTTGGTTTTGGGTAATGAACCAGGCCAGGTGTTGGATTTGGAGGTAGGAGAGCACTTTGGGGACAGTGACCACAATTCGGTGACGTTTACGTTAATGATGGAAAGGGATAAGTATACACCGCAGGGCAAGAGTTATAGCTGGGGGAAGGGCAATTATGATGCCATTAGACGTGACTTGGGGGGGATAAGGTGGAGAAGTAGGCTGCAAGTGTTGGGCACACTGGATAAGTGGGGCTTGTTCAAGGATCAGCTACTGCGTGTTCTTGATAAGTATGTACCGGTCAGGCAGGGAGGAAGGCGTCGAGCGAGAGAACCGTGGTTTACCAAGGAAGTGGAATCTCTTGTTAAGAGGAAGAAGGAGGCCTATGTGAAGATGAGGTGTGAAGTTTCAGTTGGGGCGATGGATAGTTACAAGGTAGCGAGGAAGGATCTAAAGAGAGAGCTAAGACGAGCAAGGAGGGGACATGAGAAGTATTTGGCAGGAAGGATCAAGGAAAACCCAAAAGCTTTCTATAGGTATGTCAGGAATAAGCGAATGACTAGGGAAAGAGTAGGACCAGTCAAGGACAGGGATGGGAAATTGTGTGTGGAGTCTGAAGAGATAGGCGAGATACTAAATGAATATTTTTCGTCAGTATTCACTCAGGAAAAAGATAATGTTGTGGAGGAGAATGCTGAGCCCCAGGCTAATAGAATAGATGGCATTGAGGTACGTAGGGAAGAGGTGTTGGCAATTCTGGACCGGCTGAAAATAGATAAGTCCCCGGGACCTGATGGGATTTATCCTAGGATTCTCTGGGAGGCCAGGGAAGAGATTGCTGGACCTTTGGCTTTGATTTTTATGTCATCATTGGCTACAGGAATAGTGCCAGAGGACTGGAGGACAGCAAATGTGGTCCCTTTGTTCAAAAAGGGGAGCAGAGACAACCCCGGCAACTATAGACCGGTGAGCCTTGGAGGGGATTATAAGAGACAAGATTTATAATCACCTAGATAGGAATAATATGATCAGGGATAGTCAGCATGGCTTTGTGAAGGGTAGGTCATGCCTCACAAACCTTATTGAGTTCTTTGAGAAGGTGACTGAAGAGGTAGATGAGGGTAGAGCAGTTGATGTGGTGTATATGGATTTCAGCAAAGCGTTTGATAAGGTTCCCCACGGTAGGCTATTGCAGAAAATACGGAGGCTGGGGATTGAGGGTGATTTAGAGATGTGGATCAGAAATTGGCTAGCTGAAAGAAGACAGAGGGTGGTGGTTGATGGGAAATGTTCAGAATGGAGTACAGTCACAAGTGGAGTACCACAAGGATCTGTTCTGGGGCCGTTGCTGTTTGTCATTTTTATCAATGACCTAGAGGAAGGCGCAGAAGGGTGGGTGAGTAAATTTGCAGACGATACTAAAGTCGGTGGTGTTGTCGATAGTGTGGAAGGATGTAGCAGGTTACAGAGGGATATAGATAAGCTGCAGAGCTGGGCTGAGAGGTGGCAAATGGAGTTTAATGTAGAGAAGTGTGAGGTGATTCACTTTGGAAGGAATAACAGGAATGCGGAATATTTGGCTAATGGTAAAGTTCTTGAAAGTGTGGATGAGCAGAGGGATCTAGGTGTCCATGTACATAGATCCCTGAAAGTTGCCACCCAGGTTGATAGGGTTGTGAAGAAGGCCTATGGAGTGTTGGCCTTTATTGGTAGAGGGATTGAGTTCCGGAGTCGGGAGGTCATGTTGCAGCTGTACAGAACTCTGGTACGGCCGCATTTGGAGTATTGCGTACAGTTCTTGTCACCGCATTATAGGAAGGACGTGGAGGCTTTGGAGCGGGTGCAGAGGAGATTTACCAGGATGTTGCCTGGTATGGAGGGAAAATCTTATGAGGAAAGGCTGATGGACTTGAGGTTGTTTTCGTTGGAGAGAAGAAGGTTAAGAGGAGACTTAATAGAGGCATACAAAATGATCAGGGGGTTGGATAGGGTGGACAGTGAGAGCCTTCTCCCGCAGATGGAAATGGCTGGCACGAGGGGACATAGCTTTAAACTGAGGGGTAATAGATATAGGACAGAGGTCAGAGGTAGGTTCTTTACGCAAAGAGTAGTGAGGCCGTGGAATGCCCTACCTGCTACAGTAGTGAACTCACCAACATTGAGGGCATTTAAAAGTTTATGGGATAAACATATGGATGATAATGGCATAGTGTAGGTTAGATGGCTTTTGTTTCGGTGCAACATCGTGGGCCGAAGGGCCTGTACTGCGCTGTATTGTTCTATAACACCAAAGAGAATGGATAAATGGGATAAAACGGGATAAAGTAAAGAAGATGGGCATCATGTTAATAACTCAATTAGCAGGACTGATTGAGGAAGTAAATGCCTCCTCGGATGAAAAGGAGAAAGAAACCAAACGAATCAGTGAGCTGGAGGAGAAGATTAGGGAGTTAGAACAAGAGAATTACATGTTGAAGGTAAAGCAGAGGGAAAGGAGAACAGACCCCTCACCTCCATATGAGCCCGTGCAACTTGGGGCTACCGCTCCGCAACAGGAGTGGGACACGAGGAATTACAATTTGGCACCAGTCACCAGAGGGGGGACTGAGGCGCAACCAAAAGCAAATTACAAACCTTTCACCCCAGGAGAGAGACAACAGATTATGGCCTCCCTGGGGCGACTGAATCCCAGAAGTGCAAATTTGAAATTTTGGGAGGAATTGGATACACTCTGGGTGGGACACCAACTACACCTCAGAGATGTACACCAGCTGGTCAGGGCAGCCTGCCCAGCGGATAAGTGGAGACGGGTATCTGGTGGACCCACCGCTCCAGCCGCCCAGGATTATAATGGGGGAAGATGGACCCATGCCGTTCCCTTAACGGCAGAAATAGAAGCGCAGCTGGTTCCCTTTGCGCAATTTAAAATTGAAATACAGCGGGTGTTAGGGAACTCTCCCACTAATTGGAGCAAGATTACTAACACAAAACAGCAGAAGGGAGAGGGAGCATCCGAATTTGGGGAACGATTGTTTAAAATCGATAAAGAATGCTCAGGGCAGGATAACTCCGAGAGGGGGGACAGAGCCTTTGTCCAAGCCTTTAAGGACGGGTTATCCGAAACGCCTCAGGGAATCCTGAGAATGGGAGTGATAGCCTCCCAAGATTATGATGAGCTAGTCGAGTGGGCTAGCGGGGTACAGGAAGGGAAAATGCCCCAAGCAAAACCAAGACCAGACAGGATAGGAGCCTCTTACCAAGGAGGCGAAGGAGGGAGTGGGCCCAGCTGCTACAAGTGTGACAGACCGGGACACATAGCTAGAAATTGCAGGAACCCACAAGCAGGAGAAGCAGAGGAACGACGGGCCCCGCTGTAGTTACTGTCACAGGACAGGGCACAGGGAGGCAACATGCTGGGAGAAGCATGGTAGACCCCAGGGCCAACCTAGGCCCACTGCGGAGCCACAATATTCCCGGAGTCCGCAGGGGTGACAATCACAGGCCCCCATTCAGGAGAATAGGGAAGGGAAAAGGATTCACACAACCACTCCCACCGAAGACAGCCAAGCTAAACCAAAGCCTGTTTCAGACCACTCCACTCATCAACCAGAGCACACAGAATGTTTACAGCCAGTAGCTCCTATACAGAGCAACCAAGGAGGGGGAAGAATTTATGTTACAGCCCTTGTAGGGGGTAGAGAGTGTAGCATGTTGGTCGACACTGGAGCAGCCATATCGATCACAAACCTACCCTTACCAAAGACCAACAAGAAAGCATATATAACGGGAGTAGGGGGGATAGAACGCCTGCCTACCTGAGTGAGACAACCCTAGTCGAAATAGAGAACCGATACATCCCAATGCAATTCTATGTATGCCAAAACAACGAGGGCACTATTATGGGGAATGATTTGATGAAGGAATACCAAGTATTGATTGACTGTGGGAAAGGAAAATTAATTTGGCCACAGCCCGATGGTCGAAAGACCGACATAGGAACCATGACAAACTACCTAGGGACCATCAGGGTAGCCACTACAACAGTACAGGAATGGGATAGGGAAAGAGATGGGTTCAGAGCCATCTGTGCCTCCATTCCCGAAGCATGGGCTAAAACAAAATTGGACACCAGTCTGACCAGGACAGACCCAATAAAAGTACCAGGACCGGAGCATAAACCGCACAGGCAATATCCCATTAAGCGCAAAGCATTAGAAGCGGTAGTAGGGATAGTTGAGGGATTGGTAGAAAGGGGGATCCTTAGAACAGCCACAAGTACCACCAATTCCCCTACATGGCCAGTCCTAAAACCCGACGGGAGCTACCGGCTCACCATCGATTATAAAGGATTGAATAAAGTTACCCCTAAATTGCACCCTATCGTAGCAAACCCCTCCACGATTTTAAACGGATTGGCACAAGACCCAACATTTTCACAGTATTGGACATAGCAAATGGATTCTGGTCCCTTCCACTGGACGCTGAATCCCAAGATAAATTCGCATTTACGGTAGGAGACAGGCAGTACACAGGGACTCGCCTCCCACAGGGATTTCACAACAGCCCAGCCATTTTCCATAGAACAATGAGCGATATCCTGAGTAGGGCACAGTTGCCAGAGGACAGTACAGTCCTCCAGTATGTAGATGATATACTAATAGCATCTAAATCCGAAGAAAGGCACAAAATAGCCCTGTATACAGTCCTGAAAGAATTGGCAGACGCCGGGCTAAAAATCAACCCACATAAGGCGCAAGTTGCAAAAACCCAGGTCCTGTATTTAGGACACCTGATATCAAAAGGACTCAAAGAAATGCCCATAGATCGAAAGGCAGCCATTAAACAGATGCCGTGACCGGTATCAGTAAGAGGAGTTAGGAAGGTAATGGGACTATTCAATTACAGTCGGAGCTTCATCCCCGATGTCGCCAAAATAGCAGAACCCATACAGAGACTTGTAAAAGGAGGGAAACCAGCCCTAGAGATTATAGAATGGGGAAAGGAGCAGGAGGAAGCATATACCGAGTTAAAGGCAAGACTAATTGCAGCACCAGGATTAGGGTTGCCAGACGGCAGCAAGGACTTTCACATGTATTGTGACAACCAAGACGGTTTTTACTCTGCTGTAGTCTCACAGGACCACGGAAATAAGAAGAGACCCATAGGGTATTACTCCACAGCCGAAGGACCGGTGGTTACTGGGCTGCCCAAGTGCATAGCAGCATTGGACTGTGCAGCCTGGGCTGTGAGGGTGAGCGAACCAGTTATCATGACAGGGATGGTAGAGCGAATGAATCAAACTTTAAAAGTTGCCCTAGCTAAAGCTATACAAACGTCGGGAAGAGGGTGGACAGAGGTCCTGCCGGCAATTTTAATGAGACTTAGGGCAACCACAAACCGGACCACGGGTCGAACCCCGTACGAGTTAATGACCGGGCGAGCCATGCAACTGCCCGAAAATATCATCACAGGTGGGACCGATGTGGGTCCAATAAAAGACAAAATTCGACGATACATCCAGCATCTTAGCACCCAACTGAAAGGGATGCGCCGATCCACAATTACTAATCAGACACAAGCCGACGCATAGAGGGACCTAGAAATATTCCCTGAGGTCCCAGAAGCTGGAGACCGCGTCTTTGTAAAAATGCTGCCCGCAAAACCGGGATTTGCCCCAAAGTGGTGTGGACCATATGAAATTATTATTAGTGGAGACACCTGTGCATGTGTAGATATCAGAGGACAAGGATTTGGAAACACTGGACCCAATTGAAACCATGTACAGATAACCAAATCTAAATACAGATTTTTCCCTTTTTGGACTACAGGAGGAACTCAATTCATCAAAAGATCGACCAGCAAGACAACACCCTATTTAATATTGGTTATATTTCTGTCCTGTCTCTAACTGTATTGAGGCCCACAACATGGGGCTAGACAAATCCATTCTTATAACTATATATATTTTCCAATACCTATGTCCTACCAATGTAAAAATGTCACTTATAGAGGAGAACTTGTTTTTTTTTTTAAATAATATTTTATTGAAAATTTTTTGGTCGACCAACACAGTACATTGTGCATCCTTTACACAACATTGTAACAATACAGATAATAATGACCTTTTTTAATTTAAACAAAAACAACGACAGATAAATAAATATTAAATAACAAAAAATAAAAACTAGCCCTAATTGGCAACTGCCTTGTCTCAGGCCACCCCCCCCCCCATCCCCCCCCCCCCCCCATCCCCCCCCCCCCCCCCCCCCATCCCCCCCCCCCCATCCCCCCCCCCATCCCCAAGTCCTGGGCCGCTGCTGCTGCCTTCTTTGTTCTCCCCCATCTATCTTTCCGCAAGATATTCGACGAACGGTTGCCACCGCCTAGTAAACCCTTGAGCCAACCCCCTTAGGACGAACTTAATCCGCTCTAACTTTATGAACCCCGCCATATCATTTATCCAGGTCTCCACCCCCGGGGGCTTGGCTTCTTTCCACATTAGCAATATTCTGCGCCGGGCTACTAGGGACGCAAAGGCCAAAACATCGGCCTCTTTCGCCTCCTGCACTCCCGGCTCTTGTGCAACCCCAAATATAGCCAACCCCCAGCTTGGTTCGACCCGGACTCCTACTACTTTCGAAAGCACCTTTGTCACCCCCATCCAAAACCCCTGTAGTGCCGGGCATGACCAAAACATATGGGTATGATTCGCTGGGCTTCTCGAGCACCTCGCACACCTATCCTCCACCCCAAAAAATTTACTGAGCCGTGTTCCAGTCATATGTGCCCTGTGTAATACCTTAAACTGAATCAGGCTTAGCCTGGCGCACGAGGACGACGAGTTTACCCTTTTTAGGGCATCTGGCCACATCCCCTCCTCAATCTCCTCCCCTAGCTCTTCTTCCCATTTCCCTTTTAGTTCGTCCATCATAGTCTCCCCTTCGTCTCTCATTTCCCTATATATATCCGACACCTTACCGTCCCCCACCCATTTCTTTGAGATGACTCTGTCCTGCATCTCTTGTGTCGGGAGCTGCGGGAATTCCCTCACCTGTTGCCTCGCAAAAGCCCTCAATTGCATGTACCTGAATGCATTCCCTTGGGGCAACCCATATTTCTCGGTCAGCGCTCCCAGACTCGCAAACTTCCCATCCACAAATAGATCTTTCAATTGCGTTATACCTGCTCTTTGCCACATTCCATATCCCCCATCCATTCCCCCCGGGGCAAACCTATGGTTGTTTCTTATCGGGGACCCCCCCAGTGCTCCGGTCTTTCCCCTATGTCGTCTCCACTGTCCCCAAATCTTCAGTGTAGCTACCACCACCGGACTCGTGGTATAGTTCCTTGGTGAGAACGGCAATGGGGCTGTCACCATAGCCTGCAGGCTGGTCCCCCTACAGGACGCCCTCTCTAATCTCTTCCACGCCGCTCCTTCCTCCTCTCCCATCCACTTACTCACCATTGAAATATTAGCGGCCCAATAATACTCACTTAGGCTCGGTAGTGCCAGCCCCCCCCTATCCCTACTACGCTGTAAGAATCCCTTCCTCACTCTCGGAGTCTTCCCGGCCCAAACAAAACCCATGATACTCTTTTCTATCCTTTTGAAAAAAGCCTTCGTGATCACCACCGGGAGACACTGAAACACAAAGAGGAATCTCGGGAGGACCACCATCTTAACCGCCTGCACCCTCCCTGCCATTGACAATGCTACCATATCCCATCTCTTGAAATCTTCCTCCATCTGTTCCACCAACCGCGTCAAATTTAGCCTGTGCAATGTGCCCCAATTCTTAGCTATCTGGATCCCCAGGTAACGAAAGTCTCTTGTTACCTTCCTCAACGGTAGGTCTTCTATTTCTCTACTCTGCTCCCCTGGATGCACCACAAACAGCTCACTCTTCCCCATGTTCAATTTATACCCTGAAAAATCCCCAAACTCCCCAAGTATCCGCATTATTTCTGGCATCCCCTCCGCTGGATCCGCCACATATAGTAGCAGATCATCCGCATATAAAGATACCCGGTGTTCTTCTCCTCCCCTAAGTATTCCCCTCCATCTCTTGGAACCTCTCAGCGCTATCGCCAGGGGCTCAATCGCCAGTGCAAACAGTAATGGGGACAGAGGACATCCCTGCCTTGTCCCTCTATGGAGCCGAAAATATGCCGATCCCCGTCCATTCGTGACCACACTCGCCACTGGGGCCCTATACAACAGCTGCACCCATCTAACATACCCCTCTCCAAACCCAAATCTCCTCAACACCTCCCACAGATAATCCCACTCCACTCTATCAAATGCTTTCTCGGCATCCATCGCCACTACTATCTCCGTTTCACCCTCTGGTGGGGCCATCATCATTACCCCTAACAACCTCCGTATGTTCGTGTTCAGCTGTCTCCCCTTCACAAACCCAGTTTGGTCCTCATGAACCACCCCCGGGACACATTCCTCTATTCTCATTGCCATTACCTTGGCCAAGACCTTGGCATCTACATTGAGGAGGGAGATTGGTCTGTAGGACCCGCATTGTAGCGGATCCTTTTCCTTCTTTAAAAGAAGCGATATCGTTGCTTCTGACATAGTCGGGGGCAGTTGTCCCCTTTCCTTTGCCTCATTAAAGGTCCTCGTCAGTAGCGGGGCGAGCAAGTCCAAATATTTTCTGTAAAATTCAACTGGGAATCCGTCCGGTCCCGGGGCCTTTCCCGTCTGCATGTTCCTAATTCCTTTCACCACTTCTTCTACCGTGATCTGTGCTCCCAATCCCATCCTTTCCTGCTCTTCCACCTTGGGAATTTCCAGCCGATCCAAAAACTCCATCATTCTCTCCCTCCCATCCGGGGGTTGAGCTTCATACAATTTTTTATAAAATGTCTTAAACACTTCATTCACTCTCTCCGCTCCCCGCTCCGTCTCTCCATCTTCGTCTCTCACCCCCCCTATTTCTCTCGCTGCTCCCCTTTTCCTCAATTGGTGTGCCAGCAATCTGCTCGCCTTCTCTCCATATTCATACTGTACACCCTGCGCCTTCCTCCATTGTGCCTCTGCAGTGCCTGTGGTCAGCAAGTCAAATTCCACATGCAGCCTTTGCCTTTCCCTATACAGTCCCTCCTCCGGTGCTTCCGCATACTGTCTGTCCACCCTCAAAAGTTCTTGCAGCAACCGCTCCCGTTCCTTACTCTCCTGCTTCCCTTTATGTGTCCTTATTGATATCAGCTCCCCCCTAACCACCGCCTTCAACGCCTCCCAGACCACTCCCACCTGAACCTCCCCATTGTCATTGAGTTCCAAGTACTTTTCAATGCATCTCCTCACCCTTAAGCACACCCCCTCATCCGCCATTAGTCCCATGTCCATTCTCCAGGGTGGACGCCCTCTTGTTTCCTCCCCTATCTCCAAGTCTACCCAGTGTGGGGCATGATCCGAAATGGCTATAGCCGTATATTCCGTTCCTCTCACCCTCGGGATCAATGCCCTACCCAACACAAAAAAGTCTATGCGTGAATAGACTTTATGGACATAGGAGAAAAACGAGAACTCCTTACTCCTAGGTCTACTGAATCTCCACGGGTCCACCCCTCCCATCTGCTCCATAAAATCCTTAAGCACCTTGGCTGCTGCCGGCCTCCTACCAGTCCTGGACTTCGACCTATCCAGCCTTGGTTCCAACACCGTGTTGAAGTCTCCCCCCATTATCAGCTTTCCGGTCTCTAGGTCTGGGATGCGTCCTAGCATTCGCCTCATAAAATTGGCATCGTCCCAATTCGGGGCATACACGTTTACCAACACCACCATCTCTCCCTGTAATTTGCCACTCACCATCACGTATCTGCCCCCGTTATCCGCCACTATAGTCTTTGCCTCGAACATTACCCGCTTCCCCACTAATATAGCCACCCCCCTGTTTTTTGCATCCAGCCCCGAATGGAACACCTGCCCTACCCATCCTTTGCGCAACCTAACCTGATCTATCAGTTTCAGGTGCGTTTCCTGTAACATGACCACATCTGCTTTAAGTTTCTTAAGGTGTGCGAGTACTCGTGCCCTCTTTATCGGCCCGTTAAGCCCCCTCACGTTCCACGTGATCAGCCGAGTTGGGGGGCTTCCCACCCCCCCCCCCCTTGCCGGTTAGCCATCATCTTTTTCCAGCTTCTCGCCCAGTTCCCACGCAGCTGTATTTCTCCCAGACGGTGCCCCCCTGCCCATCCTTTCCCGTACCCACTCCCCCCTTTCCCCAGCAGCAGCAACCCAGTAATTCCCCCCTCCCCCCCCCCCCCCCCCCCCGCTGGACCCCCCGCTAGCGTAATTACTCCCCCCATGTTGCTCCCAGAAGTCAGCAAACTCTGGCTGACCTCGGCTTCCCCCCGTGATCACGGCTCGCCCCGTGCGGCGCCCCCTCCTTCCTGCTTCTCTATTCCCGCCATAATTATCATAGCGCGGGAACCAAGCCCGCGCCTCTCCCTCGGCCCCGCCTCCCATGGCCAACGCCCCATCTCCTCTCCCTCCCCACCTCCCCCCATCACCACCTGTGGGAGAAAGAAAAGTTACCATACCGCAGGATTAATCATACAATCCCTCTTCGCCCCCCCCCCACTCGTCCCACCACTTTGTCCAAACGTTCATTTTCGTAGTCCAATCATTCCAATTTTTCTTCTACAATAAAAGTCCACGCTTCATCCGCCGTCTCAAAGTAGTGGTGCCTCCCTTGATATGTGACCCACAGTCTTGCCGGTTGCAGCATTCCAAACTTTATCTTTTTTTTGTGAAGTACCGCTTTGGCCCGATTAAAGCTCGCCCTCCTTCTCGCCACCTCCGCACTCCAATCTTGATAGACGCGGATCACCGCGTTCTCCCATTTACTACACCGAGTTTTCTTCGCCCATCTAAGGACCATTTCTCTATCCTTAAAACGGAGAAATCTCACCACTATGGCTCTGGGAGCTTCTCCTGCTCTCGATCCTCGCACCATAACTCGGTATGCTCCCTCCACCTCCAACGGACCCGTCGGGGCCTCCACTCCCATTAACGAGTGCAGCATCGTGCTCACATATGCCCGACGTCCGCCCCCTCCACACCTTCAGGAAGGCCAAGAATCCTCAAGTTGTTCCTCCTTGCGTTGTTTTCCAGTGCCTCCAACCTCTCCACAGATCGTTTCTGGTGTGCCTCCTGTATCTCCGACTTCACCACCAGGCCCTGTATATCGTTTTCATTCTCTGCTGCTTTCGCCTTCACGACCCGAAGCTCCTGCTCCTGGGTCTTTTGTTCCTCTTTCAGCCCTTCAATCGCCTGTAATATCGGGGCCAACAACTCTTTCTTCATTTCCTTTTTTATCTCCTCCACGCAGCGTTTCAAAAACTCTTGTTGTTCAGGGCCCCATATGAAACTGCCACCTTCCGACGCCATCTTGGTTTCTGCTTGCCTTCCTTGCCGTTGTTCCAAAGGATCCGCTGCAATCCGGCCACTTTCCTCTCCTTTTTCCATCCGTGTCCAGGGGGAACACCCTTCTGGTTTACCGCACGGTGTTTTCAGCCGTTAAAATTGCCGTTGGGGCTCCTATCAAGAGCCCAAAAGTCCGTTCCACCGGGAGCTGCCGAAACGTGCGACTTAGCTGGTCATCGCCGCACCCGGAAGTCAGGAGAACTTGTTTTATAACAAGATACATGGGAACAGGACCGCCTGCTATCCTAACGCAGGTTCAGTAGAATCCCTATTCATAGCCACACCAGGGTGGCTACCACACAAATTATATACCATAGACACCTCAGGGAAACCCTGTAACAAGCAAATTGGACATTTCAAACGGGGAATACAGGGGAGGTGTGTGGAGCTCGCTGAGCTCGGGATATCGGGAGGGTCAGAGCCCCAACGGGCAGAGGGATATGGGGATTACCCCCAATGCTTCAAAGGACAGGGCTGGGGATGCGTGTATGCCCTAGTCCCTAGAAGCAATTTGTGCGTCCAGACACAGTGTACCCAGCAGAAATGCCAGTTTCGACAGGGACACTTCACCTGCTTTTGCATGCAGCAGGAATGTGTCGCGATTACAAAGGGAAGGCAGCTTATGTCTGGTATGTGCAATGGCACACACGTAAGCTCAGCCTTATGGACTTACCCATTTGATTTCTACCAGGGGGTAGAATCAACTGGGGAGTCGAGGGAAAGGGAGGGTTCCTCCACATGGAACCACAGGGTTAAGCGACCCAGGAGCACAGGGTGCTACCGGGCAAAGGAGGGATATGTGTTCTTGTTTTAAAATGTTTACGCAACAGTCACAGCGCGACCCCCAAGGTTCTTCACAGTAGGGACTATTAAACCCCTTACTGTTCCATGCCCAAGCGAGGGACATGTCCAAAAACAAATAGTTTCTCGATCTGCCAGTGCAGAATTCTGCGCTGACTGGCTGACACCTACTACACTGGGGGTCATCATTAGGATATGGGTTCCTAGGGACTGTATCCCTAGGGGGAGCGGCCGGGGTGATTTGTGCACAAAACAGGAGTTTCATCATCTGTGGATTAACCATTCTCGGGAATCACACTTTGCAGGCATTAGGGGCTATTAATCAGGAACTCGCGGAACTTAGGCTGTACACACAACAAACTCGCTATGCGGTAGACTATCAGCTGGCCCGACAAGGAGAGGTGTGCACTATTATTCAGGACAAATGCATAACATATGTACACGATGAGACCCTCAATATCACAGCAACAATGGCTGCAATATGCAAACAGCTGAATGGGTTCAGACAGGGGTCCCAAGGAAATGATGATTGGCTTGGCTGGTTACAGGGTAAGGCTTGGGGAACATATTTGATGAATGGGGTGGTTCTGCTGCTATCCACACGGTTTGTACTCTGCCTAGGCCTGGGTTGTGTAAAAATGTGTTGCAAATTAATAGTGTCCAAAGCCATTCCAACCGCAAGTCTAATGACAGAAGAGCCCCAGAAGATCTTCAACTACCAACGAGATATCTATGAACAAATGTCGGCCTGAGGGGGGTCGGCCACGAGTGGGACCCCCTGGCCGAGAGGGGGGAGTTGTAAGGGAAAATTCGGGACAACGGATCAAGACCATAAATCATGGCTGACACTGTATCAGAAACAGGCAAAGGGTTAAATCAGATGGGTAGCACAGAAAGACCACATTTAAAAAGCACAGTCACAGATCCTATCAGGACACTAAAGTATTCCCAATCAATACAAAGTCTGCATTTAACACCTCGTTATGAAACCCGGAACATATCTCAACCGCCAGCCAAAAGCCATCACCATTTGATCTAGTTAAAGGGAGCTCTATTGTGAACCTAAATAAATCCTATTAAAAAGCATGGTACTGACGTCAGAGCCAGGAAGCCTGCGAAAACTATGAATGAATGAAATCATGAATGAATGGGCTGTGAAGTGGGAACCGGTAACGGCCCAGTGAAACTAACCTACGATAATACCTTCATGAATAAGCCCGCCAAGAATCATGTCTGCAGGGTAAAACTGTAAATATGCATTAACCCAAAAGCCTGACAAAACTTGTAAGAAATCTGTATTATATCAGATGAAGCCTTTCTGTATGTACTTTGAGTTCAGTGTGGACCGTGCTGTCTTTTAACTCCGGCCCGCTGTTCTCCCTGGAGCTTCAGACAATAAACCCCGTCTTGCGATTCAAACTTCTGACTCAGGCTGACTTTTTTCCCTGCAACAGTGATTTACCCTCCAACAGCCGGACCCAATCCAAATTCTTCAATTCATAGAACATAGAACGATACAGCGCAGTACAGGCCCTTCGGCCCACGATGTTGCACCGAAACAAAAGCCATCTAACCTACACTATGCCATTATCATCCATATGTTTATCCAATAAACTTTTAAATGCCCTCAATGTTGGCAAGTTCACTACTAGCAGGTAGGGCATTCCACGGCCTCACCACTCTTTGCGTAAAGAACCTACCTCTGACCTCTGTCCTATATCTATTACCCCTCAGTTTAAAGCTATGTCCCCTCGTGCCAGCCATTTCCATCCGCGGGAGAAGGCTCTCACTGTCCACCCTATCTAACCCCCTGATCATTTTGTATGCCTCTATTAAGTCTCCTCTTAACCTTCTTCTCTCCAACGAAAACAACCTCAAGTCCATCAGCCTTTCCTCATAAGATTTTCCCTCCATACCAGGCAACATCCTGGTAAATCTCCTCTGCACCCGCTCCAAAGCCTCCACGTCCTTCCTATAATGCGGTGACCAGGACTGTACGCAATACTCCAAATGCGGCCGTACCAGAGTTTTGTACAGCTGCAACATGACCTCATGACTCCAGAACTCAATCCCTCTACCAATAAAGGCCAACACTCCATAGGCCTTCTTCACAACCCTATCAACCTGGGTGGCAACTTTCAGGGATCTATGTACATGGACACCTAGATCCCTCTGCTCATCCACACTTCTAAGAACTTTGCCATTAGCCAAATATTCCGCATTCCTGTTATTCCTTCCAAAGTGAATCACCTCACACTTCTCTACATTAAACTCCATTTGCCACCTCTCAGCCCAGCTCTGCAGCTTATCTATGTCCCTCTGTAACCTGCTACATCCTTCCACACTGTCAACAACACCCCCGACTTTAGTGTCGTCTGCAAATTTACTCACCCACCCTTCTGCGCCTTCCTCTAGGTCATTGATAAAAATGACAAACAGCAACGGCCCCAGAACAGATCCTTGTGGTACGCCACTTGTAACTGAACTCCATTCTGAACATTTCCCATCAACCACCACCCTCTGTCTTCTTTCAGCTAGCCAATTTCTGATCCACATCTCTAAATCACCCTCAATCCCCAGCCTCCGTATTTTCTGCAATAGCCTACCGTGGGGAACGTTATCAAACGCTTTACTGAAATCCATATACACCACATCAACTGCTCTACCCTCGTCTACCTGTTCAGTCACCTTCTCAAAGAACTCAATAAGGTTTGTGAGGCATGACCTACCCTTCACAAAGCCATGCTGACTATCCCTGATCATATTATTCCTATCTAGATGATTATAAATCTTGTCTCTTATAATCCCCTCCAAGACTTTACCCACTACAGACATGAGGCTCACCCATTCCTGTCTAATGTTATTGTAATTTGCCTTTCATCAGTTTAGAACCTTTACCCTCATCCCTATCGAAAAGTACCCTAAAACCTACAGAATTGTGATCACTACTCGCAAAATGTTCCCCTACTGAAACCTCAACTACCTGTCCAGGCTCATTCCCCAATACCAGATCCAGTACGGCCCCTTTCCTTGTTGGACTATCTACTGTTGCTAACTTTTGGTTGGTTCAATTGGCTCTGTTTCATAACCTTTGCTCTAGAGTCGCCAGGTACCTTTATGATACCGCCATGAGGTTCAAGTTCAAGTGATGATCAATAACTCAATACACCAATTAGTAAGATTCAAATCAAAGCACATTTATTATACACAGTAAATCGCTACTCATGCATAAATTCTACTTTCTAGGCTATTTCTACAACTAACAGGCCTATACATAGCTTCGGACTGGCCCACCAGGTCAGGGGAACAAATGGCCTTTTGTTCGGGTTCTGAGTCTGCGGGATTCAAAAGCTGGTATGGACTGGTAGCTAGGAGCGCCTATCCCGTAGCGAGCATTGACATGAGACTTACATTCTTGGAGGCAGCTGGACAGGTCACTCTCAGGGGTTGCTTCGCGTTGCTGAGTGACCCTGTCAGGAAGGATGATTTGAACTTGGGGGCTTTCCTTTCGGGGCGGACCCCGTACCTGGTTTCAAGTGATTGGACTTTGTTCCAATCGCTTGGTTCGATTTCTCCAATACTGGAGTGGTTCCTTGATCATTGGGCCATCTTTAGGTGTCCGTTAACCTCTTTTGTGTTGGCTCCTGCTGGCGCCGAGGAGTCTGGCTTGGCCTTGTTTACCTTAAATGTTTCGATTGTTCCCGGGGATCGCTCATTAGTATGTAGATGGCTGCTACATTATTATGCCGATGGTTGCTGGTATCGATGCTGTCTGGGCTTTTGCAGAGTCTAATACACAGTAAACTTGCACCTGCTAATTTCTGCCTGTGTTAGCTGAATTTCCCTTCAGCCTTTGCGGTTCTCCATTTTAAGTCGGGAATTGGCCAACCCAAGGAGGGATCACACTCCCTCCTTGTGATCCTAACACGAAGCTGAAGGATCACATAACTGCGTTGTCTTCATTCCCTGACCCGGCGAGCACTCTTCTATGGCCTCTACACTGACCATAACTATGCAAGAAAATTTTTAACTGACATTCTAAGCGGCACTGTGTCAAAACAGGGACATGCATTACAAAATAAGAAAATCGGTACCTCTAACTATCCTTAATAAACTACACTCACTCAAACATTCAATCATACTAACTTCCTAAACAATACAAACAAAACCATAGCAGCATTCTTCACATTTTTCCTGGCTTGGCAGTCAAGCTCAGGATTGTACAATTGCTCATAAAACATTTCTTTACTCACAAAAAGGAACGCAAACGAATGTTCTTTATTATAGATCGCGGGGGTCGGGGTTCTGGTCATAACCGAAAATAGGGGATCTTATCCTATATACCGGGGTGAGAGTGCGGTAGGCTCTCCTTCGCCATTTCCTCAGACGAATAGTCTGCACGGTGCAGCAGAGTATCGCCAATACTAGTAGGAATTCTATTAAGTAGGACAGGGAGTACCAGGTTATAAACCTGTCACACCAAGATGGTGTGGTGTCGCTTATGACTGGGCTGTGGGTACTATGGGGAGGTGAATCATTAACGGCTGGGGGCGGGGGGGTTGGGGTCAGGAGGTTGGGGTTCGCGCGCAACCAAATGTTCATTATGGTATGAGCAACATGGAGGATGTCCTCATGGTTCTTCTTCCTTCTCTTCTCTTCTGTTCCTGGAGCCTCTGGAGTTCTGTGGGATCAAGCATAGTGTCTGTCACTACCTTGTTTTAATATCTCGTATGATAGCATGTCTGTCCTTTAGTGCCAATTATTCCCTTTATAATTGGTCGCTATGTGTGACTCCCTCATTGTTTTTTCAAAAACCAAATTTCAGGACAAGACACACTTAACAAATACTGAACCAGTGCGAGCCATCTCGCAGGCTGTGCGATTTACCATCCACACGTTTGAGGATGCAAATAGCACAGGGATGGAAACCTAAGGATCACCTGAAACAAAACAAAACTTTTTGAACAAAAATTGCCGAAATGAGGTGCGTATGGGCCGCGACGGGTAAGATTTGGATGGAATCCACGGGTAGGACGGCGACCAATGCAGAGTATTCTCTACCCGCGCGTAGCTGACCAGAGGGGGGTCCTCAGGCAGGGCGGGTCCCAATGCCGTTTCTCCACTGCCTGAGCAACCGACAAGAACGGGCAAGAAATGTAGTCATCGTGGGGGGGGTTGCCGTAAAGGTTCTACCTTCGAACCAGAAGGGCAGTTACGAACGGGGGTCTGTGTTTCAGTCGACAGACGAGTTCCTCTGAACTGGTGTCTGGGACATTAACAAGTCTTTGTGGACAAACTAGTTCCTCTGAACTAGCGTCCAGGACAAACTAGTTTCTCTGACTGCCAGTGGGCGTCAAAAGGGTGGTGGCGTGGGGCCGTGGAAATTTTTTATTTCCGGTCTTACATACAACATTTAACAGTACAACTGCAAACATCATAAACCATGCTGCAGGTTCCATCAGAAAGGACACCGTTTTCTCCCAAGCGGTTCCTTTTTAAAACATCATCTGGACACCTCAGTTATCGGTTGCGAACAGGGTCGCAAAGGGGTTCTCGTTTTGGGAGTCAGACTCAAAGTCGTCATCTTCTCCCGGATGCCAAACTCTCAAGTGTATCAGGGCGGATAGGGCTGCTTGGTGTGATTTGGGATCCCTCTCGTCAATCCGGACGAGTCTGTATGAATTATCGCGGTGCCAAAAGGTGGTGTCTAGTTCTGTGGGAACGGAGTCGGGGTCGTCGTTGTAGGTGGGTGGTCGGTGGTGGGGTTTGTTGGGGAAAGCGATGATGAAGGGATCACTCGAATCATGTTCCGATTCGCTGGGTGTGGGGCCTGTTGCATGGGAATAGGAGGGTGGCATGCTGTGGCTTTTGTCTGTGTCACAGTCGCTGTCGCTACTGCTGCAGTCTGTGGGCGTCCCGGGGCGGAGTGTATATTTCGGGGGTGGAGTCGAGGTTGTGTCCGTGGCTGGGCTGGACGTGTTGGGGAAGGGTAGGGTTACGTTGGCTGTGGGCGGGGCGTGGTCTGCTGCGTCCAGCATGACGTGGTGTGTGTGGTTAGACTGTGTTCCATATGCCTTAAGCTGGTTGATATGGAACCACGCAGTCTTTCCATTGGGGTACTTTATTTTGTAGACGGAAGGGCTTACTTTGTCCGCAATGGAGTATGGACCCGAATATTTAGGTGACAGGAATGTGCTGGGGTTGTATACGGAGAGCATGACTTGCTGTCCTATACTGAACTCAGTCGCATGCACTGCCTTATCGAAACATGCCTTGCTCTGTTTCTTTCTTGTGCCCAATTTCACTGCGGCTGCTCGCTGAGCCGTTTTAACATTCTCCACTAATTGTTCTACTGCTTTCTCGTGTCAAGGCCGTCACTTCGGGGCTGGTCAAATCTAATCCCAATAAAAATTCTGTGCCTTTCATGGGCTTCCGGTCATGAGAGTGTGTGGGGTGTAACCTGTGGGTGTAGAAACCGTATTTCTCAAAAACATCAGCGCAAAGTGGAGGACTGAATCTCAAGTGGTGTTATTTTGCTGGACCATTTTTCTAAGGGTGGATTTTAGGGTCCGATTCATGCGCTCCACGATACCACTCGACTGGGGGTGGTATGCGATGTGGAATTTTTGGGTAATGCCAAATATCGTGAGGACGTTCTTCATGACACCTCCCGTAAAATGGGAACCTTGGTCGGATTCAATGCTGCGGGGGAGTCCCCATCTCGTAAAGATGTGATGGGTTAAAATCTTGGCTGTGGTCTTTGCCGTGTTCGTTCTGGATGGGAATGCTTCCACCCATTTTGTAAACGTGTCTATCACCACGAGTACATACTTATAACCATTCCTGCAAGGGGGCAATGGTCCAATATAATCGATCTGGAGGTTAGTCCAGGGGCCATTAACGGGTCGGGTGTGACTAAGCTGAGCCTTTTTGGCATATCTGTCCGGATTGTTCTGGGCACAGATAAGACAATTCTCAACATAGTGAGTTACATCTTCTTTCAAACTGCCTAAGGTGGGCTGTAGTGGGATCAATTCCCTGATGTCCATGACTGTCATGGAATAAACAAATCAGTTGATTCCTGTCCTGTTCAGGAATCACATAAAGGGTGTCTTTTAACACCGCACCGTCATGTGTGGTCAGTGTATTCTTAAACCTATCAAAAGGTGCTGGGATTCTTCCTTTTAAAATCTCCCTGAGATTGCTGTCCTGCTTCTGGGCCTGCACTAAATCCTCGATCTTTGTCTGTGAGACCTGAACTGCATTCACTGGTGCGTTTTTGGGGGGTGTCCAAAAATATCCGTGCCTGGAACCTGCTTTTGCCAATGCGTCGGCCTTTACATTTCCAGGGGGGGAGGAACGATGGTGACTATGAACTTTGATGATTCCAAAGGTCCTGTTCTGTACTCTTTCTAAAATGTGATGGAGTAATGGGGCTGAGGGGAGGGGTTTTCCGTCTGCGGAAACAAATCCTCTTGCTTTCCACAGGGGTAGGAATTCCGTAAGGCTGTTGCAGACATAGAGGCTGTCCGAATATATGTCTGCTGGGCTGGGGAAGGAATCTGTGTGTTCCACTATGTATGCGATGGCCGCAAGCTCTGCTGCCTGCGCGCCTCAGTGTCCTGGAGGTTTTATTGCTATGTCTTCTAGGGCGCGTCCCTGCGCGTCCTCGACGTAAATGCCGCATCCTGTTATGCGCTTCCCTTCCAATATTGTGGAAGATCTATCCACATATATCCTAATGGGTTCGCACGTGTCTGTGTGCTTGGGGCTCTGGGTTGAACTACCTATCTTTCTAGGGGGTGTTTTAGCAATAAAGGGGCCTGTGTTGTGGTGCGGTGAAATAATGTCACATTCATGGTGGGTTCCGGGGTACTGTAGGTTATCTGCTCAGAAAGTGTGGGTCTTTGTCCTTTTAACAGTGATGTCCCGTCCCTGCAAAAGAAGGGTCCATCTGGCTGCTCTTATTTGGCTGACGGTACCGTCCTTAAGTCGTCCGTCCAGTAAAAGTTGGGTGGAGGTGTGTTCCATCAGGATTGTGATGGGGTTTAGTCCGGTTATATATGAGAAATATTGTATTGCCCAAAATAATTGTGAGCAGGTGCCTTTCACAGGCTGAAAATCCCTGCTCCACAGCATCTAAACCTCTGGAGGCGTAAGCCACGGGCCGTAACTGTTTGTGCCGTTCCTGGAGGAGCACGGCCGAAAGGGTGCGTTCGGTGCTTGCTACCTCTATCGCATAGGGGGAAAGCGGGTCTGGAACTTGTAGTGCGGGGGCTGCACTGAGTGCTCTTTTCAAAGAGTCCACAGCATCCGTATGCTGCGGAAGCCATTCCCAAGGGGCTCCTTTCTTTAGGAGTTCCGAGAGGGGCGCTGCCTTGCTGGCGAAACCATCAATGTGGTTTCGGCAGTAGCCAACCAGTCCTAAAAATGACCGGAGGGTTGAAACGTTCTGGGGAAGGGGCAATTTGGCAATCTAGTCAATCCTTTTGTGCTCGATCTCGCGTTTACCATGCGTGATAATCGTACCCCAATATATCACCTTGTTCTCCAAAATCTGGGCCTTTTTGGGGTTTACTTTACAACCAATTGAATGTAAGAGTTCCAGGAGTTCGGACAGAAGCTCGATGTGCTCTGCCTGGGTGTCTGTCTGCAGTAGTAGGTCGTCCACATACTGGACCAGACATTCGGGGCGAGAAAATTTGGCTAAACCATTTGCCAGGTGTCGGTGGAAAATGGAGGGGGAGTTGTGGAATCCTTGTGGAAGGAATGTCCACGTGTACTGCTGTCCTTTAAAGGTGAAGGCAAATTTATACTGGCACGTCTTTGCCAATGGAATGGACCAGAATCCATTACTGATATCCAAAACCGTAAAGTATCGGGAGTTGAGTCCCTGTTTGAGCATGGTCTTGGGACTTGTGGCTACCGTGGGGGCTGCTGCGGGGGTGACTTTGTTGAGTTCCCGGTAATCGATGGTCAGTCGCCATGATCCATCGGGCTTTCTCACTGGCCAAATCGGGGCATTATTAGTGGAGGCTACTGATCTAAGTACGCCCTGCTCTAATAAGCTGTCAATTACTTTTGAGATTTCTCCCTCTGCCTCTTGGGGAAATCCAAATTGCTTTTGGGGTCTAGGGTCAGGTCCTGTGATTTGTACTGAACCAGTCATCCGGCCACAGTCGTGTTTGTGGGTCGCGAATGCTGTCCTGTGCTTCTGTAAAACTGCCCTAACCTGCTTGTCCGTTTGGCCATGTTGTCTGGGGACAAATGGGCGCGGTCTAAGTCTCCGAAAACTGCTGCGAAATGGATCCACAAGCGTCCAGCAAACGCTGTGGGGTGCTCGGTTTTCTTCTGCCTGCATTTGTTGAGGCCATCTACGGGGTCACCCCGGTTATACCCGATCGCGTCTAGGACCGCGGTATGCATTTCTGCAAGGGTGCCTCCTCCTACATTCTGTGGGTCGGGAAGGGCTGCTACGACCGAAGGGTCTAAACTCAAAACTGTGAGCTTTACTTGCTCTCGCTCATCCAGGCCGCACATGGTCGCCTGCTGCTTTACTCTGGCAAAGAAGTGGTGGGGGTCTGAGGTGGGGAGGAACGGTTTGATTTTATCGCACGCGTCCCGTAATTGGGTCACTGTTAAGGGGGTGGTGTACAGAAATTCCGTGTCGTCCGATGTGGCTGTGCGGTGGGTGGTGACTGGGTTCATTGGAGCTTGAACTATCTGCTCTGTGGGGGCTTGGGGCGCTTTTCTTTTCTGGGGCTTTCCCTGCGCACATGTTCCTTGAACATATCTCTGCACTGTCTCACTCAATTCTTCCCAATCAGGGCTGTCTTCCTCATCTAGCTGTGATCCAAAGGTTTCCTGGAATCCTTTTTGAACTGAAAGCAGAGATTGCAGTTCTGCAATCTGCTTCCGGCACTTTGCGTGGTCTAGTGAGCTTTGTCTTTGCTCCGTGGTGGCAGCATTGAGTGCTCTTAACGCTGTCTTCAGGTCACTACACTGCCTCTGCAATGCCTCTACCTGCTTCTCGGTTTCCTCTCGTACCAGGACTGCACGTTGCGTGTCCTGATAGGCCTTTTCGTACTGGGATTGGAAGCTGCTTAAGTGCGCCAGACAAGACAGGTGTGCCCTCTTGGCATTATCCACCTCTCTGTCTTTTGCGGCTAACTTCCTCCTTAGCTCTACGTTCTCTCTCTCTACCTCACTAACATCGACCTTGCTCATTCGATGTATGCCTTCTATCTCTTTCCGGAGCGTCCTAACGATCTCCTCTGTGCCTCGCAATTGTGCCAAACAGGACACGATTGCGATCGGCTTGCGAGCTTTTCCCAAGCTTTTCTTATGGATTTCGCTCAGGTTCTCCCATCAAGTATGTCCTATACTCCCGGGACCTGTTTCCTCATTTTCTCAGAATTCGCTCCAAAGGGGCCATCCTTTCCCTTTGAGGTACTTTCTGATTTCCTCTTCCCAGACGGGACATTGTCCTACTCTACTGCTGCTGGTCGCTGCGACCACAAATTCTTCGGGGTTCATGAGGCGTTGCATTACCTGCATTGCCATCTTTCCTCTCTAAATACTTCCTTAAATTTGGAACAAGGGGTACTAAGGCGGTGCTGTAATTACAGGTACGGCTTTCGCTATTTTCCGAAATACAAACTCCCAATAGTTTTGTCGCAACAAAAAATCTATCAGTTTACCTTATCGCCCTGTTAGTTATCATAGAATCATAGAAGTTTACAGTATGGAAACAGGCCCTTCGGCCCAACCAGTCCATGCCGCCCAGTTTTTACCATTAAGCTAGTCCCAGTTGCCCGCACTCGGCCCATAACCCTCTTTACCCATCTTACCCATGTAACTATCTAAATGCTTTTTAAAAGACACAATTGTACCCGCCTCTACTACTACCTCTGGCAGCACATTCCAGACACTCACTATCCTCTGAGTGAAGAAATTGCCCCTCTGGGCCCTTCTGAATCTCTCCCCTCTCACCTTAAACCTATGCCCTCTAGTTTTAGACTCCCCTACCTTTGGGAAAAGATGTTGACTATCTACCTTATCTATGCCCCTCATTATTTTATAGACCTCTATAAGATCACCCCTAAGCCTCCTACGCTCCAGGGAAAAAAGTCCCAGTCTATCCAGCCTCTCCTTATAACTCAAACCATCAAGTCCCGGCAACATCCTAGTAAATCTTTTCTGCACTCTTTCTAGTTTAATAATATCCTTTCTATAATAGGGTGACCAGAACTGCACACAGTATTCCAAGTGTGGCCGTACCAATGTCTTGTACAACTTCAACAAGACGTCCCAACTCCTGTATTCAATGTTCTGACCAATGAAACCAAGCATGCCGAATGCCTTCTTCACCACCCTGTCCACCTGCGACTCCACCTTCAAGGAGCTATGAACCTGTACTCCTAGATCTCTTTGTTCTATAACTCTCCTCAACGCCATACCATTAACTTTTTTTTAAAAAAATACATTTTATTCAAGATTTTTTGGCCAAACATAACAGTACGTAGTGTTTCTTTTAAACAACCATAAAGCAATATAAATAACAGTGGCCAGTTTTAAACAAATAAATAAATAATATATGAACAGAAACAAAAACCAAACTAAATGGCAACTGCCTTGTCAAAAATAAATACTCTCCAAAGATACAATCCAACAGTCCAATATACATTACCTAAAACAAGTGCCTATACATATACAATAACATCCCTGAGAGTCCGTCCGATTCCTCCCCCCCCCCTCCCCCTGGGTTGCTGTTGTTGTCTTCTTCTTTTCCATTCCCTCTATCTTTCTGTGAGGTAGTCGACGAACGGTTGCCACCGCCTGGTGAACCCTTGAGCCGAACCCCTTAGTACGAACTTAATCCGTTCTAACTTTATAAACCCTGCCATGTCGTTTATCCAGGTCTCCACCCCCGGGGGTTTGGCTTCCTTCCACATTAACAATATCCTGCGCCGGGCTACTAGGGACGCAAAGGCCAAAACATCAGCCTCTCTCGCCTCCTGCACTCCCGGCTCTTCTGCAACCCCAAATATAGCCAACCCCCAGCTTGGCTCGACCCGGACCCCCACCACCTTCGAAAGCACCTTTGCCACCCCCACCCAAAACCCCTGTAGTGCCGGGCATGACCAGAACATGTGGGTGTGATTCGCTGGGCTTCTCGAGCATCTCGCACACCTATCCTCTACCCCAAAAAATTTACTGAGCCGTGCTCCAGTCATATGCGCCCTGTGTAACACCTTAAATTGTATCAGGCTTAGCCTGGCACACGAGGACGAAGAGTTTACCCTACGTAGGGCATCAGCCCACAGCCCCTCCTCAATCTCCTCCCCCAGCTCTTCTTCCCATTTCCCTTTCAGCTCATCTACCATGATCTCCCCCTCGTCTCTCATTTCCCTATATATGTCCGACACCTTACCATCCACCACCCACGTCTGAGATCACTCTATCCTGCACCTCCTGCGTCGGGAGCTGCGGGAATTCCCTCACCTGTTGCCTCGCAAAAGCCCTCAGTTGCATATACCGAAATGCATTCATTTGGGGCAACCCATATTTTTCCGTCAGCGCTCCCAGACTCGCAAAATTCCCATCTACGAACAGATCTCTCAGTTGTACTACCCCAGCTCTTTGCCATGCTCCAAATCCCCCATCCATTCTCCCCGGAACAAACCTATTGTTATTTCTTATCGGGGACCGCACCGAGGCTCCTGTCTTTCCCCTATGCCGTCTCCACTGCCCCCAAATTTTCAATGTAGCCACCACCACCGGGCTTGTGGTGTATTTCTTCGGTGAGAACGGCAACGGTGCCGTCACCATAGCTTGTAGGCTAGTCCCCCTGCAGGACGCCCTCTCCAATCTCTTCCACGCTGCTCCCTCCTCTTCTCCCATCCACTTACACACCATTGAAATATTGACGGCCCAGTAGTACTCACTTAGGCTCGGTAGTGCCAGCCCCCCCCTGTCCCTACTACGCTGCAAAAATCCCCTCCTCACTCTCGGGGTCTTCCCGGCCCACACAAAACTCATAATACTCTTCTCGATTCTTTTGAAAAAAGCCTTCGTGATCACCACCAGGAGGCACTGAAACACAAAAAGGAATCTTGGGAGGACCACCATTTTAACCGCCTGCACCCTACCTGCCAGTGACAGGGACACCATGTCCCATCTCTTAAAGTCCTCCTCCATCTGTTCCACCAACCGCGTTAAATTAAGCCTATGTAATGTACCCCAATTCTTGGCTATCTGGATCCCCAAGTACCGAAAGTCCCTTGTTACCTTCCTCAACGGTAAATCCTCCATTTCCCTGCTCTGCTCCCCTGGATGCACCACAAACAACTCACTTTTCCCCATGTTCAATTTATACCCTGAAAAATCCCCAAACTCCCCAAGTATCCGCATTATCTCTGGCATCCCCTCCGCCGGGTCCGCCACATATAGCAACAAATCATCCGCATACAGAGATACCCGGTGTTCTTCTCCTCCCCTGAGTACTCCCCTCCACTTCCTGGAACCCCTCAGTGCTATGGTCAGGGGTTCAATCGCCAGTGCAAACAATAGCGGGGACAGAGGACATCCCTGCCTCGTCCCTCTATGGAGCCGAAAATAATCAGACCCCCGTCCATTCGTGACCACGCTCTCCATCGGGGCCCTATACAGCAACTGTACCCATCTGATATACCCATCTCCAAAGCCAAATCTCCTCAGCACCTCCCACAAATAATCCCACTCCACTCTATCAAATGCTTTCTCGGCATCCATCGCCACCACTATCTCCGCTTCCCCCTCTGGTGGGGGCATCATCATTACCCCTAGCAGCCTCCGTATATTTGTATTCAGCTGTCTCCCCTTCACAAACCCCGTTTGGTCCTCATGAACCACCCCGGGACACAATCCTCTATCCTCGTTGCCATTACCTTGGCCAGAATCTTAGCGTCCACATTCAGGAGGGAAATAGGCCTATAGGACCCGCATTGCAGCGGGTCGACCCGCATTGCAGCGGGTCTTTTTCCTTCTTTAGGAGGAGCGATATCGTTGCCTCTGACATAGTCGGGGGCAGCTGCCCCCTTTCCCTCGCCTCATTAAAGGTTCTCATCAGTAGCGGGGCCAGCAAGTCCATATATTTCCTATAGAATTCAACTGGGAATCCGTCTGGTCCCGGGGCCTTCCCCGCCTGCATGCTCCCAATCCCTTTCACTACTTCCTCCGTCTCAATCTGTGCTCCCAGTCCCGCCCTCTCCTGCTCCTCCACTATAGGAAATTCCAGCTGATCCAGAAAGCACATCATTCTCTCCTTCCCATCCGGGGGCTGAGCTTCATATAATCTTTCATAAAATGCCTTGAACACTCCATTCACTCTCTCCGCTCCCCGCTCCATCTCTCCCTCCTCATCTCTCACCCCCCCTATCTCCCTCGCTGCTCCCCTTTTCCTCAGTTGGTGGGCCAGCAACCTGCTCGCCTTCTCCCCATATTCGTACTGCACACCCTGTGCCTTCCTCCATTGTGCCTCTGCATTACCCGTAGTCAACAAGTCAAATTCTACATGTAGCCTTTGCCTTTCCCTGTAAGTCCCTCCTCCGGTGCCTCCGCATATTGTCTGTCCACCCTCAGAAGTTCTTTCAACAACCGCTCCCTTTCCCTACCCGCCTGCTTTCCTTTATGTGCCCTAATAGATATCAGCTCCCCTCTAACCACTGCCTTCAGCGCCTCCCAGACCACTCCCACCTGAACCTCCCCATTATCATTGAGTTCCAAGTACCTTTCAATACACCCCCTCACCCTTAAACACACCCCCTCATCTGCCAATAATCCCATGTCCATTCTCCAGGGTGGCGCTGTTCTTTTTCCTCCCCTATCTCCAGGTCCACCCAATGTGGAGCGTGATCCGAAATAGCTATAGCCGTGTACTCCGTCCCCGTCACCTTCGGGATCAGTGCCCTTCCCAAAACAAAAAAGTCTATCCGTGCATAAACTTTGTGGACATAGGAGAAAAACGAAAACTCCTTACTCCTAGGTCTACTAAATCTCCAGGGGTCTACTCCTCCCATCTGCTCCATAAAGTCCTTAAGCACCCTAGCTGCAGCCGGCCTCCTTCCAGTCCTGGACCTCGATCTGTCCAGCCCTGGGTCCAGCACCGTATTGAAATCTCCACCCATTACCATCTTCCCCACCTCTAGGTCCGGGATACGTCCTAACATACGCCTCATAAAGTTGGCATCATCCCAGTTCGGGGCATATACGTTCACTAAGACCACCGCCTCCCCTTGCAATTTGCCACTCACCATCACATATCTGCCCCCACTATCCGCCACTATGGTCTTTGCCTCAAACATTACCCGCTTCCCCACTAGTATTGCGTACAGTTCTGGTCACCGCATTATAGGAAGGACGTGGAGGCTATGGAGCGGGTGCAGAGGAGATTTACCAGGATGTTTCCTGGTATGGAGGGAAAATCTTATGAGGAAAGGCTGATGGACTTGAGGTTGTTTTCGTTGGAGAGAAGAAGGTTAAGAGGAGACTTAATAGAGGCATACAAAATGATCAGGGGGTTGGATAGGGTGGACAGTGAGAGCCTTCTCCCGCGGATGGAAATGGCTGGCACGAGGGGACATAACTTTAAACTGAGGGGTAATAGATATAGGACAGAGGTCAGAGGTAGGTTCTTTACGCAAAGAGTAGTGAGGCCGTGGAATGCCCTACCTGCTACAGTAGTGAACTCGCCAACATTGAGGGCATTTAAAAGTTTATTGGATAAACATATGGATGATAATGGCATAGTGTAGGTTAGATGGCTTTTGTTTCGGTGCAACATCGTGGGCCGAAGGGCCTGTACTGCGCTGTATCGTTCTATGTTCTATGTTCTAGGATAGCCACCCCCCTGTTTTTTACGTCTAGCCCCGAATGAAACACCTGCCCCACCCATCCTTTGCGTAGTCTGACCTGGTCTATCAGTTTCAGATGCGTCTCCTGCAGCATAACCACATCTGCCTTAAGTTTCTTTAGGTGTGCGAGTACCCGTGCCCTCTTTATCGGCCCGTTCAGCCCTCTCACATTCCACGTGATCAGCCGGGTTGGGGGGGCTCTTTACCCCCCCTCCCCCCTTGTCGACTAGCCATCTCCTTTTTCAATCCAGCTCCTCCCCCGGTTCCCACGTAGCCATATCTCCCCCCAACGCGCCCTCCCGCCCCGACCACCCCACCCCATACCAGCTTCTCCCCAGCAGCAGCAACCCAGTTAACCCCCCCCCCAACCCCCCGCTAGATCCCTCACTAGCGTAATTGCACCCCCCATGTTGCTCCCAGAAGTCAGCAAACTCTGGCCGACCTCGGCTTCCCCCCGTGACCTCGGCTCCCACTGTGCGAGGCCCCCTCCTTCCTGCTTCCCTGTTCCCGCCATGATTACCATAGCGCGGGAACAAAGCCCGCGCTTCCCATTTGGCCCCGCCCCCAATGGCCGGCGCCCCCAGCTCCTCATCCTCCCTCCCCCCGTCCCCCACGACATGGGGAAGAGAGAAAAGTTACAGGGTCGCAGGATTAACAACTTGGGAAGTCCTCTCTTCCCCCTTTTCCCCCTCTTCACCCCACATATTCGCCCCACCACTTTGTCCCAAACGTTCTTTTTCTAGCCCGCTTATTCCAGTTTCTCCTCGACAATAAATGTCCACGCCTCTTCTGCCGTTTCAAAGTAGTGGTGTTTCCCTTGATGTGTGACCCACAGTCTTGCCGGCTGCAGCATTCCAAATTTAACCTTCCTTTTGTGCAGCACCGCCTTGGCCCGATTAAAGCTTGCCCTCCTTCTCGCCACCTCCGCACTCCAATCTTGATATACGCGGATCACCGCGTTCTCCCACCTACTGCTCCGAGTTTTCTTTGCCCATCTGAGGACCATCTCTCTGTCCTTATATCGGAGAAATCTCACCACTATGGCTCGAGGAATTTCTCCAGCCCTCGGTCTTCGCGCCATAACTCGATAGGCTCCCTCCACCTCCAACGGGCCCGTCGGGGCCTCCGATCCCATTAACGAGTGCAGCATCGTGCTCACATATGCCTCGACGTCCGCCCCTTCTGCACCTTCGGGAAGACCAAGAATCCTTAAATTCTTCCTCCTCGCATTGTTCTCCAGCACCTCCAGCCTTTCCACACACCTTTTGTGTTGTGCCTCGTGCATCTCTGTCTTCACCACCAGGCCCTGTATGTCGTCCTCATTCTCGGCAGCCTTTGCCTTCACGACCCGAAGCTCCTGCTCCTGGGTCTTTTGCTCCTCATTTAGCCCTTCAATCGCCTGTAATATCGGGGTCAACAGCTCCTTCTTCATCTCCTTTTTAAGCTCTTCCACGCAACGCCGCAGGAATTCTTGTTGGTCAGGGCCCCATATTAAACTGCCTCCTTCCGACGCCATCTTGCTTTGTGCCTGCCTTCCTGGCCGCTGCTCTAGAGGATCCACCGCAATCCGGCCACTTTTCTCTCCTTTTTCCATCCGTGTCCAGGGGGGATTCCCTTCTGGTTTACCGCACCGTGTTATTTGCCGTTAAAATTGCCGATGGGGCTCCTATCAAGAGCCCAAAAGTCCGTTCCACCGGGAGCTGCCGAAACGTGCGACTTAGCTGGTCATCGCCGCACCCGGAAGTCGAAAATCCTTAATCTGACATGCAATAAGGATAAATGCGTGTTTAGCACCGACCGTCTAGCCATTCTAGGCTACGTAGTGCGAAGTGGAGTCATAGGCCCCGAACCTGAGCGCATGCCACCCCTTATGGAGTTCCCCCTCCCTCACTGCCCCAAGGCCCTGAAGCGCTGCCTCGGGTTCTTCAGCTATTATGCACAGTGGGTCCCCAATTACGCAGACAAAGCCCGACCCCTGATCCAGTCCACAACCTTCCCCCTGTCGACGGAGGCCCGTTCAGCCGCATCAATGCAGACATTGCAAGGGCCACGATGCACGCCATCGACGAGTCCCTCCCCTTCCAGGTCGAGAGCAATGCGTCCGACGTAGCTCTGGCGGCAACCCTCAACCAAGCGGGCAGACCCGTGGCCTTCTTCTCCCCTACCCTCCATGTTTCAGAAATTCGCCACTCCTCGGTCAAAAAAGAAGCACAAGCCATAGTTGAAGCTGTGAGACATTGGAGGCATTACCTGGCCGGCAGGAGATTCACTCTCCTCACAGACCAACGGTCGGTTGCCTTCATGTTCGATAATGCACAGCGGGGCAAGATTAAAAACAACAAGATCTTGCGGTGGAGGATCGAACTCTCCACCTTCAACTACAAGATCTTGTACCGTCCGGGCAAGCTGAACGAGCCTCCTTATGCCCTGTCCCGAGGCACTTGTGCCACTGCACAAGTGGACCGCCTCCGAGCCCTCCACGAGGACCTCTGCCACCCGGGAGTCACTCGCTTTTTCCATTTCGTCAAGACCCGCAACCTGCCCTACTCAATCGAGGAGGTCAGGACAGTCACCAGGGACTGCCAAATCTGCGCGGAGTGCAAACCGCACTTCTACCGGCCAGAGAGGGCACACCTGATAAAGGCTTCCTGTCCCTTTGAACGCCTCAGCATGGACTTCAAAGGCCCCCTCCCCTCCACCGACTGCAACACGTACTTCCTGAACGTGATTGACGAGTACTCCCGGTTCCCATTCGCCATCCCCTGCCCAGACATGACCGCCTCCACCGTCATCAAGGCCCTCCAGGGTATCTTTACACTGCTCGGTTTCCCCGTGTACATACACAGTGATAGGAGGTCCTCCTTTTATGAGCGATGAACTGCGCCAATTCCTGCTCAGCAGGGGCATCGCCTCGAGCAGGACGACCAGTTACAACCCCCGGGGAAACGGGCAGGTAGAGAGGGAGAACGGAACGGTCTGGAAGACCGTTCTACTGGCCCTACGGTCCAGGAATCTCCCGGTCTCCCACTGGCAAGAGGTCCTCCCGATGGCCCTCCACGCCATCCGGTCGCTGCTCTGCACAACCACCAATCAGACGCCTCATGAACGTCTCCTTGTTTTCCCCAGGAAGTCCTCCTCCGGGACCTCGCTTCCAACCTGGCTAGCGACACCCAGACCCATCCTGCTTCGCAAGCACGTGCGGGCGCACAAGTCGGACCCGTTGGTCGAGAGGGTCCACCTGCTGCACGCTAACCCCCAGTACGCCTATGTGGCATTCCCTGACGGCCGGCAAGACACAGTCTCCCTTCGGGACCCGGCGCCCGCCGGAACCCCACGCGCACCCGAACCATTGCCCCCACCCCCACCTCCCCCACAGCACCTCACTGGAGGGTCAGTACTCCCGCCGCTGTAGCCACGTAAAATGGCTGACTCCCGATTAGAATGGTCAAACCCCGATTTAAAATGGCGAACGGAAGAGGCTGATGGGAAAATCAGCCAACAGGACTCAAAGGGACAGCTGCAGGTAAAACAGTGTATTCGGCTCTGGGGAAGTCAGTCCAGACCGATACCTGCAGCCATCAACATCACAACAACCCAGCCATCTGCATATTAATCAGCCATCCCCAGGAACAATTGCTACACATTAGCAACTCAAAGCCGACCCAGACCTCTCGGCGCCAGCAGGAGCTGACACAAAGAAAGGTAAACGACCACCCCCCAATCAAGGAATCGCTCCAGTATTGGAGCATATCGAACCAAGTGATTGGGACCAAGTCCAATCACTTGGAACCAGGTACAAGGTCCGCCCCGAGAGGCGGGAAGCCCCTGGGGACTATAAGAACAGGGGCCAAGTTCAAATCGACCCTTCTCGTCCTGCCCGCAACCTTCGAGACCCTTCTACAAGAAACCGTAAGTTTGACTCCAGCGATCGCTACCAGATAGGCACTCCTGACTATCGGCTTGTACCAGCTTTTGAATCCCGCAGGCTCAGAACCAATTCGAAAGACCATTCATTTCCCTGACCTGGTGGGCCATTCCCAAAAGTTAAGTATTGGCCTTTTAGTGGTAGCTAGTAGTCTAGAAGTAGGATTATTGTATAAGTATTAAATGCTGTATATAATAAATGAGCGTTGATTTAACTCTTACTAAGCGGTGTGTTGCATTATTAATCATTACTTGGACTTGAACCACGTGGCGGTATCAGAAAGATACCTGGCGACTCATGAGCAAAGGTGACAGAATTAGAGCAAATAAACTAAGGCTAAAATGAGCAACACCGCTCCTGCCTAGGCCCGACCACCCACCGATGCCCCCTACAGGCGCCCCCCTCCCTGTCAATCTTTTGCCCTTACAGCGTCGCCTAGGGATGATGAAGCTGCCAGGGAGGACGACACCACGCTCCCGGAGTCGCAACCGCCGGGACCCTCGTTAGAATCACTGCCGAAGCCCAGACGCTCCAGAAGGATGACCAGGCCACCCGATCGACTGATTGCTGCACTATGAACACTTTGTACATATCCTCGACATCACAGTACCTCCATACCTGGTAGTACCAGGTATTGCGGTACCTGAGAGGTTGATGACCATTGGTTAGACCCAGGAGTCTACCATTGGCTGTATTACATAGCTCCGCCCTGAAGGCGGGGTTTAAGAGATGGTGCCGTCCCAGCAGCCTTCACTTTCTGTATCAAAGCTGCTGGGGAAAAGGTTCTAGCAGATTAAAGCCTTCAGTTATGGAATCACTTCGTCTTGAGTGTAATTGACTGCACATCACTACTCAAGCGGTTTGTCAAAGCCATCAACGAGGTACATGCCCGGCATTTGCTCTCTACCTGCCGGCAGCGCTCGGGGGAATCGCTAGACAAATTTGTAGAAAAACTCACTGCGCTCGCCATGGACTGACCATCAGGATGTGACAGGGGAAGTCCATATGAACCTGCACATCAGAGACGCTTTTGTGTCCGGCATCCGCTCGACCTACATCCGGCAGCGGCTACTCGAAAACGGAGCAAAAGACCTCCAGGACACGCTAAGGTTCGCCTCCTCGCTGGAAGTGGCCCGACATAATTTGGGCACGTACCCCGTGGACTCTGCGAGTCCCCCTCGGACTTCCCCAGACTCACCACGTTACGGGCCTGCGCTGCGCAGCGACCCGCCCAGACCGGGTGCACACCGTGCTACGTCTGTGGGCAGGGCCAGCATCAACGCCCACGATGCCCAGCCCGCTCCGCGATCTGCAGCGACTGCGTGAAAAAGGGGCATTTTGCGAGGGTCTGCCTGGCCAGGCCCAAGGGCCAGAAACACAAAGAACAGCAGGCCCAAAAATCAGGCTCACAGGCCCGCAGGCCTCGCAACGCGGCTGCGCATCGACCCGACACGCCCCCTTCTGACGCGTCATCTGCCTCCTGCGAATCATGGGAGCAGCCATCTTGTCGGCGGCCATCTTCTCAACCCGACACGTGCGACCGACGGCGGCGGCCATTTTACGAATCCGACTCGGCTGAGGACTCGGACTACCGGCAATTGAGAGTGAAAACCCTCGACCAAATGCGGCCAAAACATCTGCAGAACTCTATGATGAAGGTCGAGGTCAACGGGCGCGACACTCCATGCCTTTTCTCGTCTCCGGGAGCACGGAGAGCTTTATTCATCCTGAGACGGTAAGGCGCTGCTCCTTGCGCACCCATCCCGCATCCCAAACCATAGCCCTCGCATCCGGGTCCCACTCGGTCCAAATCAAGGGGTATTGTATTGCGGATCTCTCGATCCAGGGTGCCGAATACACCAGTTTCAAACTGTATATCCTCCCTCACCTCTGCGCCCCCCTGCTGCTCGGACTGGATTTCCAGTGCAGCCACTGAAGCCTGACACTGAAGTTCGGCGGACCCTTGCCCCCCCTCACGGTATGCAGCCTCGCGACACTGAAAGTCGCACCCCCCTCGCTATTCGCTAACCTCACTCCCGACTGTAAGCCCGTCGCCACCAGGAGCCGGCGGTACAGTGCCCAAGACATGACTTTTATCAAGTCAGAGGTCCAGTGTTTACTGGGAGAGGGGGTCATCGAGGCTAGCAACAGCCCCTGGAGAGCACAAGTGGTGGTAGTCCGGTCTGGGGAAAAGAAACGGATGGTCGTGGATTATAGCCAGACCATAAACCGCTTCACGCAGCTCGATGCGTACCTCCTTCCTCGCATAGCAGAAATGGTAAATCGGATCACCCAATACCGGGTATTTTCCACGGTCGATCTCAAATCTGCCTACCACCAGCTCCCCATCCGACCAAAAGACCGCCCCTATACTGCCTTCCAAGCAGCCAGCCGGCTCTTCCACTTCCTCAGGGTCCCCTTCGGCGTCACAAATGGGGTCTCTGTCTTCCAAAGGGATATGGGCCAAATGGTGGACCAGTACGGTTTGCAGGCTACATACCCGTACTTGGACAATGTCACCGTCTGCGGCCATGATTAGCAGGATCATGACCCGAACCTCGGAAAGTCCCTCCAGACCGCCCGAGCCCTCAACCTGACCTATAACAAGGAAAAATGCGTTTTCCACAAAACCCGGCTAGCCATCCTTGGCTATGTCGTGGAAAACAGGGTCCTAGGTCCAGACCCTGACCGTATGCACCCCCTAAAGAAACATCCCCTCCCCCGCAGCCTCAAGGCCCTCAAACGGTGCTTGGGGCTCTTCTCCTATTACGTCCAGTGGGTCCCCAAATATGCGGACAAAGCCCGCCCACTCATAAAGACCACCATATTTCCCCTGTCGGCTGAGGCCCGATCGGCCTTCAGCCACATCAAGGCCGACATCATCAAGGCTGCTATGCCGCGGTGGATGAAACTATCCCCTTCCAGGTAGAGAGCGATGCGTCAGACATTGCCCTGGCTGCTACCCTCAACCAGGCAGGCAGACCAGTAGCGTTCTTCTCCCGGACCCTCACCGCCTCCGAGATTCGGCACTCTGCAGTTGAAAAGGAGGCACAAGCCATTGTGGAGGCTGTGCGGCACTGGAGGCACTACCTAGCCGGTAGGAGGTTCACCCTCGTCACCGACCAGGTAGCCTTTATGTGCACGACCAGGGATCCCTGGCCATGCACTCAGAGCCTGCGCGAACCAGCTGGCAGAGGTATTCACGGACATCTTTAACCTGTCCCTACTCCACTCCGAGGTCCCCACCTGCTTCAAGAAGACCACCATCATACCGGTACCAAATAAGAACCAGGCAACGTGCCTCAATGACTACCGACCAGTGGCCCTGACTTCAGACGTAATGAAGTGCTTCGAGAGGTTGATCATGAAGCGCATCACCTCCTTACTCCCAGAACGCCTTGATCCACTGCAATTCGCATACCGTCGCAACCGGTCCACATCAGACACCATTTCCCTGGCCCTACACTCATCCCTAGAGTATCTCGAAAACAAGGACTCCTACATTAGACTCCTATTTATTGACTACAGCTCCGCCTTCAACACCATAATCCCAGCCAAGCTCATATCAAAGCTCCAAAACCTAGAACTTGGCTCCCTACTCTGCAACTGGATCCTCGAGCTTCTGACCAACAGACCACAATCAGTAAGAATGAACAACAACACCTCCTCCACAATAGTCCTCAACACCAGCGCCCCGCAAGGCTGCGTACTTAGCCCCCTACTCTACTCCCTGTACACACACGACTGCGTGGCAAAACTTGGTTCCAACTCCATCTACAAGTTTGCTGATGATACGACCATAGTGGGCCGGATCTCGAATAACGATGAGTCCGAATACAGGAGAGAGATAGAGAACCTAGTGGAGTGGTGTAGCGACAACAATCTCTCCCTCAATGCCAGCAAAACTAAAGAGCTGGTCATTGACTTCAGGAAGCAAAGTACTGTACACACCCCTGTCAGCATCTACCGGGCTGAGGTGGAGATGGTTAGCAGTTTCAAATTCCTAGGGGTGCACATCTCCAAAAATCTGTCCTGGTCCACCCACGTCGACGCTACCACCAAGAAAGCACAACAGCGCCTATACTTCCTCAGGAAACTAAGGAAATTCGGCATGTCCACATTGACTCTTCCCAACTTTTACAGATGCACCATAGAAAGCATCCTATCGGGCTGCATCACAGCCTGGTATGGCAACTGCTCGGCCCAGGACCGCAAGAAACTTCAGAGAGTCGTGAACACCGCCCAGTCCATCACACGAACCTGCCTCCCATCCATTGACTCCATCTACACCTCCCGCTGCCTGGGGAAAGCGGGCAGTATAATTAAAGATCCCTCCCACCCGGCTTACTCACTCTTCCAACTTCTTCCATCGGGCAGGAGATATAGAAGTCTGAGAACACGCACGAACAGACTCAAAAACAGCTTCTTCCCCACTGTTACCAGACTCCTAAATGACCCTCTTATGGACTGACCTCATTAACACTACACCCTGTATGCTCCATCCGATGCCAGTGCTTATGTAGTGACATGTATATGTGACATTGTATATGTTGTGTTGCCCTATTATGTATTTTCTTTTATTCCCTTTTTTTTTTTTTTTTTTTTTTTTTTTTTTTTTTTTATTAATGTTTTTCAATTGGCTTTATTTTACACAACAATTTGTACACATTATTGAGGTTGCCCACGACCACGGCCGAATCCGCCTCTAAACTGGAATTCTGTCGCTGCACCAGCACCAGCTTCAGCCTTCTTGTCTGACCCAAGGGGAGCAGTCCGCCTGTAAGTGTCCCTGTCAGCTTCACCTCGAAGACGAGCTGGACGGTCCTCACCAAGACCTTTAGGTCTTGGCCTGGCTGTCTCAGGACGGGTCTGGCGACGTAGGGTAGCAGGAACAATTTCTGGAGGAAGGTGAAGGTAGTCACGTAGGTACTGGATGCCCTCATTGGTCAAGTACCAGTAGAAGTGTCGCCAAGCAAACTGCTCCTTTACGTAACCACGGGATTTCAAAGACTGCATGGCCTTCATTACGTGCAGGTTAGGGACATTCTTGTCTGCCAACTCTGGATGTTTTGGCATATGCACATCCTTCTTGGCCACCATTACCCCCTCCTTGAAGAGGAGCTCATAGATAGCAATACGGTTCTTCTTGGGCATCAGCATCTTGAGCTCTTATAATGGGGCTAAAGCAGGAAAAGCCTTTTATTCCCTTTTCTTCTCATGTACTTAATGATCTGTTGTGCTGCTCGCAGAAAAATACTTTTCACTGTACCTCGGTACACGTGACAATATACAAATCCAATCCAATCCAATGTTCGATAACGCACAACAGGGCAAAATAAAAAACGATAAAATTTTGAGGTGGAGGATCGAACTCTCCACCTACACGTACGATATCAAGTATCGTCCAGGGGAGCTCAACGAGCCCCCAGATGCCCTGTCCCACGGCACGTGCGCCAACACGCAGGAGGACCACCTGCAAGCCATCCACAATTACCTCTGTCACCCGGGGGTTACCTGGCTCGTTCACTTTATCAAGTCCTGCAACCTACCTTACTCAACCAAGGAGGTCAAGGCCATGACCAGGGCTTGCCAGATCTGCGCTGAGGGCAAACCGCACATCTACCGGCCAGACAAGGCTCGGTCTCGTGAAGGCCTTGGGGCCCTTTGAGCGACTAAGTGTGGACTTCAAGGGCTATCTCCCGTCCACCAACCGCAATGCCTATTTCCTCACCGTTATCGACGAGTTCTTCCGCTTCCCATTCGCCATCGCCTTCCCCGACATGACCTCAGCCACCGTGATAAAGGCATCTTCACCCTGTTTGGTTTCCCCGCTTATATCCACAGCGACCGGGGTACATCATTCATGAGCGTTGAATTGCGTCAGTATCTACTCAGCAAAGGCATCGCCTCGAGCAGAACGACCAGTTATAACCCGCGGGGAAACGGGCAAGTGGAGAGGGAGAACGTAACAGTTTGGAAGGCTGTCCTTCTGGCCCTACGGTTGAGAAGTCTCCCAACCATCCGCTGGAAGGAGGTCCTACCCGATGCCCTACACTCCATTAGGTCACTCCTCTGCACGGCCACGAATGAGACCCCGCACAACCGATTGTTTGTCTTCCCCAGGAAGTCCACCTCCGGGGTCTCGCTTCCACCTTGGCTGACGGCTCTGGGACCTGTTCTTCTCTGGAGGCACGCGAGGAGCCATTAAAAGGACCCCCTGGTCGTCAGGGTCCGATTACTACACGCGAACCCCAGATACGCCTACGTCGAGTACCCTGATGGCAGGCAAGATACGGTTTCCCTCCGGGATCTGGCACCCGCTGGTTCCCCCACTACAGACGCCCCCCCCTCACAGCTCCCCTGCGGGACCCGGCACCAACAACACCCTCCCCCCCAGTCCCACTCCCCGTCGGTGGACACCAACTGCGCACGCCCCCTAGCGCCCCCCCCTCTACACATCCCGCCAGGGCCGGCACTGCTACCCCCAGCCCCAGCTATTTCCCCTGCGCCCCGATCCCCTATCCCGACCTGGACCAAAGCTCTGACCGCCGTGCTCCCGGACATACCCTCAACTAAGACCTCGGTGTCCGCCGCACCAGCGCCCGAGCTGAGGAGGTCGATGAGGACAATCAGGCCGCTGAAACGAATGGACTTATGATGGCACTTCACCCCCACCGGAATTTATTCTAAAACAGGGGGTGAATGTGATGAACGGTTACTGTATTACTGTACCTTATCATCATGTAAGGTGATGTCCCCTTTAAGACCGGGCTTGGAACCCTGGGTGACTCCGCCCACCTGGGAGCCGTATATAAGGGGCCGCCTTGTGGGCGGCACCCAGTAAGCACCCGTCTCGGCACCAGGCTAGTTCTTAGCTTATTAAAGGGTCGTTATTTTTTTATTTCTTTATTTAATTTTACTTTTTTTTCTCAAGTGGATTGGCCATGCTAAATTGCCCTTCGTGTTCAAAATTGCCCGTATGTTGGGTGTGGTTACTGGTTTATGGGGATAGGGTGGAGGTGTGGGTTTAGGTAGGGTCCTCTTTCCAAGAGCCGGTGCAGACTCGATGGGCCGAATGACCTCCTTCGGCACTGTAAATTCTATGTATTCTATGTATCTATGTGGAGTTGGGGGAGGTGTCGGTGGGCATTGTTTGGGAAGCACTAAAGGCAGTGGTCCGGGGAGAAATGATCTCATTTACGGTTTGTGCGAATAAGGAAAGGAGGGCGGAACATGACCGTCTAGTGAGCGAGATAGTGGAGGTGGACAGGGAATATTTGAGGGTGTCCACCGTGGAGGGATTGGTGAGGAGGAAAAAGTTTATGGGCAATTTGACAGGCTGACAATGGGGAGGGCGGTAGGGCAACTGCGTAGGGCAAGAGGGGTGCAATACGAGTATGGGGAGAAGGCGAGCCGCATGCTGGCGCACCAGCTACGGAGGCAGGCTGCGTCCAGGGAAATATTGAAGATCCGATCTGGGGATGTGGTGTCAGAGCCAGGGAAGATAAATGAGGCATTTAGAGAGTATTATCAGGGACTTTATGAGGCAGACCCAGGAGGAGAGGAGGGGGACACGGGGTGGTTTCTGGACGAGCTGGCATTTCCCCAGGTGGAGGAAGCAAAGAGGCAGGCGTTGGAGGAGCCCCTGGGGCTGAGGGAGGTGCTGGGTAGTATCAGGGGTATGAAGTCAGGGAAGGCCCCTGGGCCGGATGGGTCCCCGGCAGAATTTTATAAGGAATTTGCGGCGGACCTGGCACCACATCTGTTGGGGGCATTTAATGAAGCACTGGAGAAGGGGGAGTTGCCGGAGACGATGAAGCAGGCAGAAATCACACTAATCCCTGTAGCCACCTGGGTTGGCCACTTCCCGACTTTAAAATGGAGATCCGCTAAGAATGCTGGGAAATTCAGTCAAACGCAGGGAAAACAAGCAGGTGCAAAGTTTCCTGTAATCAGAACTTGCAGGAACCCAGACAGCACTGAAACTAACAACCATCTACATACTGATGAGCGATCCCCGGGAACAATTGGAAACAGTTAAGGTAAACAAGGCCAAGCCAGACTCCTCGGCGCCAGCAGGAGCCAAGACAAAGGAAGGCCAACGGACACTTAGGAACCGCCCAGCGATCAGGGAACAGCTCCAGTATTGGAGAAATCGATCCAAGTGATCAGAACTTAGTCCAATCACTTGGAACCAGGTACGGGGTCCGCCCCGAATGGCGCGAACCCCCCGGGGGCTATAAAATAGAGTCCCCAAGTTCAATTCGTCCTTCTTGGCAGGGTCTCTCAGCAGCTCGAAACAACCCTTGACCGTGACCTGCCTGGTAGCTGCACCAACCAAGTAAGTCTCCAGTCAACGCACGCTACGAGATAGGCGCTCCTAGCTACCAGTCTATACCAGCTTTGAAGCCTGCAGACTCAGAATCGAACGAAAGGCCATTTGTTCCCCTGACCTGGTGGGCCAGTTCCAAAGCTAAGTATAGGCCTTTTAGTGTTAGAGATAGTCTAGTAAGTAGAGTTTTATACATGAGTAGTGATTGACTGTGTATAATAAATGTGTTTTAATTTGAAACGTACTAACTGGTGGATTGAGTTATTGATCAGCACTTGAAGTTGAACCTCGTGGTGGTATCATAAAGATACCTGCCGACTCTAGAGCAAAGGTTATAAAACAGAGCAAATTAAGTAAAGACACAACGAGCAACATTTACTAAGAGGCAACCAAAAGTTAGCAACATCTCCAAAAAAGGGAAGGATCCGGTGGAATGTAGGTCTTATAGACCCATATCACTATTGAAAGTATTGGCTAAGTTGTTGGTGAGGAGGATGGAGGATTGTGTCCCGGAGGTGGTTGCAGAAGATCAAACAAGCTTTGTGAAGGACAGGCAGCTCGCGAGTAATATAAGACTGCTGTTGAATGTGGTGATGAATCCATCGAGAGCTCTGGTACCGGAGGTGGTGGTGTCCATGGACACGGAGAAAGCATTTGATCGGGTGGAGTGGCAGTACTTGTTCGAAGTTTTGGGAAGGTTTGAGCCGAGATTTGTGGCATGGGTGCAGTTGCTGTATGTGGCGCCAAGAGCAAGGGTGAGGACGAATGATATGAGCTTACGAAGCTTTGACTTACACAGGGGTATGAGGCAGGGGTGCCCGCTGTCGCCGTTGCTGTTTGCGCAGGCCATAGAGCCATTGGCAATGGCTCTCAGGGGGTCGGCAGAGTGGCAGAGGATAATGAGGGGACAGGGTGGAGCATTGGGTGTCGCTCTATGCTGATGACTCTTGCTGTATGTTTCGGATCCGTGAGTATGGGAAGGATTATATGCCTGTTGGGGAGGTTTGGAGGGTTCTCGGGATACAAGCTGAATGTAGGGAAAAGTGAGTTATTCCCGGTGAATGAGCTGGCTAACTTAGGGAGGATGGCATTTACGGTAGCGAGGGATAGGTCTAGGTACTTGGGGATTCAGGTAGTGAAGGAATGGATGGGGCTCCATAAGTGGAACTTAACGAAGCTGGTGGAGGAGCCCAGGGAGGATCTTAAGAGGTGGGATACACTGCACTTAATGTTGACGGGGAGGGTCCAAGTGGTGAAAATGAATATTCTGCCGAGGTTCTTGTTTATCTTTCAGGCTCTCCCAATCTTTATACCAAAGGCCTTTTTTCAGAAAGTGGACACAATCATCTCTGACTTTGTATGGGCGGGGAAGGTGCCGAGGGTGGGGAGGTCCCTGCTACTGAGGCAGAGGCAGCAGGGGGGGGTTGGCGTTGCCAAACTTGCTTCATTAATATTGGGCGGCGAATGTGGACAAGGTGCAGCGGTGTTGGGAAGGAGAAAGGGTAGAGTGGGTTAGGATGGAGGAGGAATCTTGTAAGGGGTCTAGTTTGAGGGCTATTGTGACTGCAGCAATGCCAATGGCTCCGAGTAGGTATTCAGAGAGCCCAGTGGTGCAGTCCATGGTGAAGATATGGAATCAGCCGAGGCATTTTAGGGTGGAAGGGATGTCGGTGCTAACGCCACTGTACGAGAATCATGGGTTTGAGCCGAGGGGGGGGGGGGGGGGGGGGGGGGGGGAGGAGGATGGATAGTGTATATAGGAGGTAGAGGGAGGTGGGGCTGGTCAAGGTGAGGGATTTGTATTTGGAGGAAGGGTTCGCCAGTCTGGAGGAGCTAAGGGAGAGGGTAGAGCTGCCGAGGGGTACTGAGTTCAGGTATCTACAGGTTAGGGACTTTGCGCGAAAGGTCTGGAAGGGGTTCCCTAGATTGCCGGGATACACCCTGCTGGAACGACTGCTGCTCCCGGATGTGGAAGGGGAGGGAATAATTGGGGAAATATATAAGTGGCTGGGGGAGCAGGGAGGCGAGCGGGTGGTGAAGATCAAGGAGAAATGGGAACTGGATTTGGGAATGGAGATCAATTGGGGAGTTTGGAGTGAGGCACTGTGAAGGGTAAATGGGACGTCCTCTTGTGCAAGGATGAGCCCGATACAGTTTAAGGTGGTGCACAGGGTGCATATGACTCGGGCAAGAATGAGTGGGTTCTTTCAGGGGCTAGCAGATGAGTGTGAGAGGTGGGGGCGGGACCAGCGAATCACGCGCGCACGTTTTGCAGTTGTGAAACATTGGGAGAATTCTGGGCGGGTGTGTTCGCGGTTTTAGCCAGGATAGTGGAGGAGGGAGTGGACCCTTTGGTGGCGATATTTGGGGTTTCAGAGAAGCCGGAGCTCATGGAGAGGAGGAAGGCTGATGTCTTGGCCTTCGCCTCTCTGATCGCATGGCAACGAATTTTGCTGGAGTGGCAATCGGCATTGCCACCGGGGGTAGCAGCATGGTTGGGTGACCTGTATGACTTCCTGCGGTTAGAGAAGATAAAGTATGAGTTAAGGGGCTCAGCAGGGGAGTTTGAGAAAAGGTGGGGATGTTGGTGACCGTGTTTGAGGAGCTGTTCATCGCAGGGGATTGGGGGGCAGCGGGTAATGGGGAGGGGTGGGTAAAAAAGGAGAAAAATCTGTACGAACTGTATAGTTGATTGTTGGGAAGAATGTTTCCCGGGGTGTTTACTTGCTGTAACCTACTTTGATACAAGTTTGAATAAAATGCATTTTAAAAAAATGAATGTCTGTGGTTGGAAAGGTTTAGGAAATCCTGCCTTGAATTAAAGATACAAGGCCCTTCATGATTTTTCAACACCTCTTGTTAAATCTTCCCTCAATTTTGTCAGCTTTAAGAACTCAAGTTTCTCTGGTCTCTACACATAACTGAAATCAAAAAAAGCAGTTTTGAACTGCATAGATCCTCACATAAGACAACTAACAATTTCCCAGAAAGTTCCTTCAGGAAACTAAAAATAAGAATTGCAGCTAAGCAACATTTTGTTTGTAACCACTACTATCACACATACAACTACAAAACCAACTCATCTTAAACTTCTGAGGTTCAAATTCCTGTGCAGCAAAGGAAAGTAATTATGTGATACTTGGTTGTCGACAGTCTTGCATGAGGGCCGATTGATGCTGACAACCTTCAGCCCAATAAGAAAAGTCATGTTTGGCGAAACACCAACAAGCTAATACAGACAGGGTGAACAGCTGAGAATTAGCAGATATGTAAGCACTCCTTAAAATGGCAGTGGTTCCTCGAATTGAAGAGGTGGCCTTTTTTTTGATGAGGAACAAAATGCAGACACCAACTCAGGACACAATACGCTCCAGCAATCTTGTCGTCGCAGTACCCCAGAACTGGGTCACGCACATTCTCCGCCCCGGGCAGCGCGCAGGCGCGCTCTGCCTAAAGGGTCGTTATTGAGGGTACAACTGAGAGTCACAGATACAGACAGAGAGACAGAGGCACAGTGAGAGACACAGACACAGAGAGAGACATAGATACAGACAGAGAGACACAGACACACAGAGAGGCACCGACACAGAGAGACACAGAGAGAAACACAGACACAGAGAGAAACACAGACACAGAGAGAGACACAGACACAGAGAGAAACACAGACACAGAGATAGACACAGACACAGAGAGAGACACAGACACAGAGTACCATTTATCTTCCCAGACTGCACTCCAGATTTTTCCCGCTCAGAGTGTGGTGAATGTATTATGCCAATAATCCACCATTGTATTTGTATCTGTGCTGTTGCCCTTGTGGGCTCCTCCCATGGGCCATTGTATCAGCTTTAAACAAAGCTTCTACTTGTAGGCACTTGCAGCTGGAGCTTGTTAATTAGTTTATTGGATTAGGCCAGTTTTCAGAGGCTAGATTCACAGTATAAAAGTGATCCCCTACAGTGCAGACTTTTTTTGCACTGAGTGCTGAATTTGGTGCATTTGAGTGCTATAGCGAGGGTTTGGTGACTGAGGGAGTGCTGAATTTGGTGCATTTGAGTGCTATAGTGAGAGTTTGGTGACTGAGGGAGTGCTGCATTTGGTGCATTTGAGTGCGATAGTGAGTTTGGTGACTGAGGGAGTGCTGAATTTGGTGCATTTGAGTGCTATAGTGAGAGTTTGGTGACTGAGGGAGTGCAGAATTTGGTGCATTTGAGTGCTATAGGGAGAGTTTAGTGACTGAGGGAGTTAGGTGAGGAGTGAGTAAGGTGCTCCTTTCATTTTGTTTCCTACATTTCCGCAAAGAGTGAGAAGGGAGCTGGGAGTTTACAGAGAGTGCAGCTGACTGGGAGCAGAGTCGGAGGGCGGAGATCCAGTTGGTCCACAGGGCAGCTATATTCTGTAAGGTAAGAGGGTATGGAGGCTAGGCCAGTTGCATACTCCTCCTGTAGGATGTGGGTGGTGAGGGATACTGTAGAAGCCAGGTATTTCGAATACAACTAGTATAGGTAAAAGATAGCTGTTTAAATACTCATTTTAAAAATGAGAATTTTAGCACACATAAATTCAGGACTTCAACATGATACATGAAACAGCATAAAATTCCATCATAGATTATAACAGCACAGTTGCAAAACAATTTGACACTGCTTGTGCTAATTGTCAAGGACAAGGACTGAATACCATAGCAACATGAAGGCACCATGGTCCACAATGCAAGTAACAGCTAAGCTCGCTTAAAACCAGTCTATTGCTGGTAAAGATTAGCAGAATATCACATTCCAGAACATGTAGACATGAAACAATTAAAAGCTGATGTTGCACATTGAAGATGGACGGCTTGCCATCAAATCAAATGTGTTTGAGTCTAACCCAAACCAATTAGGATTATATTGGGGTGTGATTAGATGACTTAAGACAGATATGAAAGTGTATAACTGAAAAGTTTCCGCCCGCCATTTTAGAGATGTCTTTTGGGGGTTCTACCAGTCTGTGTCAGTGATGTAATGCACTTTTGACTTTGAGTTTGAGTTTAGCTGAAGATTAGCTTTCTCTCTCTCTCTTCATGTTTCATTGCCAGACTTTGACCGTTTAAAAGTTACTTTCGAGCTGTCTGCCTAAGCAAAGAAAGATAATGTCTGTAATTCTCTGAAAGCTTCGAATTGTCTACGAATTGCCTTTTAAATGACTTTCAAATTGTAATCAAGCAACTACAAAAAAACAATTATTTTTGGCACCTGAGAAGTTTTAACTGAAGTTTCTGCTGAGTCCCAGTATTCGCAAAGTGCTACTGGTAACCAAATAGCAGAAATAATATAAATTCCTTCAACTTTACACAGTCGAATAATACAAGGAATCGAACAACTTGGCATAGTCCAGAAATATTAAATCTTACAACTTGTCGTATTGCGCCAGGACTTTGATTCATCAACTAAGCTTCCCCCAAACTTGGCGTAGTTCGACAGGTTAAGATCCCATCAATTAAAAATTCTTACAGATACCACCGGTGTCCCCGCTGATTATACCTGCGGGAAGTGCACCCAACTCCAGCTCCTCACAGACCGTGTTAGGGAACTGGAGCTGAAGCTGGATGAACTTCGGATCATCCGGGAGGCAGAGGGGGTGATAGAGAAGAGTTACAGGGAGGTAACCACACCCAAAGTACAGGACAAGAATAGCTGGGTTACAGTCAGGGGGAAAAAAAAAACCAGGCAGACAGTGCAGGGATCCCTTGTGGCCGTTCCCCTTCAAAACAAGTATACCGTTTTGGATGCTGTTGGGGGGGATGACCTACCGGGGGAAGGCCCTAGCGGCCAGGTCTCTGGCACTGAATCTGGCTCTGGGGCTCAGAAGGGAAGGGGGGAGAATAGAAAAGCAATAGTTGTAGGAGATTCAATGGTTAGGGGAATAGATAGGAGATTCTGTGGTCGCGGGCGAGACTCCCGGAAGGTATGTTGCCTCCCGGGTGCCAGGGCCAGGGATGTCTCGGATCGTGTCTTCAGGATCCTTAAGGGGGAGGGGGAGCAGCCAGAAGTCGTGGTGCATATTGGTACCAACGATGTAGGTAGGAAAAGGGGTGTGGAGGTAATAAACAAGTTTAGGGAGTTAGGCTGGAAGTTAAAAGCCAGGACAGACAGAGTTGTCATCTCTGGTTTGTTGCCGGTGCCACGTGATAGCGAGGCTAGGAATAGGGAGAGAGTGCAGCTGAACACGTGGCTGCAGGAATGGTGTAGGAGGGAGGGCTTCAGGTATTTGGATAATTGGAGCACATTCTGGGGAAGGTTGGACCTGTACAAGCAGGACGGGTTGCATCTGAACCAGGGGGCATCAATATCCTGGGAGGGAGGTTTTCTAGTAATCTTCGGGAGGGTTTAAACTAATTTGGCTGGGGAATGGGAAACGGATTTGTAGTCCAGCAACTAAGGTAGCCGATATTCAGGACGCCAAAGCATGTAATGAGGCAGTGGGGAAGGGAATACTGACAAAGGAGAGTATTTGTAGGCACGGAGATGAGTTGAGGTGTGTATACTTCAACGCAAGAAGCATCAGGAATAAGGTGGGTGAACTTAAGGCATGGATCGGTACTTAAGACTACGATGTGGTGGCCATCACGGAAACTTGGATAGAAGAGGGGCAGAAATGGTTGTTGGAGGTCCCTGGTTATAGATGTTTCAATAAGATTAGGGAGGGTAGTAAAAGAGGTGGGGGGGGAGTGACATTGTTAATTAGAGATCGTATAACAGCTGCAGAAAGGCCGTTCGAGGAGCATCAGCCGACTGAGGTAGTATGGGTTGAAGTCAGAAATAGGAAAGGAGCAGTCACCTTGTTAGGAGTTTTCTATAGGCCCCCCAATAGTAGCAGAGATGTGGAGGAACAGATTGGGAAACAGATTTTGGAAAGGTGCAGAAGTCACAGAGTAGTAGTCATGGGTGACTTTAACTTCCCAAACATTGAGTGGAAACTCTTTATATCAAATAGTTTGGATGGGGTGGTGTTTGTGCAGTGTGTCCAGGAAGCTTTTCTAACACAGTATGTAGATTGTCCAACCAGAGGAGAGGCAATATTGGATTTGGTACTTGGTAATGAACCAGGGCAAGTGATAGATTTGTTAGTGGGGGAGCATTTTGGAGATAGTGACCACAATTCTGTGACTTTCACTTTAGTAATGGAGAGGGGTAGGTGCGTGCAACAGGGCAAGGTTTACAATTGGGGGAAGGGTAAATACGATGTTGTCAGACAAGAATTGAAGTGCATAAGTTGAGTTTAGAAGGATGCGGGGGGATCTTATTGAAACATATAAAATTATGAAGGGAATAGATAGGATAGATGCGGGCAGGTTGTTTCCACTGGTCGGGGAAAGCAGAACTAAGGGGCATTGCCTCAAAATAAGGGGAAGTAGATTTAGGACCGAGTTTAGGAGGAACTTCTTCACCCAAAGGGTTGTGAATCTTTGGAATTCCTTGCCCAGTGAAGCAGTTGAGGCTCCTTCTTTAAAAGTTTTAAAGAAAAAGATAGATACCTTTCTAAAGAATAAAGGGATTCGGGGATATGGTGTACGGGCCGGAGAGTGGCACTGAGTCCACAAAGATCAGCCATGATCTCATTAATGGCAGCAGGCTCGAGGGGCCAGATGGCCTACTCCTGTTCCTAGTTCTTATGTTCTTATGTAACATAGGCTGTCAGGGAAGGACACAAGTGAAATGTGGAACTTGTTCAAGGAACAGGTACTACGTGTCCTTGATATGTATGTCCCTGTCAGGCAGGGAAGAGATGGTCGAGTGAGGGAACCATGGTTGACAAGAGAAGTTGACTGTCTTATTAAAAGGAAAAAGGAGACTGGTGTAAGGCTGAGGAAACAAGTTCAGACAGGGCTTTAGAGGGATACAAGATAGCCAGGAGGGAACTGAAGAAAGGGATTAGGAGAGCTAAGAGAGGGCATGAACAATCTTTGGCGGGTAGGATTAAGGAAAACCCCAAGGCCTTTTACGCATATGTGAGAAATATGAGAATGACTAGAGCGAGGGTAGGTCAGATCAAGGACAGTAGCGGAAGATTGTGTATTGAGTCTGAAGAGATAGGAGAGGTCTTGAACGAGTACTTTTCTTCTGTATTTACAAATGAGAGGGGCCATATTGTTGGAGAGGACAGTGTGAAACTGACTGGTAAGCTCGAGGAAATACTTGTTAGGAAGGAAGATGTGTTGGGCATTTTGAAAAGCTTGAGGATAGACAAGTCCCCCAGGCCTGGTGGGATATATCCAAGGATTCTATGGGAAGCAAGAGATGAAATTGCAGAGCCGTTGGCAATGATCTTTTCGTCCTCACTGTCAACAGGGGTGGTACCAGGGGATTGGAGAGTGGCGAATGTCGTGCCCCTGTTCAAAAAAGGGACTAGGGATAACCCTGGGAATTACAGGCCAGTTAGTCTTACTTCAGTGATAGGCAAAGTCATGGAAAGGGTACTGAAGGATAGGATTTCTGAGCATCTGGAAAGACACTGCTTGATTAGGGATAGTCAGCACGGATTTGTGAAGGGTAGGTCTTGCCTTACAAGTCTTATTGAATTCTTTGAGGAGGTGACCAAGCATGTGGATGAAGGTAAAGCAGTGGATGTAGTGTACATGGGTTTTAGTAAGGCATTTGATAAAGTTCCCCATGGTAGGCTTCTGCACAAAGTAAGGAGGCATGGGATAGTGGGAAATTTGGCCAGTTGGATAACGAACTGGCTAACCGATAGAAGTCAAGAGAGTGGTGGTGGATGGCAAATATTCAGCCTGGATCCCAGTTACCAGTGGCGTACCGCAGGGATCAGTTCTGAGTCCTCTGCTGTTTGTGATTTTCATTAATGACTTGGATGAGGGAGTTGAAGGGTGGGTCAGTAAATTTGCAGACAAAACAAAGATTGGTGGAGTTGTGGATAGTGAGGAGGGCTGTTGTCGGCTGCAAAGAGACATAGATAGGATGCAGAGCTGGGCTGAGAAGTGGCAGATGGAGTTTAACCCTGAAAAGTGTGAGGTTGTCCATTTTGGAAGGACAAATATGAATGTGGAATACAGGGTTAATGGTAGAGTTCTTGGCAATGTGGAGGAGCAGAGAGATCTTGGGGTCTATGTTCATACATCTTTGAAAGTTGCCACTCAAGTGGATAGAGCTGTGAAGAAGGCCGATGGTGTGCTCGCGTTCATTAACAGAGGGATTGAATTTAAGAGCCGTAAGGTGATGATGCAGCTGTACAAAACTTTGGTAAGGCCACATTTGGAGTACTGTGTACAGTTCTGGTCGCCTCATTTTAGGAAGGATGTGGAAGCTTTGGAAAATGTGCAAAGGAGATTTACCAGGATGTTGCCTGGAATGGAGAGTAGGTCTTACGAGGAAAGGTTGAGGGTGCTAGGCCTTTTCTCATTAGAACGGAGAAGGATGAGGGGCGACTTGATAGAGGTTTATAAGATGATCAGGGGAATAGATAGAGTAGACAGTCAGAGACTTTTTCCCCGGGTGGAACAAACCATTACAAGGGGACATAAATTTAAGGTGAATGGTGGATGATATAGGGGGGATGTCAGAGGTAGGTTCTTTACCCAGAGAGTAGTGGGGGCATGGAATGCACTGCCTGTGGAAGTAGTTGAGTCGGAAACATTAGGGACCTTCAGGCAGCTATTGGATAGGTACATGGATTACGGTAAAATGATATAGTGTAGATTAATTTGTTCTTAAGGGCAGCACGGTAGCATTGTGGATAGCACAATTGCTTCACAGCTCCAGGGTCCCAGGTTCGATTCCGGCTTGGGTCACTGTCTGTGCGGAGTCTGCACATCCTCCCCGTGTCTGCGTGGGTTTCCTCCGGGTGCTCCGGTTTCCTCCCACAGTCCAAAGATGTGCAGGTTAGGTGGATTGGCCATGATAAATTGCCCTTAGTGTCCAAAATTGCCCTTAGTGTTGGGTGGAGGTGTTGACTTTGGGTAGGGTGCTCTTTCCAAGAGCCGGTGCAGACTAAATGGGCCGAATGGCCTCCTTCTGCACTGTAAATTCAATGATAATCTATGATTAATCTAGGACAAAGGTTCGGCACAACATCGTGGGCCGAAGGGCCTGTTCTGTGCTGTGTTTTTCTATGTTCTATGTTTTTCTATGTTCTATGTTCTGTTATCCATAGGGGAACATGTTAGGGCCTGTATGGGCTTTGCCCATGGCTCCTCCCCTTGAAGGGAGGTATAAAGAGCAGTCGACCTGTAGGCGGTTCTCAGTATTGGATCAGTCGCAGGCAGGCACTGTTCTAAGTTGATTAAAGCCACAGTTTACTTCGACTCCCGTCTCGAGTGAATTAAAAAAAATTTTTTTTTAAATGTTTATTCAAAGTTTTACCAACAAAAATTTTCAACCAGTTAAACCCCGCCCCCGCCCCGTAACAGAAAAGAAAAAGACAAAAGAGCAAAACAAAACATATCAAGCAAACATAGTACAGAACTTATACAATGGGTTTCTCCCGCACATATTAACCCTCCCCTATGTTTGTACAAATACTACCGGGAAAAAAAACCACCTCCACCCACCCAAATATTCCCCCCCCCGAAAGAACCCCCCCCCCCTCCCCGGGTTGCTGCTGCTCCTGACCAAGTTCCTTCCCGTCTCGAGTGAATTGATGGTCGCATCAGAGAGAGAGAGACACAGACACAGAGAGCGACACAGACACAGAGAGAGAGAGACACAGACACAGAGAGAGAGACAGAGAGAGAGACACAGACACAGAGAGAGAGACGCAGACCGAGGGAGAGAGACAGACCGAGAGAGAGAGACACAAACCGAGAGAGAGAGACAGACCGAGAGAGAGACACAGACCGAGCGAGAGATACACAAACCGAGAGAGAGAGACAGACACAGAGAGACACAGACCGAGAGAGAGACACAGATCGAGAGAGAGAACACAGACCGAGAGAGAGATACAGACTGAGAGAGAGACACAGACACAGAGAGAGACACAGACACAATGAGACACAGACACAGAGAGATACACAGACACAGAGAGAGACATAGACACAGACAGAGAGACACAGACCGAAAGAGAGAGACACAGACACAGAGAGAGACACACAGCCACACAGAGAGACACAGACACAGAGAGAGACACAGAGAGAGACACAGACCGAGAGAGAGACACAAACCGAGAGAGACAGACCGAGAGAGAGATACAGACCGAGAGAGAGACACAGACACAGAGAGAGACACAGACCGAGAGAGAGACACAGATCGAGAGAGAGAACACAGACCGAGAGAGAGACACAGACCGAGAGAGAGACACAGACTGAGAGAGAGAACACAGACCGAGAGAGAGATACAGACTGAGAGAGAGACACAGACACAGAGAGAGACACAGACACAATGAGACACAGACACAGAGAGATACACAGACACAGAGAGAGACATAGACACAGACAGAGAGACACAGACCGAAAGAGAGAGACACAGACACAGAGAGAGACACACAGACAGAGAGAGAGACACAGGCAGAGAGAGAGACACAGACCGAGAGAGAGGCACAGACACAGAGGTAGACAGACACAGAGAGACGCAGACACAGAGAGAGACACAGACACAGAGAGAGAGAGACGCAGACACAGAGAGACACAGACCGAGAGAGAGACACAGACAGAGAGAGAGTCACAGAGAGAGAGACACAGACACAGAGAGAGAGACACAGACACGGACACAGAGAGAGATACAGACAGAGAGAGAGAGAGAGACACAGACACGGACACAGAGAGAGATACAGACAGAGAGAGAGAGAGACACAGACACAGAGAGAGAGACACAGACACGGACACAGAGAGAGATACAGACCGAGAGAGAGAGAGACACAGACAGAGAGAGAGAGAGACACAGACACACAGAGAGAGAGACACAGACACGGACACAGAGAGAGATACAGACACGGACACAGAGAGAGATACAGACAGAGAGAGAGAGAGACACAGACACAGAGAGAGAGAGACACAGACACAGAGCGAGAGAGACACAGACACGGACAGAGAGAGAGACACAGACACAGAGAGAGAGACACAGACACGGACACAGAGAGAGATACAGACACACAGAGAGAGACACAGACACAGAGAGAGAGACACAGACACGAACACAGAGAGAGACACAGACACACAGAGAGAGACACAGACAGAGAGAGAGAGACACAGACACAGAGAGAGAGACACAGACACGGACACAGAGAGAGATACAGACAGAGAGAGAGAGAGACACAGACACAGAGAGAGAGACACAGACAGAGAGAGAGACACAGAGAGAGAGAGACACAGACACAGAGAGAGAGACACAGACAGAGAGAGAGACACAGACAGAGAGCGAGAGACACAGACACAGAGAGAGACACAGACACAGAGAGAGACACAGACACAGAGAGAGACACAGAGAGAGACACAGACCGAGAGAGAGACACAAACCGAGAGAGACAGACCGAGAGAGAGACACAGACACAGAGAGAGAGACACAGACCGAGAGAGAGACAGACCGAGAGAGAGATACAGACCGAGAGAGAGACACAGACACACAGAAAGAGACACAGACCGAGAGAGAGACACAGACCGAGAGAGAGAACACAGACCGAGAGAGAGAGACAGACCGAGAGAGAGACACAGACACAGAGAGAGACATAGACACAGACAGAGAGACACAGACCGAAAGAGAGAGACACAGAGAGAGACACAGACACAGAGAGAGACACACAGACAAAGAGAGAGACACAGGCAGAGAGAGAGACACAGGCAGAGAGAGAGACACAGACACAGAGAGACGCAAACACAGAGAGACGCAGACACAGAGAGAGACACAGACAGAGAGAGAGAGAGACGCAGACACAGAGAGACACAGACCGAGAGAGAGACACAGACACAGAGAGAGTCACAGACACAGAGAGAGACACACAGACACAGAGAGAGAGACACAGACAGAGAGAGAGACACAGACAGAGAGAGACACACACAGACACAGAGAGAGACACAGACACGGACACAGAGAGAGATACAGACACACAGAGAGAGACACAGACACGGACAGAGAGAGAGACACAGACACGGACACAGAGAGAGATACAGACAGAGAGAGAGAGACACAGACACGGACACAGAGAGAGACACAGACAGAGAGAGAGAGACACAGACACAGAGAGAGTCACAGACACAGAGAGAGAGACACAGACACAGAGAGAGAGACAGAGAGAGAGAGACACACACAGACAGAGAGAGAGAGAGAGACACAGACACAGAGAGAGAGACACAGAGAGAGAGAGAGAGACACAGACACAGAGAGAGAGAGACGCAGACACAGAGAGAGAGACACAGACAGAGAGAGAGAGACCCAGACCCAGAGAGAGAGACACAGACACGGACACAGAGAGAGACACAGACACGGACACAGAGAGAGACACACAGACACAGAGAGAGACACAGACACGGACACAGAGAGCGACACAGACACGGAGAGAGAGACACAGACACAGAGAGAGAGACACAGACACGGACACAGAGAGAGATACAGACACAGAGAGAGAGACACAGACACGGACACAGAGAGAGATACAGACACAGAGAGAGAGACACAGACACGGACACAGAGAGAGATACAGACACAGAGAGAGAGACACAGACAGAGAGAGAGAGACACGGACACAGAGAGAGACACAGACAGAGAGAGAGAGACACGGACACAGAGAGAGACACAGACACGGACACAGAGAGAGATACAGACACAGAGAGAGAGACACAGACACGGACACAGAGAGAGATACAGACACAGAGAGAGAGACACAGACACGGACACAGAGAGAGACACATACACAGAGAGAGAGACAGAGAGAGAGAGACACAGACAGAGAGAGAGAGAGACACAGACACGGACACAGAGAGAGACACAGACAGAGAGAGAGAGACACAGACAGAGAGAGAGAGAGACACAGACACGGACACAGAGAGATACAGACAGAGAGAGAGAGACACAGACACGGACACAGAGAGAGATACAGACACAGAGAGAGAGACACAGAGAGAGAGACACAGACACGGACACAGAGAGAGATACAGACAGAGAGAGAGAGAGACACAGACAGAGAGAGACACAGAGACAGAGAGAGAGAGAGACACAGACACGGACACAGAGAGAGATACAGAGTACCACTTACCTTCCCAGACTGCTCTCTGGATTTCTCCCACTCAGCTCCGTTCCCGATATGAAGGTCTTACCTGCCTTATCTGCTGCTCACCAATCAGCTCTCTCCCTTGTAGTCACCTGCAGCAGGGCAAGGCCACTCACTGGAAATTTGAGAGTGACAAATCAAAGGATAAAATAGCACCTCCTCCTACCCAGCTTCAAATTCCCACCTAGCTTCAAATTCCCAACTCCCAAACTCACTCTTCGATGTGCCTCACTCTGGATTTGTGTTCTCTGTCTCACTGGGAATGTGCAAAGCTCACTGTTGTCGCATGACTTGCCGATTTTTAATCTCAGTGCCCCGGCTGATGAAGGCAACCATGCCTTATGCCCTCTTGACTATCTTCTCCAACTGCGTTGCCACTCTCAGTGACCTACGTACCTGTACACCCAGATCCCTCTGCCTATCAATACTCTTCAGGGTTCTGCCATTTACTGTATATTTCCCATCTGTATTAGCCCTTCCAAAACCTCACATTTGTCCGGATTAAACTCCATCTGCCATCTCTCCGCCCAGGTCTCCAACCGATCTATATATCCTGCTGTATCCTCTGACAGTCCTCATCACTATCCGCAATTCCACCAACCTTTGTGTCATCCGCAAACTTACTAATCAGACCAGTTACATTTTTCTCCAAATCATTTATATATACTACAAACAGCAAAGGTCCCAGCACTGATCCCTGCGGAACACCACTGGTCACAGCCCTCCATTCAGAAACACACCCTTCCATTGCTACTCTCTGCCTTCTATGACCTAGCCAGGTCTGTATCCACCTTGCCAGCTCACCTCTGGGCCTGTGCCACTTTACCTTCTGTACCAGTCTGCCATGAGGGATCTTGTCAAGGCCATCCTCAAGTATGGTGCCCAGAACTGGACGCAGTCTCTAGATGAGGCATATTTTGTGTCTTACACAAGTTCAACCCGACCTCCTTACTCTTGTACTCAATGACTCTATTACTAAAGGCCAAGATACTACCTACTTTATTAACTGTACTTTCCACATGCTCTGCCATCTTCAATGACGTATAGATAGATACACCGAGATCCCTCTGTTCCTTCACTTCTGTGGTGAATGTATTCACCTAATGCATGTATGATACTGTAACCTATGACCTATGACCTGGAAGTGGTGATATGAGCTGCTTCCAGGTATTGTACTGTAATCCCGGTGGGCTCTGCCTCTGGCTCCGCCCTCACCGGGGCCATATATAGACCAGCCGCCTATGGGCGGCTTTCATCTGTACAACCGACTCTGGCTAGGCAAGTTCATGATTAATAAAGCCTAATGTTCACGCGCTCTCTCTGCCTCTCGGTGAATTGAAGGTATATCAACTTCCTTTAGAGTTTCTCACTTTATTTTACACTGTCTCTCCGAATTCATCCTGCCAAAATCAATCACCTACACTCTTCTGCACTGATCTGAATCCACCACATGTGTGTTCAATCTATCAACATGTCTGTCCTTTTGAAATTCAATACTATCCTCATCACCAATCTTCATTGAAGTGTTGGGTGCTCTGAGGTACAGACGAACCAACACGGTTGCGATTGGTACAACGCAGTTTTATTCCATTAAACTATTTATGCATCAGACTTGGTACTCAGCATGTTGTGACTGTGTGAGTGTCTTGCTATGAGGTCCGGGCCCTGTGCCGTCTCCAGATAGACTGCCCAGGCAGTGTTGTGTTTCTTGTTTTATACTGTGTCTGCTCTTGTCTGTGATTGACTGTCGTGTTATGTGTGCTAATTGGTCCGTTGGTCTGTCTATCATTATGTATGTGTTATGATGTATGTTTGAATATCATGACATCCCCCCCTTTTTTACAAGATTATGTGCCCACGTGGTTATAAATATAAATGTGTCCTGAGTGCAGCTAAAGGTGTGTGTGCGTAATATTTACATCATGTACATGGGGCTTAACTATATACAAGGGGCGATGTCAGGTGTGACATGCTAACGAGGTTGTACCAGAACAAAAAGAAGAACAACGTGGAAATTTGGAACAATCAAATGAGGCCTGGAACGATAAAACAGTGACATGTTATAAAACATTGGTTACAAAAGTTTGACGCGTGAACAGTCTCATAAGTCCAGTCTAGTAGGTGGGCGACGAATTTGGGTTGACCGCCTCAAGGGTGGATCAAGAACCACCGGCTGAGGTGCGAGCCTGGCCACGGGCGGCGACAGAAGGGGCATGGTATATGGCAGCTCCACGAAGTCGCTATCAGGAACCAGTGGAGGACACGGCGTCTGTGTAGGGTCCCGTTGCGAGCGTGGAAGTAAGCGAAGGGCTCGGCGATTGCGCCTACGCACGGATCCATCCGGCATGCGTACCAGGAACGAGCGGGGAGCCACCCGTCGGAGAACTTCAGCAGGTGCTGACCAGACACCGCCTGGTAGGTGGATGCGGACGTTGTCTCCAGGGGCCTGGGAGGTAAGATCAGTTGCCCGTGTGTCGTACGATCTCTTCTGGTGACCGCGCTGCAGTTGCATCCTATGCAGTACCGGAGCATGGTCTATTGTTGGTGCCAGGATGGAAGGCACAGTGGTTCTGAGGGCGCGACCCATCAGCAGCTGTGCTGGCGAGAGACCAGTGGCTAGTGGGGCCGAGCGATAGGCCAGCAGGGCGAGGCTGAAGTCCGACCCGGCAGCAGCAGCCTTGCAGAGGAGCCACTTGGCAATGTGAACGCCCTTCTCCGCCTTTCCATTTGACTGGGGGTGTAGAGGGCTGGACGTCACGTGTGTGAAGCCATACGAAGCAGCAAAGGACGACCATTCCTGGCTGGCAAAACAGGGCCAATTGTCCGACATGACAGTCATCGGAATGCCGTGGCGAGCAAAGGTGTCCTTGCAGGCCCTGATGATGTTGCTCTTTTTAGCCTTAGTTTTATTAGCTCTGATTATGTCATCTTTGCTCACGAGTCGCCAGGTATCTTTCTGATACCGTCACGTGGTTGAAGCTCGAGTTATGATTAATAAGTCAGCACACCGCTTAGTAAGATTGAAATCAACGGTCATTTATTATATACAACAATTAATGCTTACACAATAATCCTACTATCTATATCGAAACCTACCACTACTGGCCAATACTTAACTTTAGGAAGAGCCCACCAGGTCAGGGAAACGAATGGCTTATCGAATCGGATCTGGCCCGCGGGATTCAAAAGGCTGATACGGGTCGATGGCTAGGAGTCTTTATCGGGTAGCGATCGCTGGAGTCAAACTTACAGTTTCTGGTCGATGTTCTTGCGAAGGTTGCGAGCAGGAGAAGAAGGGAGAGAGAGAGAGATCTGAACTTGGCCCCTCACTTTATAGGGCCCAGGGGCTTCCCGCCTCTCGGGGCGGCCCTTGACCCTGAGTCCCAAGTGATTGGACTTGTTCCCAATCACTGGGTTCGATATGTCCAATAATGGGGCGATTCCTCGATCGGGGGGTGGTCGTTCACCTGTCTTTGTTTCGGCCACTGCAGGCGCCGACAGGTCTGGCCCGGTATTCAATTGCTAATATGTTGCAATTGTTCCCGGGGATAGCCGATTCAACTGTGGATGTCTGGGTTGATGTGCTGCTAATAGTCCTGAGTATCGGTCTGGGCCGACTTCCCCAGAGCCGAATACGCTATTCTGTCTGCAGCTGTCCGTTTGTGTCCTGTTGGCTGCTTTTCCCATCAGCCTTTTCGGTTAGCCATTTTAAATCGGGTTTTGGCCAAATTAATAGGAAATCAGCCATTTTAGGTGGCTACAATGACAGCAGACGACGTCAAATCGTGCAGGCGTATGACTTCAGGGTAGTTTGAGAAGTAGTCAACTATGATGACATAGTCCCTGCCGAGCGTGTGAAACAGGTCGACACCCACCTTCGCCCAGGGGGATGTCACCAGCTCATGGGGCAGAAGCGTCTCAGGAGGTTGCGCCGGCTGAAACCTTTGGCAGATTGTACAGTTGAGCACCATGTTGGCAATATCATCACTGATGCCCGGCCAGTATACCGCCTCTCGGGCCCTCTGTCTGCACTTCTCGACCCCCAAATGGCCTTTGTGTCGTTGGTCGAGAACCAGCTGGCGCATGCTGTGCGGAATCACAATCCGGTCCAGCTTCAGAAGGACACCATCAATGATGGCTAGGTCGTCTCGTACATTGTAGAACTGCGGGCACTGCCCTTTGAGCCATCCTCCCATTATGTGGCGCATCACTCGCTGCAGAAGGGGGTCGGCTGCAGTCTCTCGGCGGATACGGGCCAGGCTGGAGTCGTCAGCCGGCAGATTTGCCGCTGTGAAAGCCACCTGTGCCTCGACCTGACATACGAACCCCTCCGCATCTGGCGGCGTGCTCACTGCTCTGGATAGGGCATCCGCCACGATGAGGTCCTTCCCTGGAGTGTAGACCAGTTGGAAGTCGTACCTCCTGAGTTTAAGTAGGATGCGCTGGAGGCGAGGGGTCATCTCGTTCAGGTCCTTGTTTATTATGCTGACCAGGGGGCGGTGGGCAGTTGCGACCGTGAACCGGGGAAGACCATATACGTAATCATGGAACTTGTCTAAACTGGTTAGCAAGCCCATGCACTCTTTTTCGATTGACGCTTAGCGCTGCTCTGTGGGGGTCATGGCCCGCGATGCATAGGCCACTGGGGCCCACGACGACGTGTCATCCCTCTGCAGGAGCACTGCTCCAATGCCAGATTGGCTGGCATTAGTTGAGATTTTGGTGGCACGAGACGTGTCAAAAAACGCCAACACTGGTGCCGTGGTGAGTTTGCGTTTGAGCTCCTCCCATTCCAGCTGGTGTGTGTGTTGCCACTGGAACTCTGTGGATTTTCTGACGAGGTGGCGCAGAGTCGTCGTGTGGGAGGCAAGGTTGGGAATGAACTTCCCCAGGAAGTTGACCATGCCTAGGAAGCGTAGGACAGCCTTCTTGTCGGCCGGCTGCGGCATGGCTGTGATGGCGCTCACCTTGTCTGCATCCGGACGGACCCCTGACCGGGAGATATGGTCCCCCAGGAACTTCAATTCGGTCTGGCCAAAGGAGCACTTGGCTCGGTTGAGGCACAGGCCGTTTTCCCGTATGCGGGCAAAAACGCGTTGGAGACGATGTATGTGGCCCTGCGGTGTGGAGGACCAGATGATGACACCGTCCACATATACGCGCACCCCTTCGATGCCTTCCATCATCTGCTCCATGATTCTATGGAAGACCTCGGATGCCAAGATGATGCCAAATGGCATCCGGTTGTAGCAGAACCTGCCGAAAGGGGTGTTGAAGGTACATAGCTTTCGGCTGGACGGGTCCAGTTGGATCTGCCAAAGCCCTTTAGAAGCATCCAGTTTCGTGAATATCTTTGCCTGGGCCATTTCACTGGTGATCTCCTCCCGTTTGGGTATGGGATAATGTTCCCTCATAATATTATTATTGAGGTCTTTGGGGTCAATACAGATGCGGAGCTCGCCAGGGGGCTTCTTGACTGAGGCGGTCTTTAAGTGGCGCAGGAACCCTGTGAGGTGCGTGAACGACCGGGATGGCGTCCAGTTTGAGGCGAATTCGGTAGGTGTATGGCAGTGTTCCCATGCCTTCGAATGCCTCCTGGTTGTGGGCGAGGAGCGATTGGAGCTGTGCGTTGAACTCTGCATCCGGGAAGTCAGACGTGCTGTCTGGAGAGAGAGAGTGGATTCGTGCACAAGGTGGAGAGCCTTGCATGCCTGTGCACCCAGCAGGGAGTCCTTCGATGAGCCGACTATCTCGAACGAGAGTGTGGCCGTGTGTGTGTTGTGTGTCACCTGGAGCTGGCAGGATCCCATGGCCGGGATAACGTTCCCGTTGTAGTCGACCATCTTGCACCGGGATGGCCGGATTGGTGGTCTGACCTTCATGGCGTAGAAGGCTGACCATGCAATGAGGTTGGCGGAGGCGCCAGTGTCCAGGCGGAAAGTGATCGGCGATCGGTTGACCGTTAGGGTGGCACTCCATTCATCGCCCGGATTGATGGTGTTGACCCGGTTCCCATCAATGACCGCAACCCGGAAGGCGTCTTGGTCATCTGTGTCATCAGTTTGAATGTCGTGATGTGGAGGCTGAATGGTCCGCACGTTCCTGCGAGGTTGTCGGCGATGTGGAAGATCAACAGGTTGAGCCGCTCGACAGTAGGCAGCGTAGTGGCCCACCTTGCCACAGCGTAGGCATTGTCGGGTTTTTGCAGGACATTGCCCTTTTAAATGTGCAGCTCCACAGTTGCCACACGTCATGACGTCATGGCGTTCGTTACGCCACTGCGCATGCGCAGTTCGGTCTTGCGCCGGGCGCGCCTGCGCAGCACGTCCCTCAGTGTTGCCGTAGGTTTTGGCGTGCACAAACGCGGGAGGCCTTAAAAAGCGCGCGAAACGGCCGCCCTCGTCCGGGCCGCGGGCCGGGAGAAACTCAATTGCCTGGACGCGTTCGGCCTCGTGGGTGGCCTGGCTTGCCGATTCGGTCGCGTGGGACCCCCTCCGTGCCGATTCGGTCGCCTGAAATTGGGCATAGCGGCTAGTCTCATTTTCATGCAGGACACAGGCTTCAACTGCAGATGTTAAGGTCAGGCCTTTTATTTTTAGAAGCTGCTGGCGTAGGCCACTGGAGGCAACGCCAAAAACAATCTGGTCCCGGATCATGGACTCTGAGGTGGTGTCATAACCGCAGGACTGCGCGAGTATGCGGAGGTGCATCAGGAAGGACTGAAAGAGCTCATCCTTACCTTGCAGGCGCTGCTGAAAGACATACCTCTCAAAGCTTTTGTTGACCTCAACGTTGAAGTGCTTGTCGAGCTTGAGGAGGACCGTGTCATACTTAGCTTTGTTCTCGCCTTCCGCGAACACCAAGGAGGTGTATACATGGATGGCGTGCTGACCTGCGGTAGTGAGGAGCATGGCAATCTTTGTTTTGTCCGAGGCGCCCTGTTTTTCATTGGCTTGCATGAAGAGTTCGAAGCGCTGCTTGAAGAGCGTCCAATTTGTGCCCAGGTTCCCAGCGACTTGCAACGGCTGCGGTTTGTTGAGGGTGTCCATGGCTCAGGATGGCAGATTTGCCGGTAGGTATCGATTCACTCCTGGTATCATGAAGTGTTGGGTGCTCTGCGGTACAGACGAACCAACACGGTTGCGATTGGTACAACGCAGTTTTATTCCATTAAACTATTTATACATCAGACTTGGTACTCAGCACGTTGTGACTGTGTGAGTGTCTTGTTATGAGGTCCTGGCCCTGTGCCGTCTCCAGATGGACTGCCCAGGCAGTGTTGTGTTTCTTGTTTTATACTGTGTCTGCTCTTGTCTGTGATTGGCTGTCGTGTTATGTGTGCTAATTGGTCCGTTGGTCTGTCTATCATTATGTATGTGTTATGATGTATGTTTGAATATCATGACATTCATATCATCTGTTAATTTTCAAATCATGCTCTGAACACCAGAGTCTGGGTCATTTATATAAATCAGGAAGAGCAACGTTCCCAACACTGAACCCTGGGGAACGGCACTACAAACCCTCCTCCAACCTGAAAAACAACCATTTATCACCACTCTCTGTTTCCTGTCACTTCGCTAATTTCTTACCTTTTTTTTTTAGAAAATATTTTATTGAAGCATTTGTAATTTTCACAGTTAAACACATTAACATTTCTTAAACAACCGTGCGGGCCGACACATGCAAAACACCTAAACGAACAATAAACAGGAAACATCGTCCTCTACCACCGCCGCCCTATTCCTTAATTACCCGTATACTAAGTTCCCTGTCCTTATCTAACATTTCCATGCCTCCTGTTTTCCTCCCCCCTTCCCCCCCACCCCTTACTGATGACGTTCAATTTTCCTTGAAGAAATAAATGAACGATTGCCACCTCTGGGCGAACACCTGAATTGATTCTCTCAAGGCGAACTTGATGTTTTCCAGATTGAGAAACCCTGCCATATCGCTGACCCACACTCTTACCTTCAGGGGCTCCGAGTCCCTCCATCCCAGCAAAATCCGGCTCTGGACCACCAGGAAGGAGAAGGCTAGGATATCGGCCTCCCTCCTCGCCCTGGCCCCCGGGTCATCCGATACCCCAAATATTGCTAATTCTGGACTTGGAGTCACCCTCCCTTCCAGGACTTCTGACATAACATATGTGGATGGACCGACTAGAGAGGGGGCAAAACTTGACCTCGTCTTGGGAAATAAGGAAGGGCAAGTGACAGAAGTGCTAGTGAGGGATCACTTTGGGACAAGTGACCATAACTCCATTAGTTTTAAGATAGCTATGGAGAATGATAGGTCTGGCCCAAGAGTTAAAATTCTTAATTGGGGCAAGGCCAATTTTGATGGTATCAGACAGGAACTTGCAGAGGTAGATTGGGGGAGACTGTTGGCAGGCAAAGGGACGGCTGGTAAATGGGAGGCTTTTAAAAATGTGTTAACCAGGGTGCAGGGTAAGCACATTCCCTTTAGAGTGAAGGGCAAGGCTGGTAGAAATAGGGAACCCTGGATGACTCGAGATATTGAGACTCTGGTCAAAAAGAAGAAGGAGGCATATGACGTACATAGGCAACTGGGATCAAGTGGATCCCTTGAAGAGTATAGAGATTGTCGAAATAGAGTTAAGAGGGAAATCAGGAGGGCAAAAAGGGGACATGAAATTGCTTTGGCAAATAATGCAAGGGAGAATCCAAAGAGATTCTACAGATACATAAAGGGGAAAAGAGTAACTAGGGACAGAGTAGGGCCTCTTAAGGATCAACAAGGACATCTATGTGCAGAGCCACAAGAGTTGGGTGAGATCCTGAATGAATATTTCTCATCGGTATTCACGGTGGAGAAAGGCATGGCTGTTAGGAAACTAAGGGAAATAAATAGTGATGTCTTGAGAAGTGTGCATATTCCAGAGGAGGAGGTGCTGGAAGTCTTAAAGCGCATCAAGGTAGATAAATCCCCGGGACCTGATGAAATGTATCCCAGGATGTTGTGGGAGGCTAGGGAGGAAATTGCGGGTCCCCTAACAGAGATATTTGAATCATTGGCAGCCACAGGTGAGGTGCCTGAAGATTGGAGAGTGGCGAATGTTGTGCCCTTGTTTAAGAAGGGCAGCAGGGAAAAGCCTGGGAACTACAGACCGGTGAGCCAATAGAATTAACAGATATATTTTAAGCCTTTAATTGATTGCCACATACGCCAATAATATCACAGTTAAACTTTCATCTTAGATCAATGAAAGGACAGTAATTCTAGCCAATAGAAAACAGGGCAAATGGATCAACAGAAACACTTGCACTTTTAATCCTTCTTTTGCATACTGATCTCCCCTCTGTGGTGTTGGGTTCTCTGGTGCACAGATGAGCCAACACAGTTGTATGTGGTACAACTCTATTTTATTTTAACTCTTATATACAGTTCGTTCTGGATACTCTACACGTGCTGTCCCCCTGTGGTGTTGTGTGTTCTGATTTGTCTGTTGGTGTGTCTATCATGATGTGTGTGTTTGAATATCATGACATCCCCCTTTTTACAAAGATATGTGCCTACGTGGTTATAAATATAATCGTGTCGTGAGTGCATCTAAGAGTGTGTGTGTGTGTTGTGTACAGCGTGTGTATACGACGTAACTATTTACATGGGGCGATGTCGGGTGCGTCACACTAACAAGGTTGTACCATAACAAAACATGAATGCGAGAAAAAAAACAACTTGAACAGTGGTCCGGTCAGACGATATCTGGAACGATAAACAACAACAGGTTATAATACAGAAGTGTTTGACTTTTTGAACGTATGAACAGCGTTATAAGTCCAGTCTAATGGGTGACCGCCTCAAGAATAGGCTGGTCCTCAAGCCGGTTCAGCTGTGGAGATTTGGGTGTATACGACGTAACTATTTACATGGGGCGATGTCGGGTGCGTCACACTAACAAGGTTGTACCATAACAAAACATGAATGCGAGAAAAAAAACAACTTGAACAGTGGTCCGGTCAGACGATATCTGGAACGATAAACAACAACAGGTTATAATACAGAAGTGTTTGACTTTTTGAACGTATGAACAGCGTTATAAGTCCAGTCTAATGGGTGACCGCCTCAAGAATAGGCTGGTCCTCAAGCCGGTTCAGCTGTGGAGATTTGGGTTCACACTGGTTCACCTTGGACTGTTGGAGGTGATGCTGCTGCCGAAGTCTCTACTTTTCCATTTGTTGTACTTCGTGCAGTGCTTGGTTTTTCATTCGTGCAAATATAACATTCAACATCTTTGTTAGTGTTGCCTTGGCTGTGGTTTGGTTCTGGTGGCGATGGAAGGGGCATGATCCGTGGCATCTCCACAAAGTCATCCTTGGGAACCAGTGGAGGATCCGGCGTGTGCGTACGGTTCAGTTGCGAGCGTGGAAGGCGGCGCAAAGCTCGCTGATTGCGCCTACGCATCAATCCATCCGCCCTGCATGCCAGGAACAAGGTGGAGTCTTTTTTCTTTTTATGTTTGTGGTGGACGGCATCTTGTAGCCGATGGGTCGTTGCCATCGAAGAAGCAACATCACTAATATCATGCAAGGCGATGACTGTACCAGATGTGGAAGTTGGCCGAGACCGTGCACGCTGGTTCCGGCCACCTGCTGTGCCGGAAGGGGGACTCCGCAGAGAAACGTCGAAGCATGTCGAAGCATGCCTAACAAATCTTATTGAATTCTTTGAGGAGGTGACCAAGTATGTGGATGAAGGTAAAGCAGTGGATGTAGTGTACATGGATTTTAGTAAGGCATTTGATAAAGTTCCCCATGGTAGGCTTATGCAGAAAGTAAGGAGGCATGGGATAGTGGGAAATTTGGCCAGTTGGATAACAAACTGGCTAACCGATAGAAGTCAGAGAGTGGTGGTGGATGGCAAATATTCAGCCTGGATCCCAGTTACCAGTGGTGTACCGCAGGGATCAGTTCTGGGTCCTCTGCTGTTTGTGATTTTCATTAATGACTTGGATGAGGGAGTTGAAGGGTGGGTCAGTAAATTTGCAGACGATACAAAGATTGGTGGAGTTGTGGATAGTAAGGAGGGCTGTTGTCGGCTGCAAAGAGACATAGATAGGATGCAGAGCTGGGCTGAGAAGTGGCAGATGGAGTTTAACCCTGAAAAGTGTGAGGTTGTCCATTTTGGAAGGACAAATATGAATGCGGAATACAGGGTTAACGGTAGAGTTCTTGGCAATGTGGAGGAGCAGAGAGATCTTGGGGTCTATGTTCATACATCTTTGAAAGTTGCCACTCAAGTGGATAGAGCTGTGAAGAAGGCCTATGGTGTGCTCGCGTTCATTAACAGAGGGATTGAATTTAAGAGCCGTGAGGTGATGATGCAGCTGTACAAAACTTTGGTAAGGCCACATTTGGAGTACTGTGTACAGTTCTGGTCGCCTCATTTTAGGAAGGATGTGGAAGCTCTGGAAAAGGTGCAAAGAAGATTTACCAGGATGTTGCCTGGAATGGAGAGTAGGTCTTACGAGGAAAGGTTGAGGGTGCTAGGCCTTTTCTCATTAGAGCGGAGAAGGATGAGGGGCGACTTGATAGAGGTTTATAAGATGATCAGGGGAATAGATAGAGTAGACAGTCAGAGACTTTTTCCCCAGGTGGAACACACCATTACAAGGGGACATAAATTTAAGGTGAAAGGTGGAAGATATAGGAGGGATATCAGAGGTAGGTTCTTTACCCAGAGAGTAGTGGGGGCATGGAATGCACTGCCTGTGGGAGTAGTTGAGTCGGAAACATTAGGGACCTTCAAGCAGCTATTGGATAGGTACATGGATTACGGTAAAATGATATAGTGTAGATTAATTTGTTCTTAAGGGCAGCACGGTAGCATTGTGCATAGCACAATTGCTTCACAGCTCCATGGTCCCAGGTTCGATTCCGGATTGGGTCATTGTCTGTGCGGAGTCTGCACGTCCTCCCCGTGTCTGCGTGGGTTTCCTCCGGGTGCTCCGGTTTCCTCCCACAGTCCAAAGATGTGCGGGTTAGGTGAATTGGCCAATGATAAATTGCCCTTAATGTCCAAATTGCCCTTGGTGTTGGGTGGAGGTGTTGAGTTTGGGTAGGGTGCTCTTTCCAAGAGCCGGTGCAGACTCAAAGGGCCGAATGGCCTCCTTCTGCACTGTAAATTCAATGATAATCTATGATTAATCTAGGACAAAGGTTCGGCACAACATTGTGGGCCGAAGGGCCTGTTCTGTGCTGTATTTTCTATGTTCTATGTTCTTGGAGAGAGAATTGTTGCTCGCATCAACGTCTGGCGATGGCGCGAATTGGTGTGTCCGTCTTGGACCGCCGGTGCTGGTCGCCATTGCCGACCCAGTGGGACTGCCACGCGATCCATTCCCTGTCGCCGTGGCATCCGCCGTCACCCTGAGCGTGCCATCACCGAGGCCGCGACACCGCCCGTCCGGAGCAAGGTCTGGCGTGCGCGAATCAGAGTCGGCGCTTGGCTGCTCCCCATCTGGAGTCCGGTCTGCCTTCCGTCGATGCTCCCCGTCCGGAGTCCCAACAGGTTCACTGGAGGCAGCCGAGATTCCCTGAAGCTGCACTTCTGGAGTCGGAACATGCAGGAATGCACCAACCAGTGGAGAGGCTCGAGCCATCGAGGGTGGAAGCGGTGCGCCACCACCGCAGTCGTCAGTGGTCCCACCGTGACGTCGAGTGCCTCGGTACGCACTAGGCGAGGTCTGTCACCTTGCACCTTTTGCATGGGAAGTGGGATGCTGTTGTCACTCGTCTCACATCCCGTGGATAGATCCTTATTAGCAGCTTGCTGTTCACTAGGGTTGGGTAAATTGTCAGAGTTTTCATCTGGTGGTGCACACCATGTCGGTGGACTGTCATTGTCTTGCCGTTGTCCTTCATTTGGGCTTTTCTTCTTTGGAATTTTAAATCTTCCCCCAGACATTGCAGAACCTTGTTTATTACCCCCAAATTCTCCCATATGTATGGTCTCGAATATAGGATCCAATGTTTCTATCGACATTGTACTATTTTCCAAAGAACATTCCGTTTCACTTTTCTTCTCAGGTACCTCATATGTATCTTTGTCTAATGTACATGCCTTCATGGTCCCTGGGTCTGATTTTGCTGGGACTGGCATGGTCACAGTCTCTCTTTTACTGTTCTCAATTGCCCACATTATACTCCCCATACATAACTGCTTAATCACTGGGGTTAGTGTGGTACAATGGATAATTGGGTCGACCTTATCTGCATCTTCACCATTAGTGGAAAGCACACATGGTTCACTTGAAACTGCTGCGAGTTTTAAATTCGTTATCTGGCTACTCGATGTCGGTGTCCTCAGGATTCTTGCTCCAATGTTCTGCTCATTTATCAGTGGAGTGTGTATAGGTTCAATGCAATTAATGTTCCCCTCAAGGTTTGAAGAGTCATTACTGACTAACTGCTGGTCTCCGAAGTTGGGACTTTGTGGCGTTGTGTTGAAGGGAGACATTTGTCCCTGCTGTAGATATGATTCAGGTTGTGTTATTTCCATTACCTGAGGATCAATGTCTTGTCCATTTTTTCGATCCGTACTAAAACACTGGCAATTCTCAGTCTGCTCCTTGCAAGTTAAACATTCAATTAATTTCTTTAGCAAATCCTCAGCATCCTTCTGTGACCGTGCAGCATTATTAATCTCTGTTCGGCTATAATGATCCTGAAGGTCAGCGCATAAACCTTTTTTCTTCGGGCTTGGAAGAGGCGACTCCTTTGGCTTGTCTTCAGTTGGGCTGGAACAGTCTTCAGCGCTGTGCCCTTCATTGTAGCAAGAGAGACCGTCATGGCCATGCTGCTGTGTAGTGGAGCATGGTAGGCTGTTATAGCCTTCTTGCTGTTCACGTGAGCATGGCAGACTTGCATCGTCTGCCGCTGGTTGGTCAGGAGAGGTTGCTAGACCCTCATGGTCTTGTTCCTGCAAGGACCGCACATTGGAGTCTTGCGTTGCTTCTATCGTGGAGGCTGTCCACGAGCTCTCTGTGGTGGCTTGTGACACTGGAGTCACTTCTTGTTCGTGCAAGGACTGCGCTCTGGAGTCTTGCGTTTCTGCAATTGTGGAGTCTGTCCACGAGCTTGCTGTGGAGGCTTGTGACTCTGGAGTCACTTCTGGTTCATGGGAGGACTGCGCTCTGGAGTCTTGCATGTCTTCTTTCATAGAGTCGGGAACGTTGAGCGGGACGTGGACCACGCTCTGTGTGGCAGCAGGGCGCTCTCCGTGTGCTTGCACCGCTCCCTGTCTGTTAATGTCAGGCTGCAGCATCATCCGGTACTGATAAGTTGGAACGTCATATCTGCTGGGTTGAAGATCCTCAAATCCGAAAAATGAATCCGCATCTGCGTCGGATTCAATGTGGGGGCCGCCAATGTGCAACACGAAAGGTTCGTCCGAGTCATAGTCGTATAGGACCACGGAGCTATCATTGGGCTCGCGAGGTCCGGAAACACTGTAAAGATCGTCATCAAAGTATTCGAGGTCGGAATCATCGGCTTGTGCGTAGGTAACTGCTTGTCGGAGGGTTCTTCGGAGGTCAAATTCATCTCCTGGGTCAATTTGCGGCAATGTGCTGTCATTCCAGGTGAGGGAAGGTTGTTTTACAGCTTTAACAGATTTTTGTTTTTTTGATTTGGGACGTTTCCCTTTTAAATTGGATTTGGGACGTTTCCCCTTTAAATTGGTGCAGTCTGGGGCCTCTGACATCCTGACGCTCGGTATGTAGCACGTAGGAAGCGACTGCGCATGCTCAGATCGCTGTTCCTTTACCGATGGCCGTTTTCTTGACTGCGCATGCGCAGCATCTCGCGCATGCGCAAACGAAACTTCCGGTTCTGCGCACTGCTCGCGCAACTGTGCTAGCGTGATACCTTTATCCGCCGGGCCGCCGACCTCGACCCAGCCCTCTCTCAGGCCCGGGATTTCGGCCTCTGGGAATTCGGGCTCCGGGATCCTGGCCACGAGGTGAGTACTGCTGCTTTTCTTACCTTTACTTGCCGATTGGATTGCGTTTTCTTCACAGTACTTGGAGAATTTGTCCAGGACTGCCTGGTAATCGTACCTTTGCTGCCTCCTGAAGAACCTGAACCTTGTGAATATTTCTCTTGCCTTTGCACCGGCGATGGTGAGGAGAAATTCAATTTTTTCATTATCATCCAGGTCTTGGAGTTCAGCTGCCACCAGGAACAATTCGAACACTTGCCGGAATCGCCGCCAGTTTTCGCGGAGATCGCCGTGGCACTGGAGCGGCTGCAGAACCGGGAGCTCTATCATTTTGCCTGGGCACTGCTGGTTGTCTGTGTACACTGAGGTATGCCGGCAGGTATCGATCCACTCCTGTACCATGTGTGTTGGGTTCTCTGGTGCACAGATGAGCCAACACCGTTGTATGTGGTACAACTCTATTTTATTTTAACTCTTATATACAGTTCGTTCTGGATACTCTGCACGTGCTGTCTCCCTGAGTGTGTCGTGTAGCAGGTCTGTCCTGGTCCTCCTCTCCAGCTAATACTGACCACCAGGTGTCGTGTTTGTGCTTTTATATCTTTCTGTGATTGGTTGTGGTGTTGTGTGTTCTGATTTGTCTGTTGGTGTGTCTATCATGATGTGTGTGTTTGAATATCATGACACCCTCCTGACTTGGAGGTTAGGGTAGTTTACAGAAAAGCGCACCCTTGTTACGGCTACTTCCATCATTCTGTTTCCACAGACCTAGGTCATTCACTAAGAACTAGTTTATTATGGATTCCATTCCAACTTATGTCCTTTGTTTCTCCAGGATATTATGGATTTCATACGAGCTCATGTCCCTTGCTAAGAAACAGTATATCATAGATTCCACAAAGTGTAACCAATGGCAGCTCCTCACGGACCGCGTGGTTCAGTTGGAGCAGTGGTTGGATGCACTTAGGAGCATGCAGGTGGCGGAAAGCATCATAGATAGGAGTTATAGAGATGTGGTCACACCCAAGGTGCAGGCAGACAGATGGGTGACCGCTAGAAGGGGCAGGTAGTCAGTGCAGGAATCCCCTGTGGTTGTCTCCCTCTCTAACACGTATACCATTTACTGTATACTGTTGGGGGGGGGATAGCCTATCAGAGAAAAACAACAGCAGCCAGAACAGTGGCACAACTAGCTCTGTTGCTCAGCAAGGGAGGACAAAGTGCAGGAGAGCTATAGTTATAGGGGATTCAATAGTAAGGGGCACAGATAGGCGCTTCTGTGGACGTGAAAAATACTCCAGGATGGTATGTTGCCTCCCTGGAGCCAGGGTCAAGGATGTTTCTGAACGAACACAGGACTTTCTGAAGGAGGAGGGTGAACAACCAGAGGTCGTGGGACCATTGGTACTAATGACATAGGCAGGCAGAGTGATGAGATCCTGCAGAAGGAATTCAGGGAGTTAGGCAGTAAGCTAAAAAGCAGGACCTCTAGGGTTGTAATCTCAGGATTACTCCCTGTGCCATGTGTCAGTGAGGTTAGGAATAGGAGGATAGTGCAACTGAACACGTGGCTAAACTGGTGGTGTAGGAGGGAGGGTTTCAGATTTCTGGACCATTGGGATCTCTTCCGGGGCAGGTGTGACCTGTACAAGAAGAGCAGGTTGCATCTAAACTGGAGGGGCACCGATATCCTGGCTGGGAGGTTTGCTAGAGTCACTTGGGAAGATTTAAACTAGCAGAGCGGGGTGGGAACCAGAGCGTTAGCTCAGAAGGTGTAATAACTGAAGGGTAAATAGAGAACAAAAATAAGAAGGGTAAATAGAGAACTCCCTGTCTGCTCAAACACAATGGTCTGAAGTGTATTTGTTTCAATGCCAGAAGTCCACAGTTGCTTCACAGCTCCAGGATCCCAGGTTCGATTCCCGGCTTGGGTCACTGTCTGTGCGGAGTCTGCACGTTCTCCCCGTGTCTGCGTGGGTTTCCTCCGGGTGCTCCGGTTTCCTCCCACAGTCCAAAGATGTGCAGGCTAGGTGGATTGCCCATGCTAAATTGCCCTTAGTGTCCAAAAGGTTAGGTGGGGTTACTACATTTCGGGGATAGGGTGGGAGATGTGGGCTTAGGTAGGGTGCTCTTTCCAAGGGCTGATGCAGACGCGATGGGCCGAATGTCCTCCTTTTGCACTGTAAATTCTATGATCTATGAAGTGTAGCATGTAGGGCAGATGAACTTAGAGCATTATTAGTACTTGGAACTATGATATTGTGGCTATCACAGAAACGTGGTTAAAGGAAGGGCAGGTTTGGCAGCTGAACATTGGAGGATATAGATGCTTCAGGAGAGATTGAGGAGTTGTAAAAGCAGTGGGGGAGTAGCATCACTGAACGAAGTCCAATCACTTGAAACCAGGTACGGGGTCCGCCCCGAAAGGCGGGAAGCCCCTGGGGACTATAAAGGAAAGCCCCCAAATTCAAATCGTCCTTCTTGACAGGGTCACTCAGCAATGCGAAGCAACCCCTGAGAGTGACCTGTCCAGCTGCCTCCAAGAATGTAAGTCTCATGTCAATGCTCGCTACGGGATAGGCGCTCCTAGCTACCAGTCCATACCAACTTTTGAATCCCGCAGACTCAGAACCCGAACGAAAGGCCATTTGTTCCCCTGACCTGGTGGCCAGTCCGAAGCTAAGTATAGGCCTGTTAGTTGTAGAAATAGCCTAGAAAGTAGAATTTATGCATGAGTAGCGATTTACTGTGTATAATAAATGTGCTTTGATTTGAATCTTACTAATTGGTATATTGAGTTATTGATCATTACTTGAACTTGAACCTTGTGGCGGTATCATAAAGATACCTGGCGACTCTAGAGCAAAGGTTATAAAACAGAGCCAATTGAACCAACCAAAAGTTTGCAACATATGACTGGTGACTCTGCCGGGACCCGATCTAGAAGTGGCTTAACCACTCTGGGGGAACCCAAAAATTTGAATTAGAAATCCAATTGGGAACAGAAAAACCATAAGTGTTCAAGCAGTTCTGATCAATCCTCGTAATTCGGAAATGTGTGTATGCATGCGTTTATGATGTACATAAACAACTGGGATCAAGTGGATCCCTTGAAGAGTATAGAGATTGTCGAAATAGAGTTAAGAGGGAAATCAGGAGGGCAAAAAGCATGAAATTGCTTTGGCAAATAATGCAAAGGAGAATCCAAAGAGCTTCTACAGATACATAAAGGGAAAAAGAGTAACTAGGGACAGAGTAGGGCCTCTTAAGGATCAACAAGGACATCTCTGTGCAGAGCCACAAGAGTTGGGTGAGATCCTGAATGAATATTTCTCATTGGTATTCACGGTGGAGAAAGGCATGGATGTTAGGAAACTAAGGGAAATAAATAGTGATGTCTTGAGAAGTGTGCATATTCCAGAGGAGGAGGTGCTGGAAGTCTTAAAGCGCATCAAGGTAGATAAATCCCCGGGACCTGATGAAATGTATCCCAGGATGTTGTGGGAGGCTAGGGAGGAAATTGCGGGTCCCCTAACAGAGATATTTGAATCATCGGCAGCCACAGGTGAGGTGCCTGAAGGTTGGAGAGTGGCGAATGTTGTGCCCTTGTTTAAGAAGGGCAGCAGGGAAAAGCCTGGGAACTACAGACCGGTGAGCCTAACGTCTGTAGTAGGTAAGTTGCTAGAAGGTATTCTGAGAGACAGGATCTACAAGCATTTAGAGAGGCAAGGACTGATTCGGGGCAGTCAGCATGGCTTTGTGCGTGGAAAATCATGTCTCACAAATTTGATTGAGTTTTTTGAGGGGGTGACCAAGAAGGTAGATGAGGGCAGTGCAGTAGACGTTGTCTACATGGACTTTAGCAAAGCCTTTGACAAGGTACCGCATGGTAGGTTGTTGCAGAAGGTTAAAGCTCACGGGATCCAGGGTGAGGTTGCCAATTGGATTCAAAATTGGCTGGACGACAGAAGGCAGAGGGTGGTTGTAGAGGGTTGTTTTTCAAACTGGAGGCCTGTGACCAGTGGTGTGCCTCAGGGATCGGTGCTGGGTCCACTGTTATTTGTGATTTATATTAATGATTTGGATGAGAATTTAGGAGGCATGGTTAGTAAGTTTGCAGATGACACCAAGATTGGTGGCACAGTGGATAGTGAAGAAGGTTATCTAGGATTGCAACGGGATCTTGATCAATTAGGCCAGTGGGCCGACGAATGGCAGATGGAGTTTAATTTAGATAAATGTGAGGTGATGCATTTTGGCAGATCGAATCAGGCCAGGACCTACTCAGTTAATGGTATGGCGTTGGGGAGAGTTATAGAACAATGAGATCTAGGAGTACAGGTTCATAGCTCCTTGAAGGTGGAGTCGCAGGTGGACAGGGTGGTGAAGAAGGCATTCGGCATGCTTGGTTTCATTGGTCAGAACATTGAATACAGGAGTTGGGACGTCTTGTTGAAGTTGTACAAGACATTGGTACGGCCACACTTGGAATACTGTGTGCAGTTCTGGTCACCCTATTATAGAAAGGATATTATTAAACTGGAAAGAGTGCAGAAAAGATTTACTACGATGTTGCCGGGATTTGATGGTTTGAGTTATAAGGAGAGGCTGGATAGACTGGGACTTTTTTCCCTTGAGCGTAGGAGGCTTAGGGGTGATCTTATAGAGGTCTATAAAATAATGAGGGGCATAGATAAGGTAGATAGTCAACATCTTTTCCCAAAGGTAGGGGAGTCTAAAACTAGAGGGCATAGGTTTAAGGTGAGAGGGGAGAGATTCAGAAGGGCCCAGAGGGGCAATTTCTTCACTCAGAGGGTAGTGAGTGTCTGGAATGGGCTGCCAGAGGTAGTAGTAGAGGCGGGTACAATTGTGTCTTTTAAAAAGCATTTAGATAGTTACATGGGTAAGATGGGTATAGAGGGTTATGGGCCAAGTGCGGGCAACTGGGACTAGCTTAATGGTAAAAACTGGGCGGCATGGACTGGTTGGGCCGAAGGGCCTGTTTCCATGCTGTAAACTTCTATGATTCTATGAACGTCCGCGAATCCCTGTCAGAATCCGCTCAATTTCGGAAATGCCCAAAGCATATGGACATGGTTCGCCACACCACCCACACCACCCACATCTGTCCTCCACCTCCTCAAAGAACCTGCTCATCAGGGCTGCCGACATTTGGGCCCTGTGGACTACCTTGAGCTGGATCAAGCTGAATCTAGCACAGGACGAGGATGTATTTACTCTTTTCAAGGCTTTTCCCACAGTCCAGTTTCCAGCTCCCCTCCTAGCTCCTCTTCCCACTTCCTCTTCACCTCTCTAATCAACTCCTTGTATATCCCCGAGACCCTCTCCTCCCCAATCCCCGTTTTTGACATCACCTTATCCTGTAGACACCTCAGGGGGAGGCGAGGAAAGCTAGGTACCTGCCTCCGAACAAAATCCCGTACCTGCAGGTACCGAAACCCGTTCCCACCGGCAATTCAAACTCCTCCTCTAAAGCCTCCAGGCTCGGGAAACCCTCCTGAATGAAGAGATCCCCAAATCTCTCAATTCCTGCCCACTGCCATCTCCGAAAGCCCCCATCCAGGACCTCCTGGGGCAAACCGGTGGTTGTCACAAATCAGTTGCCACACTGCCGCCCCCTCCAATCTCATCTGCTGCCTCCATTGCACCCACATCCTCAGGGCTGCCACCACCATTGGGCTTACATAGAACATAGAACGATACAGCGCAGTACAGGCCCTTCGGCCCACAATGTTGCACCGAAACAAAAGCCATCTAACCTACACTATGCCATTATCATCCATATGCTTATCCAATAAACGTTTAAATGCCCTCAATTTTGGCGAGTTCACTACTTTAGCAGGCACGGCATTCCACGGCCTCACCGCTCTTTGCGTAAAGAACCTACCTCTGACCTCTGTCCTATATCTATTACCCCTCAGTTTAAAGCTATGTCCCCTCGTACTAGCCATTTCCATCCGCGGGAGAAGGCTCCCACTGTCCACCCTATCCAACCCCCTGATCATTTTGTATGCCTCTATTAAGTCTCCTCTTAACCTTCTTCTCTCTAACGAAAACAACCTCAATTCCATCAGCCTTTCCTCATAAGATTTTCCCTCCATACCAGGCAACATCCTGGTAAATCTCCTCTGCACCCGCGCCAAAGCTTCCACGTCCTTCCTATAATGCGGTGACCAGAACTGTACGCAATACTCCAAATGCGGCCGTACCAGAGTTTTGTACAGCTGCAACATGATCTCATGACTCCGGAACTCAATCCCTCTACCAATAAAGGCCAACACTCCATAGGCCTTCTTCACAACCCTATCAACCTGGGTGGCAACTTTCAGGGATCTATGTACATGGACACCGAGATCCCTCTGCTCATCCACACTTCCAAGAACTTTACCATTAGCCAAATATTCCGCATTCCCGTTATTCCTTCCAAAGTGAATCACCTCACACTTCTCTACATTAAACTCCATTTGCCACCTCTCAGCACAGCTCTGCAGCTTATCTATAATCCCTCTGTAACCTGCTACATCCTTCCGCACTGTCGACAACACCACCGACTTTAGTGTCGTCTGCAAATTTACTCACCCGCCCTTCTGCGCCCTCCTCTAGGTCGTTGATAAAAATGACAAACAGCAACGGCCCCAGAACAGATCCTTGTGGTACGCCACTTGTAACTGAACTCCATTCTGAACATTTCCCATCAACCCCCACCCTCTGTCCTCTTTCAGCTAGCCAATTTCTGATCCACATCTCTAAATCACCCTCAATCCCCAGCCTCCGTATTTTCTGCAATAGCCTACCGTGGGGAACCTTATCAAACGCTTTACTGAAATCCATATACACCACATCAACTGCTCTACCCTCATCTACCTGTTCAGTCACCTTCTCAAAGAACTCGATAAGGTTTGTGAGGCATGACCTACCCTTCACAAAGCCATGCTGACTATCCCTGATCATATTATTCCTATCTAGATGATTATAAATCTTGTCTCTTATAATCCCCTCCAAGACTTTACCCACAACAGACGTGAGGCTCACCGGTCTATAGTTGCCGGGGTTGTCTCTACTCCCCTTTTTGAACAAAGGGACCACATTTGCTATCCTCCAGTCCTCTGGCACTATTCCTGTAGCCAATGATGACATAAAAATCAAAGCCAAAGGCCCAGCAATCTCTTCCCTGGCTTCCCAGAGAATCCTAGGATAAATCCCATCAGGCCCCGGGGACTTATCTATTTTCAGCCTGTCCAGAATTGCCAACACCTTTTCCCTACGTACCTCAATGCCATCTATTCTAATAGCCTGGGTCTCAGCAGTCTCCTCCACAACATTATCTTTTTCCTGAGTGAATACTGATGAAAAATATTCATTTAGTATCTCGCCTATCTCTTCAGACTCCACACCCCTGTCCTTGACTGGCCCTACTCTTACCCTAGTCATTCTTTTATTCCTGACATACCTATAGAAAGCTTTTGGGTTTTCCTTGATCCTACCTGCCAAATACTTCTCATGTCCCCTCCTTGCTCGTCTTAGCTCTCTCTTTAGATCCTTCCTCGCTACCTTGTAACTATCAATCGCCCCAACTGAAACTTCACACCTCATCTTCACATAGGCCTCCTTCTTCCTCTTAACAAGAGATTCCACTTCTTTGGTAAACCACCAAACCACTTCTTGTGGAGTACCGAGCCAGCGAGAACGGCAGAGGCGCTAATTTTTTATTGAAGTGCCTGCTTTTCCTTTTATTCCATGAGCCAGAATTTTGCTCACAAGTCTGTTGTGTGGCACTATATGAAATGCCTTTTGAAAATCCATATACACTCCATCAACAGCATTGCCTTATTAACTTTCTCTGGTACCTCCTCAAAAACTCTCCAGCAAGTTAGTTAACCTTAATGAATCCACGCTGGCTTTCCTTAATTATCCTGCACTTGTCCAAGTGACGACTGATTTTGTACCAAATGATAGTTTCCAGACGTTTCCCACCAATTAAATGAAACTGACTTGTCAGTAGTTGCCAGCTTTATCCTTGCATCCATGTTTTAAGAATGGTATAACCTACTCAATGCTCCACTCCTCTGGCACCAACCCTGTATCAAAGAAAGCCTGCAAGATTATCACTAGTGCCACTGCAATTTCCACTCAGTTCACTCAGTATCCTTGGATTCATCTCTTCCAGTTCTTGTATCTTAACTATTAAAAGTAAAGCTAGCCTTTCCAATACCTCCTCCTTCTTAATTGTAAATTATTTGAGTGTACCGGTTACCTGCTCTCTCACTTCAGCCTATGGGTAACATCTTTTTTCTTTGTCAAGACAGCTGCAAAGTACTTGTTCAATACCTCCACTATTTCTCCTACCTCAGCGTGCAAGTCCCTTGTTTATTTCACATTGGCCCTACTCTTTCTTTTACCCACTCCTTTATTGTGTATATGCTTATAGAAAACCATGGGATACACTTTAATGTTAATTGCTTCATGCTCTCTCCTTTCTTTTTAAATTTATTTTTCACTTCCCCTCTGGTCCTAGATTCAGGTTGATTCTCCATTGTATTTTTAAAAAATATATATTTTATTGAAAATTTTTGGCCAACCATCACAGTACATTGTGTATCCTTTACACAGTAATATAACAGTATAAATAACAATGGCCTGTTTTATAAACAAAAAATAAATAATATATAACAAAAAACGAAAACTAACTCTAAATGGCAACTGCCTTGTCTCAGATAAACATTCTCCAAAAATATGATTTGACAGTCCAATATACAATTATCTATAGCAACAACCTATACATATTATACAGTATATATTAACAACCCTGAGAGTCCTTCTGGTTCCTACCCCCCCCCCCTCCCCCCCACCCCCTGGGCTGCTGCTGCTGCCTTCTTCTTTTCCATTCCCTCTATCTTTCTGTGAGGTAGTCGACGAACGGTTGCCACCGCCTGGTGAACCCTTGAGCCGATCCCCTTAGGACAAACTTAATCCGTTCCAGCTTTATAAACCCTGCCATGTCATTTATCCAGGTCTCCACCCCCGGGGGCTTGGCTTCCTTCCACATCAACAGTATCCTGCGCCGGGCTACTAGGGACGCAAAGGCCAAAACATCAGCCTCTCTCGCCTCCTGCACTCCCGGCTCTTCTGCAACCCCAAATATAGCCAACCCCCAGCTTGGTTTGACCTGGACCCCCACTACTTTCGAAAGCACCTTTGTCACCCCCACCCAAAACCCCTGTAGTGCCGGACATGACCAGAACATGTGGGTGTGATTCGCTGGGCTTCTCGAGCATCTCGCACACCTATCCTCTACCCCAAAAAATTTACTGAGCCGTGCTCCAGTCATATGCGCCCTGTGTAACACCTTAAATTGTATCAGGCTTAGCCTGGCACACGAGGACGATGAGTTTACCCTACTTAGGGCATCCGCCCACAGCCCCTCCTCAATCTCCTCCCCCAGCTCTTCTTCCCATTTCCCTTTCAGCTCATCTACCATAATCTCCCCCTCGTCCCTCATTTCCCTATATATATCTGACACCTTACCGTCCCCCACCCATGTCTTTGAGATCACTCTTACCTGCACCTCCTGCGTCGGGAGCTGCGGGAATTCCCTCACCTGTTGCCTCGCAAAAGCCCTCAGTTGCATATACCGGAATACATTCCCTTGGGGCAACCCATATTTCTCTGTCAGCGCTCCCAGACTTGCAAACTTCCCATCCACAAACAGATCTTTCAATTGTGTTACTCCTGCTCTTTGCCATATTCCAAATCCCCCATCCATTCTCCCCGGGGCAAACCTATGATTATTTCTTATCGGGGACCCCACCAAGGCTCCCGTCTTTCCCCTATGCCGTCTCTACTGTCCCCAAATTTTCAACGTAGCCACCACCACCGGGCTTGTGGTGTATTTCTTCGGTGAGAACGGCAATGGGGCCGTCACCATAGCTTGTAGGCTAGTCCCCCTACAGGACGCCCTCTCCAATCTCTTCCACGCCGCTCCCTCCTCTTCTCCCATCCACTTACTCACCATTGAGATATTGGCGGCCCAGTAGTACTCACTTAGGCTCGGTAGTGCCAGCCCCCCCCTATCCCTACTACGCTGTAAAAATCCCTTCCTCACTCTCGGGGTCTTCCCGGCCCACACAAAACTCATGATACTCTTTTCAATCCTTTTGAAAAAAGCCTTCGTGATCACCACCGGGAGGCACTGAAACACAAAGAGGAATCTCGGGAGGACTACCATTTTAACCGCCTGCACCCTCCCTGCAAATGACAGGGATACCATGTCCCATCTCTTGAAGTCCTCCTCCATTTGTTCCACCAACCGCGTTAAATTTAACCTATGCAATGTACTCCAATTCTTGGCTATCTGGATCCCCAAGTAACGAAAGTCCCTCGTTACCTTCCTCAGCGGTAAGTCCTCTATTTCTCTGCTCTGCTCCCCTGGATGCACCACAAACAACTCACTTTTCCCCATGTTCAGTTTATATCCTGAGAATTCTCCAAACTCCCGAAGTGTCCGCATTATCTCTGGCATCCCCTCCGCCGGGTCCGCTACATATAACAACAAATCATCCGCATACAGAGATACCCGGTGTTCTTCTCCTCCTCTGAGTACTCCCCTCCACTTCCTGGAACCCCTCAATGCTATTGCCAGGGGCTCAATCGCCAGTGCAAACAATAATGGGGACAGAGGGTATCCCTGCCTTGTCCCTCTATGGAGTCGAAAGTATGCAGATCCCCGTCCATTCGTGACCACACTCGCCATCGGGGCCCTATACAACAGCTGTACCCATCTAACATACTCATCTCCAAAACAAAATCTCCTCAGCACCTCCCACAAATAATCCCACTCCACTCTATCAAATGCTTTCTCGGCATCCATCGCCACCACTATCTCCGCTTCCCCCTCTGGTGGGGGCATCATCATTACCCCTAGCAGCCTCCGTATATTCGTATTCAGCTGTCTCCCCTTCACAAACCCAGTTTGGTCCTCGTGGACCACCCCCGGAACACAATCCTCTATCCTCATTGCCATTACCTTGGCCAGAATCTTAGCGTCTACATTTAGGAGGGAAATAGGTCTATAGGACCCGCATTGCAGCGGGTCCTTTTCCTTCTTTAGGAGAAGCGATATCGTTGCCTCTGACATAGTCGGGGGCAGCTGTCCCCTTTCCTTTGCCTCATTAAAGGTCCTCATCAGTAGCGGGGCGAGCAAGTCCACATACTTCCTATAAAATTCAACTGGAAATCCATCCGGTCCCGGAGCCTTCCCCGCCTGCATGCTCCTAATTCCTTTCACTACTTCCTCTATTTCGATCTGTGCTCCCGGTCCCACCCTCTCCTGCTCCTCCACCTTAGGAAATTCCAGCCGGTCCAGAAAGCCCATCATTCTCTCCCTCCCATCCGGGGGTTGAGCTTCGTATAATCTTTTATAAAATGCCTTGAACACTCCATTCACTCTCTCCGCTCCCCGCTCCATCTCTCCTTCCTCATCCCTCACTCCCCCTATTTCCCTCGCTGCTCCCCTTTTCCTCAATTGGTGGGCCAGCAACCTGCTCGCCTTCTCCCCATATTCGTACTGTACACCCTGGGCCTTCCTCCACTGTGCCTCTGCAGTACCCGTTGTCAGCAAGTCAAATTCTACGTGTAACCTTTGCCTATCCCTGTACAGTCCCTCCTCCGGTGCCTCCGCATATTGCCTGTCCACCCTCAGAAGTTCTTGCAGCAACCGCTCCCGTTCCCTACTCTCCTGCTTTCCTTTATGTGCCCTTATTGATATCAGCTCCCCTCTAACCACTGCCTTCAGCGCCTCCCAGACCACTCCCACCTGGACCTCCCCATTATCATTGAGTTCCAAGTACTTTTCAATGCACCCCCTCACCCTTAGACACACCCCCTCATCTGCCATTAGTCCCATGTCCATTCTCCAGGGTGGGCGACCTTCTGTTTCCTCCCCTATCTCCAAGTCCACCCAATGTGGAGCGTGATCCGAAATGGCTATAGCCGTATACTCCGTTCCCCTCACCTTCGGGATCAACGCCCTTCCCAAAACGAAAAAGTCTATTCGCGAATAGACTTTGTGGACATAGGAGAAAAACGAAAACTCCTTACTCCTAGGTCTGCTAAATCTCCACGGGTCTACTCCTCCCATCTGCTCCATAAAATCTTTAAGCACCTTGGCTGCTGCCGGCCTCCTTCCAGTCCTGGACCTCGACCTGTCCAGCCCTGGTTCCAACACCGTATTGAAATCTCCCCCCATTACCAACTTTCCCATCTCTAGGTCCGGGATGCGTCCTAGCATCCGCCTCATAAAATTGGCATCATCCCAGTTCGGGGCATATACGTTTACCAAAACCACCGTCTCCCCCTGTAGTTTGCCACTCACCATCACGTATCTGCCCCCGCTATCCGCCACTATAGTCTTCGCCTCAAACATTACCCGCTTCCCCACTAATATAGCCACCCCCCTGTTTTTCGCATCTAGCCCCGAATGAAACACCTGCCCGACCCATCCTTTGCGTAGTCTAACCTGGTCTATCAGTTTCAAGTGCGTCTCCTGTAACATCACCACGTCTGCCTTAAGTTTCTTAAGGTGTGCGAGTACCCGTGCCCTCTTTATCGGCCCGTTCAGCCCTCTCACATTCCACGTGATCAGCCGGGTTGGGGGGCTTTTTACCCCCCCCCTTGTCGATTAGCCATCCCCTTTTTCCAGCTCCTCACCCAGTTCCCACGCAGCTGTGTCCCCCCCAGGCGGTGCCCCCCCCGCCCACCCCACCCCCTACCAGCTCCCCCCTCTCCCCAGCAGCAGCAACCCAGTAACTCCCCCCTCCCACCCCCCCCCCCCCCCCCCCCGCTAGATCCCCCACTAGCATAGTTACACCCCCCATGTTGCTCCCAGAAGTCAGCAAACTCTGGCCGACCTCGGCTTCCCCCCGTGACCTCGGCTCGCACCGTGCGACGCCCCCTCCTTCCTGCTTCCCTATTCCCGCCGTGATTATCATAGCGCGGGAACCAAGCCCGCGCTTCCCCCTTGGCCCCGCCCCCAATGGCCAACGCCCCATCTCCTCCACCTCCTTTCCTCCCCCCACCACCACCTGTGGAAGAGAGAAAAGTTACCACATCGCAGGATTAATAACATAAAACTCCTCTTTCCCCCCTTCTTTTACCCCCCTCTTCGCCCCCCCATACTCGCCCCACCACTTTGTTTCAAACGTTCTTTTTTAATAACCCGCTCATTCCAATTTTTCTTCCACGATAAAAGTCCACGCCTCATCCGCCGTCTCAAAGTAGTGGTGTCTCCCTTGGTATGTGACCCACAGTCTTGCCGGTTGCAGCATTCCGAATTTTATCTTCTTTTTGTGAAGCACCGCCTTGGCCCGATTAAAGCTCGCCCTCCTTCTCGCCACCTCCGCACTCCAGTCTTGGTATACGCGGATCACCGCGTTCTCCCACTTACTGCTCCGAGTTTTCTTTGCCCATCTAAGGACCATCTCTCTATCCTTAAGACGGAGGAATCTCACCACTATGGCTCTGGGAATTTCTCCTGCTCTCGGTCCTCGCGCCATCACTCGGTATGCTCCCTCCACCTCCAGCGGACCCGCCGGGGCCTCCGCTCCCATGAACGAGTGCAGCATCGTGCTCACATATGCCCCGACGTCCGCTCCCACCGCACCTTCAGGAAGACCAAGAATCCTTAAGTTATTCCTCCTCGCGTTGTTCTCCAGCACCTCCAGTCTTTCCACACATCGTTTATGGTGTGCCTCGTGCATCTCCGTCTTCACCACCAGGCCCTGTATGTTGTCCTCATTCTCGGCAGCCTTTGCCTTCACGACCCGAAGCTCCCGCTCCTGGGTCTTTTGCTCATCCTTTAGCCCGTCGATCGCCTGTAATATCGGGGCCAACAGCTCCTTCTTCATTTCCTTTTTGAGTTCTTCCACACAGCATTTCAAGAACTCTTGTTGTTCAGGGCCCCATGTTAAACTACCACCTTCCGACGCCATCTTGGTTTTTGCTTGCCTTCCTTGCCGCTGCTCTAAGGGATCCACCGCAATCCGGCCATCCGTATCCAGGGGGGATTCCCTTCTGGTTTACCGCACAGTGTTTTTAGCCGTTAAAATTGCCGTTGGGGCTCCTATTAAGAGCCCAAAAGTCCGTTCCACCGGGAGCTGCCGAAACGTGCGACTTAGCTGGTCATCGCCGCACCCGGAAGTCCTCCATTGTATTTTTTACCTGACATCTACAACATGCACACTTATTCCTTTTCATCTTCACCTTTATCCCTCTCTTCATCCAGGGCGCTCTGGATTTATTTGTCTTATCTTTCCTAGAAAAAGGAATACACCTTAACATTGCTTGCAATACTTTATCTTTGAAGGTGATCCATTGCTCACCTTCAAGTGAAGGCAAGCATCCAGCAGAGGACAGTCGAGATGAGATGCTGATTGGCTGTTGCGGGGAGAATTTGCATCAGTGCATTGTGGTCACTGTATCTTGAAGGTGGTTTGTGGAGGAGCTGTTGTCAAGGGACATTTAAACCCGAAACAATTCTTCAGTGTTTCCCTCCCTACCTCCTCCTCTAACCAAAAAAAAAAGACAATCACTGTAAGGATCCCAGCCGAGTAAAGGTCAAGAGGTAGATTCGAGGGCAGGTAGAAGTAGAAAGAAGTTTAACCGTGACGTCACAGCCTGCAGATAAGTGATTGGTTGGTGACTGGTAAGTAGTTTTTCTTTTTCCCTGAAGTGTTATCGTGCGGGGCACAGTGGTTGCTGAGTGAGTGCTTGCTGAGAAGGGGGGTAAATTAAAAAAAAATCTTACTGTTGGGAGTTTCCAGCTGAATCCAGTCGGAGTGAGGACAGAGTGACTGCTGGGTAAGTAGTAAAGGTTTAAATTGTTTGCGCAGGCCCATAACAGCTGATTGCTGTTCTCGTGTGGGGTGCAGTGGTTGTTGGTTAATTGTTTTATTTTTACCTGTATTTAAGTTGGGCAGTTTCTAAACCCTAGACACTACACTTGTAGTGTCCCCCACCCTTCCACCCCCATTAACCTAAGGGGTAGAGTGAATAACAGGTAAGCTCTTTCTTTCTTTTTCTTTTTTTATCTAGAGGGGATGGCAGGGAAGGCAGTGCAATATTCCTCCTGCAGAATTTTTGAGGTGAGGGACAACGTCAGTGTCCCTGCTGATTTCACCAGTGGGAAGTGCACCCATCTCCAGCTCCTCAGAATCCGCATTAGGGAACTGGAGCTGGAGGAACTTCGGATCATTCGGGAGGCAGAGGTAGTCATAGATAGTAGCTTCAGGGATGTAGTTACTCCGAAGAATCAAGGTAGATGGGTGACGGTGAGAGGGGCTGGGAGGAAGCAGTCAGTGCAGGGATCCTCTGTGGTCATTCCCCTCAGTAACAAGTATACCATTTTGGATACTGTTGAGGGGGACAACCTACCAGGGGTAAGCCACGGTGAACGGATCTCCAGCACTGAGTCCATCCCTGTGACTCAGAAGGGAAGGCGGGAGAGCAGGAGAGCAATAGTTTAACATATATTTACATAGAAAAATACAGTGCAGAAGAGGCCATTCGGCCCATCGAGTCTGCACCGGCTCTTGGAAAGAGCACCCTACCCAAGGTCCACACCTCCACCCTATCCCCATAACCTAGTAACCCCACCCAACACTAAGGGCAATTTTGAACACTAAGGTCAATTTAGCATGGCCAATTCACCTAACCTGCACATCTTTGGACTGTGGGAGGAAACCGGAGCACCCGGAGGAAACCCACGCACACACAGGGAGAACGTGCAGACTCCGCACAGACAGTGACCCAACCCAGGAATCGAACCTGGGACCCTGGAGCTGTGAAGCAATTGTGCTAACCACCATGCTACCGTGCTGCCCACGGTGGAGTTATTGGGGACTCAATAGTTAGAGGGACAGATAGATGGTTCTGTGGCAGCGAAAGAGACTAATGGATGGTATGTTGCCTCCCGCGTGCCAGGGTCCATGACGTCTCAGACCGTGTTTTCAGAATCCTTAATAGGGAGGGGGAGCAGTCACAAGTCGTGGTACACATCGGTATCAACGACATAGGTAAGAGAAGGGACAGGGATTTAAAACAGGAATTTAGGGAGCTAGGGTGGAAGCTGAGAGCCAGGACAAACCATGTTGTCATCTCTGGTTTGTTGTCGGTGCCACGTGCTAGTGAGGTGAGGAACAGGGAGAGAGCGCAGATAAACACATGGCTACAGGGATGGTGTAGGAGGGAGGATTTCAGTCACTTGGATAATTTGAGCACATTCTGGGGAAGGTGGGATCTGTACAGAAAGGACGGTTTGCACCTGAACCAGAGGGGCACCAATATCCTGGGAGGCAAATTTGCTACGGCTCTTCGGGGGGGGGGGGGGGGGGTTTAAACTAATTTGCCAGGGGGCTGGGAAAACGAGCTGTGTTCCAGAAGCCAGTGTCGAGAGTAGTGAGGTACTGAGGAGGGTATCACGGTCGCAGGAGTGTACCGGCAGACAGAAAGGTGGGTTGAAGTGTGTCTACTTCAATGCAAGAAGCATCCGGAATAAGGTAGGTGAACTTGGAGCGTGGATTGGTACCTGGGACCACGATGTTGTGGGCATTACGGAGACATGGTTAGAACAGGGACAGGAATGGTTGTTGGAAGTCCCGGGGTACAGATGGGGTGTGGGGGTGGTGGGGTGTGGGTGGAGTGGGGGATGGGAGGGTGTTGGGTGTGGGGAGGGGGTAGAGTGGGGTGTGGGGGATGGGAGGGTGTGGGTGGGGTGGGGGAGTGGGAGGAGGGGGTGGGGTTGGGGGGAGTGGGAGGAGGGGGTGGGGGAGGAGGAGGGGGAGGGGGAGGGGGAGGGGGAGGGGGAGGGGGGGGTGGGGGGGGGGGGGTTCCGGGTCTCCCATTCCTTTTATTCCTCCCTAGGCCCCGCCCCCCTCAGGCCCCGCCCCTCCGCTAACGGGCGGCCGGGCGAGAGGCGGGGCCTGGGCCGGGTGGGAGGCGGGGCCTGGGCCGGGCGGGAGGCGGGGCCTGGGCCGGGCGGCGGTGGATCGGGGCCGGGCTGCGCGGTCAGGTTAGTGCCGAGGCTGCGGCCTAGCGGCGGGTTCACAGCCCGGGGCGGCCGTACTGTCGGGGGCCGGCTGAGCGACTGCGGAGCCGGGCTCGCTGCTGGGGGCGGCCACAGGCCGGGGCTTCGCCGAACCCCGGGGACAGTCTCCACTCAGGGCGGCCGAGGGGCCTCCCGGAGGCGGGAAGAGAGCGCGGGGCCCGGGGGGGGGGGGGGGTGCGCGGGGCCCGGGGCCCGGGGCCCGGGGCCCGGGGCCCGGGGCCCGGGGCCCGGGGCCCGGGGGGGGGGACACACGGTAGCACAGTGGTTAGCACTGTGGCTTCACAGCTCCAGGGTCCCAGGTTCGATTCCGGCTTGGGTCACTGTCTGTGCGGAGTCTGCACATCCTCCCCGTGTCTGCCTGGGGTTTCCTCCGGGTGCTCCGGTTTCCTCCCACAGTCCAAAGATGTGCAGGTTAGGTGGATTGGCCGTGATAAATTGCCCTTAGTGTCCAGAAAGGTTAGACTGGGTTACGGGGATAGGGTGGAAGTGAGGGCTTAATGGGTCGGTGCAGGCTCGATGGGCCGAATGGTCTGCACTGTATGCTCTATGATATTACACTCACTTTTCACCAGTGATGGACGGTTGGATACTGAAGATGGCTGGGGTGTAACCAGGCGGGCTGCTTTGTCCTGAATAGTGTTGAGTTTCTGGAGTGTTTATAGATTATCATTGAATTTACAGTGCAGAAGGAGGCCATTCAGCCCATCGAGTCTGCACCGGCTCTTGGAAAGAGCACCCTACCCAAGGTCAACACCTCCACCCCATCCCCATAACCCAGTAACCCCACCCAACACTAAGGGCAATTGTGGTCACTAAGGGCAATTTATCACAGCCAATCCACGTAACCTGCACATCTTCGGACTGTGGGAGGAAACCAGAGGAAACCCACGCACACACGGGCACAGACAGTGACCCAAGCCGGAATCGAACCTGGGACCTTGGAGCTGTGAAGCAATTGTGCTATCCACAAGGCTACTGTGCTTCCCGCTGTGTTGGAGCTGCACTCATCCAGGCCACTGAATGGCTTTCCATCTCACTCTTGTGCCTTTGACGGACTTTGGGGAGTCAGGACGTGAGCCTGGACCTGTAGACCCTGAAATCTTGCTGCGGTTGTACGGGGTTTCAGTGAGATGGCATGAGAAGTACTATGTGCAGCTTTATTCACCACGTTGAAGAAAGGATATACTTGCATTGGAGGCAGGACAACAAAGCTTCACTAGATTGATCTGAGGATGAGGTACATATCCAAACATGTGCAGGTTAGGTGGATTGGCCGTGATAAATTGCCCTTAGTGACCACAATTGGCCTTAGTGTTGGGTGGGGTTACTGGGTTATGGGGATAGGGTGGAGGTGTTGACCTTGGGTAGGGTGCTCTTTCCAAGAGCCGGTGCAGACTCAATGGGCCGAATGGCCTCCTTCTGCACTGTAAATTCTATGATAATGAATATTATCCAATAATGAGAGGCTGACGGAATTGGGTCCATATTTTCTGGATTTAGATTTATTGTCACATGTACCGAGGTACATTGAAAAATATTATTCTCTGGAGTTTAGAAGAATTACATGCAATCTCATTGAAACATAGAGAATTCTGAGAGGCCTTGACGGCGTGGATGTAGAGAGATTGTTTTTGTTGCTCAGCTAATTTGAAACAAGAGGGGCACATTCTCAGGATAAGGAACCAATCATTTGTAAATTCTCCACCTCAAGGGTGTGCACACTCCATCGTTGAATGCATTTAAGGCTGTGTTAGATGGATGTTTGCTGTCGGAAATCGAGGGATATGGAAAACAGACGGGAAAGTAGTGTTAAAGCCAAAGAGCAGCCATGATCGTATTGAATGCTGGAGTGTTCGAGCCTGGGGCCTGGGCGGGTGATGGAGCCTGGGGCCTGGGCGGGTGTTGGAGCCTGGGGCCTGGACGGGTGTTGGAGCCTGGGGCCTGGACGGGTGTTGGAGCCTGGGGCCTGGACGGGTGTTGGAGCCTGGGGCCTGGACGGGTGTTGGGGCCTGGACGGGTGTTGGAGCCTGGGGCCTGGACGGGTGTTGGAGCCTGGGGCCTGGACGGGTGTGGAGCCTGGGGCCTGGACGGGTGTTGGAGCCTGGGGCCTGGGCGGGTGTTGGAGCCTGGGGCCTGGGCGGGTGTTGGAGCCTGGGGCCTGGGCGGGTGTTGGAGCCTGGGGCCTGGGCGGGTGTTGGAGCCTGGGGCCTGGGCGGGTGTTGGAGCCTGGGGCCTGGGCGGGTGTTGGAGCCTGGGGCCTGGGCGGGTGTTCGAGCCTGGTGTGTACCTGTTCAGGCCTGGAGCCTGGGCGGAATTTTGAATCTGGGCCTGGGCGGGGTTTCGAGCTTGGGGCCTGGGCGGGTGTTCCAGCCTGGTGTGTGGTCCTGTTCAGGCCTGGAGCCTGGGCGGAATTTTGAATCTGGGCCTGGGCGGGGTTTCGAGCCTGGGGCCTGGGTGGGGGTTCGAACCTGGGGCCTGGGTGGGGGTTCGAGCCTGGGGCCCGGGTGGGGTACGAGCCTTGTGCCTGGGCGGGGTTTTGAGCCTGGGGCCTGGGCGGGGGTACGAGCCTGAGGCCTGAGCGGGGGTTCGAACCTGGGGCCTGAGCTGGGGTTCAAACCTGGGGCCTGGGCGCGGTTTGAGCCTGGGTGGGGTTTCAAACCTGAGGCCTGGGTGGGGGTTCAAACCTGGGGCCTGAGCAGGGGTTCGGGCCTGGGCAGGGGTTCGAACCTGGGGCCTGGGCGGGGGTTCGAACCTGGGGCCTGAGCTGGGGTTCGAACCTGGGGCCTGAGCTGGGGTTCAAACCTGGGGCCTGGGCGCGGTTTGAGCCTGGGTGGGGTTTCAAACCTGAGGCCTGGGTGGGGGTTCAAACCTGGGGCCTGAGCGGGGGTTCGAGCCTGGGCTGGGGGTGGGAGTTTGAGCCTGGGCGGGGGTTCGAGCCTGGGGCCTGAGCGGGTGTTTGAGCCTGGGCGGGGGTTCGAGACTGGGGCCTGAGCGGGTGTTTGAGCCTGGGCGGGGGTTCGAGACTGGGGCCTGTGCAGGGTTTCGAACCTGGGACCTGGGTGGGGATTTGAACCTGGGGCCTGGGTGGGGGTTCGAGCTTGGGGCATCGCCTGCCAGGGATCCAAGGCTATGGCTACAAATTAGGCCTGGAGCCTTTTGGATCTGTCTGAGTATCTGCCTGCCAGGGCTGGGTGTGTGCCTGCTCACGTATAGAATCTGGCTCATAAGATTTTTTTGATTTGTCTGAACTAAGCTTCATGGGTTCACTTGTTGCAATAACATCCCAATTGCAAATCACATCAAGTCCTCGAGATTTAACCATGTGGGAAGAAAGAACACTTTTTAAACGATGAATTTAGAAAGTTTAATAACCATTAAAACGGTAGCAATTCAGAAAAAATAAAAAGCAGTGTCAATTAACAGTAATTAACAGTCAGAGGAGAAAGCCTAACTTTAACAATTGAACAGATTTCTCACCACCCCTCTCAGACCAAGTCATGAAGTGATGACTCTGAAAACCACCAAAAGCACTTCTCTGTAAACATCTCTCTCCCACCCCACTTCTCCTCTTCCACTGTCCCCCAGAATGGCTTTTTGAGACCCCTTACTTCTACTTTAAAATGTTGAAAGCCCACCGTAGCCAATTATTGGAAAAAGAGCTAATTGGTCTATAACGTGTTAGTAATAAAATAAGAATTAGCCCACTGATTTTTAGCTTATTACGCATGTTGCCTCAGATTTAAGGCAATGCTTCTTCTCAAACCAGAGGGAAATTCTCTGGTCCTTCGCCACATGTTTCTTGGCAGCGTGCCATTCGCTTGTGGCAGGATTCTCTCTTCCCGCTGCTTATCAATGGGATTTCTGGGTCGGCATGGTGGCGCAGTGGTTATCACTACTGCTTCACAATGCTGAAGACCCGGGTGGCGCAGTGGTTAGCACTGCGGCCTCATGGCAGTGAGGACCCGGTTGATCCAGCCCTGGGTCACTGTCCGTGCGGAGTTTGCACATTCTCCCCATGTCTGCGTGAGTCTCACCCCCACAACACAAAAAGATGTGCAGGTTATGTGGATTGGCCACACTCCAATTGCTCCTTAATTGGAAAAAAAAATTGGGTACTCTAAATTTATTCTTAAAAAGTCAATGGAATTTCCCATTGAAACCAGCCACTCCACTGGGAAACCGGTGGGTGGAGGTGCACTGCCGGTGGGAAAAGATAATCCGAAGAGGCTGAGAATTCTGGCCTGTATCTATTCTCTTGAGGTTGGCTGAGTGTCACCGGTACTTGGTTAACAAAGCTGTCTGTCATTCAGAGTTGATGCCTGTTAAACAAGGGCCTATTCCATCCTCCGAGGTTAATAGTCAAGGTTAACCATTCATATTATCTCCTACTATGTGATCCGAGACATTCACAAAATTCTTATTCCCACAGCATTTTAGAGTCGATTTAATAATTAAGTGTTAACTTTTATAATTATAAACCTTTCTGTTCCAAGTGACATTTCCAGCCTTTCTAACGTTTCTATGATTGAATTATTTACTATTTAATTGTCTCACGATGGAGGCTGTCTACTTAACTAACCTGGCTGGTTTCCAATAATACTGGTTTAGTTTTCATTAAAAATGACTTGCATCAATTTTAGCAGAAAGTGCTTAAGAACATATTAATTCAAACTATAAAATGATAGTCACCCTAAAACTAGTGATTTTGAAACCACAAATGTTCTATCTCTGCAGCTCCAGTTGCTAAAGATGAGTCCAGAGGAGGATTTTGGAAGTTGCTTAGCAAATGCGGAGGGATGGATGCGAATGATCCAGGAACGCTTACAAGCGAGTGATAATGTACAAGGACCAAAATCGGCCTTAGAAGACAGGCTGAAGGAGACAGAGGTGAGGAGAGAACTGGAGAAAGGAACACCAGCCCTTCTACAATCATTGCCTTGACATATCAGACTGAAATCAGTGTCCGGACTGAAACCAGACTGGCATCAATGTGACAGTGTGTACCAGACTGGTATCAGTGTGACAGTGTGTACCAGATTGGGATCAGTGTGACCGTGTGTACCAGACTGGGATCAGTGTGACATTGTGTACCAGACTGGGATCAATGTGACATTGTGTACCAGACTGGGATCAGTGTGACAGTGTGTACCAGACTGGGAGCAGTGTGACAGTGTGTACCATACTGGCATCAATGTGACAGTGTTTACCAGACTGGCATCAATGTGACAGTGTGTACCAGACTGGGATCAGTGTGACAGTGCGTACCAGACTGGGATCAGTGTGACTGTGTGTACCAGACTGGGATCAGTGTGACAGTGTGTACCAGACTGGGATCAGTGTGACAGTGTGTACCAGACTGGGATCAGTGTGACTGTGTGTAATGAACTGTGTGCAGTGTGACGGTGTGTACCAGACTGGAATCAGTGTGACAGTGTGTACCAGACTGGGATCAGTGTGACAGTGTGTACCAGACTGGGATCAGTGTGACAGTGTGTACCAGACTGGGATCAGTGTGACAGTGTGTACCAGACTGGGATCAGTGTGACAGTGTGTACCAGACTGGGATCAGTGTGACAGTGTGTACCAGACTGGGATCAATGTGACTGTGTACCAGACTGGGATCAATGTGACAAGTGTGTACCAGACTGGGATCAGTGTGATAGTGTGTACCAGACTGGGATCAATGTGACAGTGTGTACCAGACTGGGATCAGTGTGACTGTGTGTAATGAACTGTATGCAATGTGACAGTGTGTACCAGACTGGGATCAGTGTGACGGTGTGTACCAGACTGGGATCAGTGTGTACCAGACTGGTATCAATGTGACAGTGTGTACCAGACTGGGATCAGTGTGACAGTGTGTACCAGACTGGGATCAGTGTGACAGTGTGTACCAGACTGGGATCAGTGTGTACCAGACTGGTATCAGTGTGACTGTGTGTACCAGACTGGGATCAGTGTGACTGTGTGTAATGAACTGTATGCAATGTGACAGTGTGTACCAGATTGGGATCAGTGTGACAGTGTGTACCAGACTGGGATCAGTGTGACGGTGTGTACCAAACTGGGATCAGTGTGTACCAGACTGGGATCAGTGTGACAGTGTGTACCAGACTGGGATCAGTGTGACAGTGTGTACCAGACTGGGATCAGTGTGTACCAGACTGGTATCAGTGTGACTGTGTGTACCAGACTGGGATCAGTGTGTACCAGACTGGTATCAGTGTGACTGTGTGTACCAGACTGGCATCAATGTGTTGGGCACACTGGATATGTGGAGCTTGTTCAAGGAACAGCTACTGCGTGTTCTTGATAAGTACGTACCGGTCAGGCAGGGAGGAAGGCGTCGAGCGAGGGAACCGTGGTTTACCAAAGAAGTGGAATCTCTTGTTAAGAGGAAGAAGGAGGCCTATGTGAAGATGAAGTGTGAAGTTTCAGTTGGGGCGCTTGATAGTTACAAGGTAGCGAGGAAGGATCTAAAGAGAGAGCTAAGACGAGCAAGGAGGAGTCATGAGAAGTATTTGGCAGGTAGGATCAAGGAAAACCCAAAAGCTTTCTATGGGTATGTCAGGAATAAAAGAATGACTAGGGTAAGAGTAGGGCCAGTCAAGGACAGGGATGGGAAGTTGTGTGTGGAGTCTGAAGAGATAGGCAAGATACTAAATGAATATTTTTCGTCAGTATTCACTCAGGAAAAAGATAATGTTGTGGAGGAGACTGCTGAGACCCAGGCTAATAGAATAGATGGCATTGAGGTACGTAGGGAAGAGGTGTTGGCAATTCTGGACAGGCTGAAAATAGATAAGTCCCCGGGGCCTGATGGGATTTATCCTAGGATTCTCTGGGAAGCCAGGGAAGAGATTGCTGAGCCTTTGGCTTTGATTTTTATGTCACCATTGGCGACAGGAATAGTGCCAGAGGACTGGAGGATCGCAAATGTGGTCCCTTTGTTCAAGACGGGGAGTAGAGACAACCCCGGCAACTATAGACCGGTGAGCCTCACGTCTGTAGTGGGTAAAGTCTTGGAGGGGATTATAAGAGACAAGGTTTATAATCATCTAGATGGGAATAATATGATTAGGGATAGTCAGCATGGCTTTGTGAAGGGGAGGTCATGCCTCACAAACCTTATCGAGTTCTTTGAGAAGGTGACTGAACAGGTAGACAAGGTAGAGCAGTTGATGTGGTGTATATGGATTTCAGTAAAGCGTTTGATAAAGTTCCCCACGGTAGGCTATTGCAGGAAATACGGAGGCTGGGGATTGAGGGTGATTTAGAGATGTGGATCAGAAATTGGCTAGCTGAAAGAAGACAGAGGGTGGTGGTTGATGGGAAATGTTCAGAATGGAGTTCAGTTACAAGTGGAGTACCACAAGGATCTGTTCTGGGGCCGTTGCTGTTTGTCATTTTTATAAATGACCTAGAGGAGGGCGCAGAAGGGTGGGTGAGTAAATTTGTAGACGACACTAAAGTCGGTGGTGTTGTCGACAGTGCGGAAGGATGTTGCAGGTTACAGAGGGACATACATGAGCTGCAGAGCTGGGCTGAGAGGTGGCAAATGGAGTTTAATGTAGAGAAGTGTGAGGTGATTCACTTTGGAAGGAATAACAGGAATGTGGAATATTTGACTAATGGTAAAATTCTTGGCAGTGTGGATGAGCAGAGGGATCTCGGTGTCCATGTACATAGATCCCTGAAAGTTGCCACCCAGGTTAATAGGGTTGAGAGAAGGCCTATGGTGTGTTGGCCTTTATTGGTAGAGGGATTGAGTTCCGGAGTCATGAGATCATGTTGCAGCTGTACAAAACTCTGGTACGGCCACATTTGGAGTATTGCGTACAGTTCTGGTCACCGCATTATAGGAAGGAGGTGGAAGCTTTGGAGCGGGTGCAGAGGAGATTTACCAGGATGTTGCCTGGTATGGAGGGAAAATCTTATGAGGAAAGGCTGATGGACTTGAGGTTGTTTGCGTTAGAGAGAAGAAGGTTAAGAGGAGACTTAATAGAGGCATACAAAATTATCAGAGGGTTAGATAGGGTGGACAGTGAGAGCCTTCTCCCGCGGATGGATATGGCTGGCACGAGGGGACAGAGCCTTGAACTGAGGGGTAATAGATATAGGACAGAGAGCAGAGGTAGATTCTTTACGCAAAGAGTGGTGAGGCCGTGGAATGCCCTACCTGCAATAGTAGTGAACTCGCCAACATTGAGGGCATTTAAAAGATTATTGGATAAGCATATGGATGATAATGGCGTAGTGTAGGTTAGATGGCTTTTGTTTTTTGACTTCCCATGTTGGTGCAACATCGTGGGCCAAAGGGCCTGTACTGCGCTGTATCGTTCTATGTTCAATCCGACGGTGTGTACCGGACTGGCATCAATGTGACAGTGTGTACCAGACTGGGATCAGTGTGACAGTGTGTACCAGACTGGGATCAATGTGACAGTGTGTACCAGACTGGGATCAGTGTGACAGTTTGTACCGGACTGGGATCATTGTGACTGTGTGCCAGACTGGGATCAGTGTGACTGTCTGTAATGAACTGTATGAAATGTGACAGTGTGTACCAGACTGGGATCAGTGTGACAGTGTGTACCGGACTGGCATCAGTGTGACTATGTACCGGAGTGGGATCAATGTGACCGTGTGTACCAGACTGGGATCAGTGTGACAGTGTGTACCAGGCTGGGATCAGTGTGACAATGTGTACCAGACTGGGATCAATGTGACAGTGTGTACCAGACTGGGATCACTGTGACAGTGTGTACCAGACTGGGATCAGTGTGACATTGTGTACCGGACTGGCATCAGTGTGACTGTGTGTACCGGACTGGGATCAGTGTGACTGTGTGTACCGGAGTGAATGCAATGTGACAGTGTGTACCAGATTGGGATCAATGTGACAGTGTGTACCGGACTGGGATCAGTGTGACAGTGCGTACCAGACTGGGATCAGTGTGTCAGTGTGTACCAGACTGGGATCAATGTGACAGTGTGTACCAGACTGGGATCCATGTGACAGTGTGTACCAGACTGGGATCAATGTGACAGTGTGTACCAGACTGGCATCAATGTGACAGTGTATACCAGACTGTATACAATGTGACTGTGCACCGGACTGGGATCAGCGTGACCGTGTGTACCGGACTGGGATCAGTGTGACCGTGTGTACCGGAATGGGATTAATGTGACAGTGTGTACCAGGGCAGGCAGTGTCAGTGTTGCAGTGTGGCCCGGACAGTGCCAGTGTTGCAGTGTGTCCCGGGCAGGGCCAGTGTTGCAGTGTGTCCCGGACAGTGCCAGTGTTGCAGTGTGTCCCGGACAGTGCCAGTGTTGCAGTGTGTCCCGGACAGTGCCAGTGTTGCAGTGTGTCCCGGGCAGGGCCAGTGTTGCAGTGTGTCCCGGACAGTGCCAGTGTTGCAGTGTGTCCCGGACATTGCCAGTGTCGCAGTGTGTCCCGGGCAGGGCCAGTGTCGCAGTGTGTCCCGGACAGTGCCAGTGTTGCAGTGTGTCTCGGACAGTGCCAGTGTTGCAGTGTGTCTCGGACAGTGCCAGTGTTGCAATGTGTCCCGGGCAGGGCCAGTGTTGCAATGTGTCCCGGGCGGGGCCAGTGTTGCAGTATGTCCCGGACAGTGCCAGTGTTGCAGTGTGTCCCGTACAGTACCAGTGTTGCAGTGTGTCCCGGGCAGGGCCAGTGTTGCAGTGTGTCCCTGGCAGGGCCAGTGTTGCAGTGTGTCCCTGGCAGGGCCAGTGTTGCAGTGTGTCCCGGGCAGGGCCAGTGTTGCAGTGTGTCCAGAACGGTGCCAGTCTTGCTGTGTTTGCCTTGGCAGGGGTCAGTGTGCAGTGTGTGCCTGGGCAGGGGCCAGTGTGTGCCCGGGCAGGGGTCAGTGTGCAGTGTGTGCCCGGGCAGGGGTCAGTGTGCAGTGTGTGCCCGGGCAGGGGTCAGTGTGCAGTGTGTGCCCGAGCAGTGGCCGGTGTTGCTGTGTGCAGTGTGTGCCCGGGCAGGGGCCAGTGTGCAGTGTGTGCCTGGGCAGGGGCCCGTTTTGCAGTGTGTGCCCGGGCAGCGGCCGGTGTTGCAGTGTGTGCCCGGGCAGGGGCCGGTGAGCAGTGTGTGCCCGGGCAGGGGCCGGTGTTGCTGTGTGCAGTGTGTGCCCGGGCAGGGGCCAGTGTGCAGTTGGTGCCCGGGCAGGGGCCGGTGTTGCAGTGTGTGCCCGGGCAGGGGCCGGTGTTGCAGTGTGTGCCCGGGCAGGGGCCGGTGAGCAGTGTGTGCCCGGGCAGGGGCCGGTGTTGCTGTGTGCAGTGTGTGCCCGGGCAGGGGCCAGTGTGCAGTTGGTGCCCGGGCAGGGGCCAGTGTGCAGTATGTGCCCGGGCAGGGGCCTGTGTGCAGTGTGTGCCCGGGCAGGGGCCAGCGTTGCATTGTGCAATGTGTGCCTTGGCAGGGGCCAGTGTGCAGTGTGTACCCGGGCAGGGCCAGTGTGTGCCTGGGCAGGGGTCAGTGTGCAGTGTGGGCACGGGCCAGTGTGCAGTGTGTGCCTGGGCAGGGGCCAGTGTGCAGAGTGTGCCCAGGCAGGGGCCAGTGTGCAGTGTGTGCCCAGGCAGGGGCCGGTGTTGCTGTGTGCAGTGTGTGCCTGGGCAGGGGCCAGTGAGCAGTGTGTGCCCGGGCAGGGGCCAGTGAGCAATGTGTGCCCGGGCAGGGGCCAGTGTTGCTGTGTGCCCGGGCAGGGGCCAGTGTGCAGTATGTGCCCGGGCAGGGGCCAGTGTGCAGTGTGTGCCTGGGCAGGGGCCAGTGAGCAGTGTGTGCCCGGGCAGAGGCCAGTGTTGCTGTGTGCCCGGGCAGGGGCCAGTGTGCAGTATGTGCCCGGGCAGGGGCCAGTGTGCAGTGTGTGCCCGGGCAGGGGCCAGTGTGCAGTGTGTGCCCGGGCAGGGGCCAGTGTGTGCCCGGGCAGGGGTCAGTGTGCAGTGTGTGCCCGGGCAGGGGCCAGTGTTGCTGTGTGCCCGGGCAGGGGCCAGTGTGCAGTATGTGCCCGGGCAGGGGTCAGTGTGCAGTGTGTGCCCGGGCAGGGGTCAGTGTGCAGTGTGTGCCCGGGCAGGGGTCAGTGTGCTGTGTGTGCCCGAGCAGGGGCCTGTGTTGCTGTGTGCAGTGTGTGCCCGGGCAGGGGCCAGTGTGCAGTGTGTCCCGGACAGTGCCAGTCTTGCTGTGTTTGCCTAGGCAGGGGTCGGTGTGCAGTGTGCGCCTGGGCAGGGGCCAGTGTGTGCCCGGGCAGGGGTCAGTGTGCAGTGTGTGCCCGGGCAGGGGTCAGTGTGCGGTGTGTGCCCGGGCAGGGGTCAGTGTGCAGTGTGTGCCTGGGCAGGGGCCGGTGTTGCAGTGTGTGCCCGGGCAGGGGCCGGTGAGCAGTGTGTGCCCGGGCAGGGGCCGGTGTTGCTGTGTGCAGTGTGTGCCCGGGCAGGGGTCAGTGTGCAGTGTGTGCCCGGGCAGGGGCCGTTGTTGCTGTGTGCAGTGTGTGCCCGGGTAGGGGCCAGTGTGCAGTGTGTGCCCGGGCAGGGGCCGTTGTTGCTGTGTGCAGTGTGTGCCCGGGCAGGGGCCAGTGTGCAGTTTGTGCCCGGGCAGGGGCCAGTGTGCAGTTTGTGCCCGGGCAGGGGCCAGTGTGCAGTGTGTGCCCGGGCAGGGGCCAGCGTTGCTGTGTGCAATGTGTGCCTTGGCAGGGGCCAGTGTGCAGTGTGTACCCGGGCAGGGCCAGTGTGTGCCTGGGCAGGGGTCAGTGTGCAGTGTGGGCACGGGCCAGTGTGCAGTGTGTGCCTGGGCAGGGGCCAGTGTGCAGAGTGTGCCCAGGCAGGGGCCAGTGTGCAGTGTGTGCCCAGGCAGGGGCCGGTGTTGCTGTGTGCAGTGTTTGCCTGGGCAGGGGTCAGTGTGCAGTGTTTGCCTGGGCAGGGGTCAGTGTGCAGTGTGTGCCTGGGCAGGGGCCGGTGTTGCAGTGTGTGCCCGGGCAGGGGCCGGTGTGCAGTGTGTGCCCGGGCAGGGGCCGGTGTTGCTGTGTGCAGTGTGAGCCCGGGCAGGGGCCAGTGTGCAGTGTGTGCCCGGGCAGGGGCCAGTGTGCAGTTTGTGCCCGGGCAGGGGCCAGTGTGCAGTGTGTGCCCGGGCAGGGGCCAGCGTTGCATTGTGCAATGTGTGCCTTGGCAGGGGCCAGTGTGCAGTGTGTACCCGGGCAGGGCCAGTGTGTGCCTGGGCAGGGGTCAGTGTGCAGTGTGGGCACGGGCAGGGGCCAGTGTGCAGAGTGTGCCCGGGCAGGGGCCAGTGTGCAGTGTGTGCCCAGGCAGGGGCCAGTGTGCAGTGTGTGCCCAGGCAGGGGCCGGTGTTGCTGTGTGCAGTGTGTGCCTGGGCAGGGGCCAGTGAGCAGTGTGTGCCCGGGCAGGGGCCAGTGAGCAGTGTGTGCCCGCGCAGGGGCCAGTGTTGCTGTGTGCCCGGGCAGGGGCCAGTGTGCAGTGTGTGCCCGGGCAGGGGCCAGTGTGCAGTGTGTGCCCGGGCAGGGGCCAGTGTGCAGTGTGTGCCCGGGCAGGGGCCAGTGTGCAGTGTGTGCCCGGGCAGGGGCCAGTGTGCACTGTGTGCCGGGGCAGGGGTCAGTGTGCAGTGTGTGCCTGGGCAGGGGTCAGTGTGCAGTGTGTGCCCGGGCAGGGGCCGGTGAGCAGTGTGTGCCCGGGCAGGGGCCGGTGAGCAGTGTGTGCCCGGGCAGGGGCCGGTGTTGCTGTGTGCAGTGTGTGCACGGGCAGGGGGCAGTGTTCAGTGTGTGCCCGGGCAGGGGCCGTTGTTGCTGTGTGCAGTGTGTGCACGGGCAGGGGGCAGTGTTCAGTGTGTGCCCGGGCAGGGGCCAGTGTGCAGTTTGTGCCTGGGCAGGGGCCAGTGTGCAGTTTGTGCCCGGGCAGGGGCCAGTGTGCAGTATGTGCCCGGGCCGGTGCCAGTGTGCAGTTTGTGCCCGGGCAGGGGCCAGTGTGCAGTGTGTGCCCGGGCAGGGGTCAGTGTGCAGTGTGTGCCCGGGCAGGGGCCGGTGTTGCTGTGTGCAGTGTGTGCCCGGGTAGGGGCCAGTGTGCAGTGTGTGCCCGGGCAGGGGCCGTTGTTGCTGTGTGCAGTGTGTGCCCGGGCAGGGGCCAGTGTGCAGTTTGTGCCCGGGCAGGGGCCAGTGTGCAGTTTGTGCCCGGGCAGGGGCCAGTGTGCAGTTTGTGCCCGGGCAGGGGCCAGTGTGCAGTGTGTGCCCGGGCAGGGGCCAGCGTTGCATTGTGCAATGTGTGCCTGGGCAGGGGCCAGTGTGCAGTGTGGGCACGGGCCAGTGTGCAGTGTGTGCCTGGGCAGGGGCCAGTGTGCAGAGTGTGCCCAGGCAGGGGCCAGTGTGCAGTGTGTGCCCAGGCAGGGGCCAGTGTGCAGTGTGTGCCCAGGCAGGGGCCGGTGTTGCTGTGTGCCCAGGCAGGGGCCAGTGTGCAGTGTGTGCCCAGGCAGGGGCCAGTGTGCAGTGTGTGCCCAGGCAGGGGCCGGTGTTGCTGTGTGCAGTGTTTGCCTGGGCAGGGGTCAGTGTGCAGTGTGTGCCTGGGCAGGGGTCAGTGTGCAGTGTGTGCCTGGGCAGGGGCCGGTGTTGCAGTGTGTGCCCGGGCAGGGGCCGGTGTGCAGTGTGTGCCCGGGCAGGGGCCGGTGTTGCTGTGTGCAGTGTGAGCCCGGGCAGGGGCCAGTGTGCAGTGTGTGCCCGGGCAGGGGCCAGTGTGCAGTGTGTGCCCGGGCAGGGGCCAGCGTTGCATTGTGCAATGTGTGCCTTGGCAGGGGCCAGTGTGCAGTGTGTACCCGGGCAGGGCCAGTGTGTGCCTGGGCAGGGGTCAGTGTGCAGTGTGGGCACGGGCCAGTGTGCAGTGTGTGCCCAGGCAGGGGCCAGTGTGCAGAGTGTGCCCGGGCAGGGGCCAGTGTGCAGTGTGTGCCCAGGCAGGGGCCAGTGTGCAGTGTGGGCACGGGCCAGTGTGCAGTGTGTGCCTGGGCAGGGGCCAGTGTGCAGAGTGTGCCCGGGCAGGGGCCAGTGTGCAGTGTGTGCCCAGGCAGGGGCCAGTGTGCAGTGTGTGCCCGGGCAGGGGCCAGTGTGCAGAGTGTGCCCGGGCAGGGGCCAGTGTGCAGTGTGTGCCCAGGCAGGGGCCAGTGTGCAGTGTGTGCCCAGGCAGGGGCCGGTGTTGCTGTGTGCAGTGTGTGCCTGGGCAGGGGCCAGTGAGCAGTGTGTGCCCGGGCAGGGGCCAGTGAGCAGTGTGTGCCCGCGCAGGGGCCAGTGTTGCTGTGTGCCGGGGCAGGGGTCAGTGTGCAGTGTGTGCCTGGGCAGGGGTCAGTGTGCAGTGTGTGCCTGAGCAGGGGCCGGTGTTGCAGTGTGCCCGGGCAGGGGCCGGTGAGCAGTGTGTGCCCGGGCAGGGGCCGGTGTTGCTGTGTGCAGTGTGTGCCCGGGCAGGGGCCGTTGTTGCTGTGTGCAGTGTGTGCCCGGGCAGGGGCCAGTGTGCAGTTTGTGCCCGGGCAGGGGCCAGTGTGCAGTATGTGCCCGGGCCGGTGCCAGTGTGCAGTGTGTGCCCGGGCAGGGGCCTGTGTTGCTGTGTGCAGTGTGTGCCTTGGCAGGGGCCAGTGTGCAGTGTGCACCCGGGCAGGGCCATTGTGTGCCTGGGCAGGGGTCAGTGTGCAGTGTGTGCCTGGGCAGGGGTCAGTGTGCAGGTTGGGCACGGGCCAGTGTGCAGAGTGTGCCCGGGCAGGGGCCAGTGTGCAGAGTGTGCCCGGGCAGGGGCCAGTGTGCACTGTGTGCCCAGGCAGGGGCCAGTGTGCAGTGTGTGCCCAGGCAGGGGCCGGTGTTGCTGTGTGCAGTGTGTGCCTGGGCAGGGGCCAGTGAGCAGTGTGTGCCCGGGCAGGGGCCAGTGAGCAGTGTGTGCCCGGGCAGGGGCCAGTGTGCAGTGTGTGCCCGGGCAGGGGCCAGTGTGCAGTGTGTGCCCGGGCAGGGGCCAGTGTGCAGTGTGTGCCCGGGCAGGGGCCAGTGTGCAGTGTGTGCCCGGGCAGGGGCCAGTGTGCACTGTGTGCCGGGGCAGGGGTCAGTGTGCAGTGTGTGCCTGGGCAGGGGTCAGTGTGCAGTGTGTGCCTGAGCAGGGGCCGGTGTTGCAGTGTGCCCGGGCAGGGGCCGGTGAGCAGTGTGTGCCCGGGCAGGGGCCGGTGTTGCTGTGTGCAGTGTGTGCACGGGCAGGGGCCAGTGTGCAGTATGTGCCCGGGCCGGCGCCAGTGTGCAGTGTGTGCCCGGGCAGGGGCCTGTGTTGCTGTGTGCAGTGTGTGCCTTGGCAGGGGCCAGTGTGCAGTGTGCACCCGGGCAGGGCCATTGTGTGCCTGGGCAGGGGTCAGTGTGCAGGTTGGGCACGGGCCCGTGTGCAGAGTGTGCCCGGGCAGGGGCCAGTGTGCACTGTGTGCCCAGGCAGGGGCCAGTGTGCAGTGTGTGCCCAGGCAGGGGCCAGTGTGCAGAGTGTGCCCAGGCAGGGGCCGGTGTTGCTGTGTGCAGTGTGTGCCTGGGTAGGCGTCAGTGTGCAGTGTGTGCCCGAGCAGGGGCCAGTGAGCAGAGTGTGCCCGGGCAGGGGCCAGTGTGCAGAGTGTGCCTGGGCAGGGGCCAGTGTGCAGAGTGTGCCCGGGCAGGGGCCAGTGTGCAGAGTGTGCCTGGGCAGGGGCCAGTGTGCAGAGTGTGCCTGGGCAGGGGCCAGTGTGCAGAGTGTGCCCGGGCAGGGGCCAGTGTGCACTGTGTGCCCAGGCAGGGGCCAGTGTGCAGTGTGTGCCCAGGCAGGGGCCGGTGTTGCTGTGTGCAGTGTGTGCCTGGGTAGGCGTCAGTGTGCAGTGTGTGCCCGAGCAGGGGCCAGTGAGCAGTGTGTGCCCGGGCAGGGGCCAGTGTTGCTGTGTGCCCGGGCAGGGGCCAGTGTGCAGTTTGTTCCCGGGCAGGGGCCAGTGTGCAGTGTGTGCCCGGGCAGGGGCCAGTGTGCAGTGTGTGCCTCGGGTAGGGGTCGGTGTTGCTGTGTGCAGTGTGTGCCCGGGCAGGGGCCAGTGTGCAGTGTGTGCCCGGGCAGGAGTCAGTGTGCAGTGTGTGCCCGGACAGGGGTCGGTGTTGCTCTGTGTACCGGATTGGCATCAATGTGACAGTGTGTACCAGATTGGGATCAATGTGACAGTGTGTACCAGACTGGGATCAGTGTGACAGTGTGTATCAGACTGGGATCAGTGTGACAGTGTGTACCAGACTGGGATCAATGTGACAGTGTGTACCAGACTGGGATCAGTGTGACAGTGTGTACCAGACTGGGATCAGTGTGACAGTGTGTACCAGACTGGGATCAATGTTACAGTGTTTACCAGACTGGCATCAATGTGACAGTGTATACCAGACTGTATACAATGTGACTGTGCACCGGACTGGGATCAGCGTGACCGGGTGTACCGGACTGGGATCAGCGTGACCGTGTGTACCGGAATGGGATTAATGTGACAGTGTGTACCAGGGCAGGCAGTGTCAGTGTTGCAGTGTGTCCCGGACAGTGCCAGTGTTGCAGTGTGTCCCGGGCAGGGCCAGTGTTGCAGTGTGCCCCGGACAGTGCCAGTGTTGCAGTGTGTCCTGGACTGTGCCAGTGCTGCATTGTGTCCCGGGCAGGGCCAGTGTTGCAGTGTGTCCCGGACAGTGCCAGTGTTGCAGTGTGTCCCGGACAGTGCCAGTGTTGCAGTGTGTCCCGGACAGTGCCAGTATTGCAGTGTGTCCCGGGCAGGGCCAGTGTTGCAGTGTGTCCCGGGCAGGGCCAGTGTTGCGGTGTGTCCCGGGCAGTGCCAGTGTTGCTGTGTTTGCCTGGGCAGGGGTCAGTGTGCAGTGTGGGCAGGGGTCAGTGTGCAGTGTGTGCCCGGGCATGGGCCGGTGTTGCTGTGTGCAGTGTGTGCCCGGGCAGGGGCCAGTGCAGTGTGTGCCTGGACAGGGGCTGGTGTTTCAGTGTGTGCCCGGGCATTGGCCGGCGTTGCAGTGTGTGTGTCCCGCACAATGCCAGTGTTGCTGTGTTTCCTGGACAGTGTTAGTGTTGCAGTGTGTCTCGGACAGTGCCAGTGTTGCAGTGTGTCCCAGGCAGGGCCAGTGTTGCAGTGTGTCCCGGGCAGGGCCAGTGTTGCAGTGTGTCCCGGGCTGGGCCAGTGTTGCAGTGTGTCCCGGGCAGGGCCAGTGTTGCAGTGTGTCCCGCACAGTGCCAGTGTTGCTGTGTTTGCCTGGGCAGGGGTTAGTGTGCAGTGTGTGCCTGGGCAGGGGCCAGTGTGCAGTGTGTGCCCGGGCAGGGGTCAGTGTGCGGTGTGTGCCCGGGCAGGGGCCAGTGTGCAGTGTGCCCGGACAGGGGTCGGTGTGCAGTGTGTGCATGGGGCAGGGGTCGGTGTTGCTGTGTGCAGTGTGTGCCCGGGCAGGGACCAGTGTGCAGTGTGTGCCCGGGCAGAGGCCAGTGTGCAGTGTGTGGCTGGGCAGGGGTCAGTGTGCAGTGTGTGCCCGGACAGGGGTCGGTGTCGCTGTGTGCAGTGTGTGCCCGGGCATGTGCCAGTGTGCAGTGTACCCGGGCAGGGCCAGTGTGTGCCTGGGCAGGGGTCAGTGTGCAGTGTGGGCACGGGCCAGTGTGCAGTGTGTGCCTGGGCAGGGCCCAGTGTGCAGAGTGTGCCCGGGCAGGGGCCAGTGTGCAGTGTGTGCCCAGGCAGGGGCCGGTGTTGCTGTATGCAGTGTGTGCCTGGGCAGGGCCCAGTGTGCAGAGTGTGCCCGGGCAGGGCCCAGTGTGCAGAGTGTGCCCAGGCAGGGGCCAGTGTGCAGTGTGTGCCCAGGCAGGGGCCGGTGTTGCTTTGTGCAGTGTGTGCCTGGGCAGGGGCCAGTGAGCAGTGTGTGCCCGGGCAGGGGCCAGTGTGCAGTGTGTGCCCGGGCAGGGGCCAGTGAGCAGTGTGTGCCCGGGCAGGGGCCAGTGTTGCTGTGTGTGCCCGGGCAGGGGCCAGTGTGCAGTGTGTGCCCAGGCAGGGGCCGGTGTTGCTGTGTGCAGTTTGTGCCCGGGCAGGGGCCAGTGTGCAGTTTGTGCCCGGGCAGGGGCCAGTGTGCAGTTTGTGCCCGGGCAGGGGCCAGTGTGCAGTATGTGCCCGGGCAGGGGCCAGTGTGCAGTGTGTGCCCGGGCAGGGGCCTGTGTTGCTGTGTGCAGTGTGTGCCTTGGCAGGGGCTAGTGTGCAGTGTGTACCCGGGCAGGGCCATTGTGTGCCTGGGCAGGGGTCAGTGTGCAGTGTGGGCACGGGCCAGTGTGCAGAGTGTGCCCGGGCAGGGGCCAGTGTGCAGAGTGTGCCCGGGCAGGGGCCAGTGTGCAGTGTGTGCCCAGGCAGGGGCCAGTGTGCAGTGTGTGCCCAGGCAGGGGCCGGTGTTGCTGTGTGCAGTGTGTGCCTGGGCAGGCGTCAGTGTGCAGTGTGTACCCGGGCAGGGGCCAGTGAGCAGTGTGTGCCCGGGCAGTGGCCAGTGTTGCTGTGTGCCCGGGCAGGGGCCAGTGTGCAGTTTGTTCCCGGGCAGGGGCCAGTGTGCAGTGTGTGCCCGGGCAGGGGCCAGTGTGCAGTGTGTGCCTCGGGTAGGGGTCGGTGTTGCTGTGTGCAGTGTGTGCCCGGGCAGGGGCCAGTGTGTGCCCGGGCAGGGGCCAGTGTGCAGTGTGTGCCCGGGCAGGAGTCAGTGTGCAGTGTGTGCCCGGACAGGGGTCGGTGTTGCTCTGTGTACCGGATTGGCATCAATGTGACAGTGTGTACCAGATTGGGATCAATGTGACAGTGTGTACCAGACTGGGATCATTGTGACAATGTGTACCAGACTGGGATCAGTGTGACAGTGTGTACCAGACTGGGATCAGTGTGACAGTGTGTACCAGACTGGGATCAATGTGACAGTGTGTACCAGACTGGGATCAATGTGACAGTGTGTACCAGACTGGGATCAGTGTGACAGTGTGTACCAGACTGGGATCAGTGTGACAGTGTGTACCAGACTGGGATCAATGTGACAGTGTTTACCAGACTGGCATCAATGTGACAGTGTATACCAGACTGTATGCAATGTGACTGTGCACCGGACTGGGATCAGCGTGACCGTGTGTACCGGAATGGGATTAATGTGACAGTGTGTACCAGGGCAGGCAGTGTCAGTGTTGCAGTGTGTCCTGGACAGTGCCAGTGTTGCAGTGTGTCCCGGACAGTGCCAGTGTTGCAGTGTGTCCCGGACAGTGCCAGTGTTGCAGTGTGTGCCCGGGCAGGGGCCAGTGTGCAGTGTGTGCCCGGACAGGGGTCGGTGTTGCTCTGTGTACCGGATTGGCATCAATGTGACAGTGTGTACCAGATTGGGATCAATGTGACAGTGTGTGCCAGACTGGGATCAGTGTGACAGTGTGTACCAGACTGGGATCAGTGTGACAGTGTGTACCAGACTGGGATCAATGTGACAGTGTGTACCAGACTGGGATCAGTGTGACAGTGTGTACCAGACTGGGATCAGTGTGACAGTGTTTACCAGACTGGCATCAATGTGACAGTGTATACCAGACTGTATACAATGTGACTGTGCACCGGACTGGGATCAGCGTGACCGGGTGTACCGGACTGGGATCAGCGTGACCGTGTGTACCGGAATGGGATTAATGTGACAGTGTGTACCAGGGCAGGCAGTGTCAGTGTTGCAGTGTGTCCCGGACAGTGCCAGTGTTGCAGTGTGTCCCGGGCAGGGCCAGTGTTGCAGTGTGCCCCGGACAGTGCCAGTGTTGCAGTGTGTCCTGGACTGTGCCAGTGCTGCATTGTGTCCCGGGCAGGGCCAGTGTTGCCGTGTGTCCCGGACAGTGCCAGTGTTGCAGTGTGTCCCGGACAGTGCCAGTGTTGCAGTGTGTCCCGGACAGTGCCAGTGTTGCAGTGTGTCCCGGGCAGGGCCAGTGTTGCAGTGTGTCCCGGGCAGGGCCAGTGTTGCGGTGTGTCCCGGACAGTGCCAGTGTTGCAGTGTGTGCCGTGCAGGGCCAGTGTTGCAGTGTGTCCCGGGCAGGGCCAGTGTTGCAGTGTGTCCCAGGCAGTGCCAGTGTTGCTGTGTTTGCCTGGGCAGGGGTCAGTGTGCAGTGTGGGCAGGGGTCAGTGTGCAGTGTGTGCCCGGGCATGGGCCGGTGTTGCTGTGTGCAGTGTGTGCCCGGGCAGGGGCCAGTGCAGTGTGTGCCTGGACAGGGGCTGGTGTTTCAGTGTGTGCCCGGGCATTGGCCGGTGTTGCAGTGTGTGTCCCCCGCACAATGCCAGTGTTGCAGTGTTTCCTGGACAGTGTTAGTGTTGCAGTGTGTCTCGGACAGTGCCAGTGTTGCAGTGTGTCCCAGGCAGGGCCAGTGTTGCAGTGTGTCCTGGACAGTGCCAGTGTTGCAGTGTGTCCCGGGCAGGGCCAGTGTTGCAGTGTGTCCCGGGCTGGGCCAGTGTTGCAGTGTGTCCCGGACAGTGCCAGTGTTGCAGTGTGTCCCGGGCAGGGCCAGTGTTGCAGTGTGTCCCGGGCAGGGCCAGTGTTGCAGTGTGTCCCGCACAGTGCCAGTGTTGCTGTGTTTGCCTGGGCAGGGGTCAGTGTGCAGTGTGTGCCTGGGCAGGGGCCAGTGTGCAGTGTGTGCCCGGGCAGGGGTCAGTGTGCGGTGTGTGCCCGGGCAGGGGCCAGTGTGCAGTGTGCCCGGACAGGGGTCGGTGTGCAGTGTGTGCATGGGGCAGGGGTCGGTGTTGCTGTGTGCAGTGTGTGCCCGGGCAGGGGTCAGTGTGCAGTGTGTGCCCGGGCAGGGACCAGTGTGCAGTGTGTGCCCGGGCAGAGGCCAGTGTGCAGTGTGTGGCTGGGCAGGGGTCAGTGTGCAGTGTGTGCCCGGACAGGGGTCGGTGTCGCTGTGTGCAGTGGGTGCCCGGGCATGTGCCAGTGTGCAGTGTACCCGGGCAGGGCCAGTGTGTGCCTGGGCAGGGGTCAGTGTGCAGTGTGGGCACGGGCCAGTGTGCAGTGTGTGCCTGGGCAGGGCCCAGTGTGCAGAGTGTGCCCGGGCAGGGGCCAGTGTGCAGTGTGTGCCCAGGCAGGGGCCAGTGTGCAGTGTGTGCCCAGGCAGGGGCCGGTGTTGCTGTGTGCAGTGTGTGCCTGGGCAGGGGCCAGTGAGCAGTGTGTGCCCGGGCAGGGGCCAGTGAGCAGTGTGTGCCCGGGCAGGGGCCAGTGTTGCTGTGTGCCCGGGCAGGGGCCAGTGTGCAGTGTGTGCCCGGGCAGGGGCCAGTGTGCAGTGTGTGCCCGGGCAGGGGCCAGTGTGCAGTGTGTGCCCAGGCAGGGGCCGGTGTTGCTGTGTGCAGTTTGTGCCCGGGCAGGGGCCAGTGTGCAGTTTGTGCCCGGGCAGGGGCCAGTGTGCAGTTTGTGCCCGGGCAGGGGCCAGTGTGCAGTTTGTGCCCGGGCAGGGGCCAGTGTGCAGTATGTGCCCGGGCAGGGGCCAGTGTGCAGTGTGTGCCCGGGCAGGGGCCTGTGTTGCTGTGTGCAGTCTGTGCCTTGGCAGGGGCCAGTGTGCAATGTGTGTACCCGGGCAGGGGCCTGTGTTGCTGTGTGCAGTCTGTGCCTTGGCAGGGGCCAGTGAGCAGTGTGTGCCCGGGCAGGGGCCAGTGTTGCTGTGTGCCCGGGCAGGGGCCAGTGTGCAGTTTGTTCCCGGGCAGGGGCCAGTGTGCAGTGTGTGCCCGGGCAGGGGCCAGTGTGCAGTGTGTGCCCGGGCAGGGGCCAGTGTGCAGTTTGTTCCCGGGCAGGGGCCAGTGTGCAGTGTGTGCCCGGGCAGGGGCCAGTGTGCAGTGTGTGCCTCGGGTAGGGGTCGGTGTTGCTGTGTGCAGTGTGTGCCCGGGCAGGGGCCAGTGCAGTGTGTGCCTGGACAGGGGCTGGTGTTTCAGTGTGTGCCCGGGCATTGGCCGGCGTTGCAGTGTGTGTGTCCCGCACAATGCCAGTGTTGCAGTGTTTCCTGGACAGTGTTAGTGTTGCAGTGTGTCTCGGACAGTGCCAGTGTTGCAGTGTGTCCCAGGCAGGGCCAGTGTTGCAGTGTGTCCCGGGCAGGGCCAGTGTTGCAGTGTGTCCCGGGCTGGGCCAGTGTTGCAGTGTGTCCCGGGCAGGGCCAGTGTTGCAGTGTGTCCCGCACAGTGCCAGTGTTGCTGTGTTTGCCTGGGCAGGGGTTAGTGTGCAGTGTGTGCCTGGGCAGGGGCCAGTGTGCAGTGTGTGCCCGGGCAGGGGTCAGTGTGCGGTGTGTGCCCGGGCAGGGGCCAGTGTGCAGTGTGCCCGGACAGGGGTCGGTGTGCAGTGTGTGCATGGGGCAGGGGTCGGTGTTGCTGTGTGCAGTGTGTGCCCGGGCAGGGACCAGTGTGCAGTGTGTGCCCGGGCAGAGGCCAGTGTGCAGTGTGTGGCTGGGCAGGGGTCAGTGTGCAGTGTGTGCCCGGACAGGGGTCGGTGTCGCTGTGTGCAGTGTGTGCCCGGGCATGTGCCAGTGTGCAGTGTACCCGGGCAGGGCCAGTGTGTGCCTGGGCAGGGGTCAGTGTGCAGTGTGGGCACGGGCCAGTGTGCAGTGTGTGCCTGGGCAGGGCCCAGTGTGCAGAGTGTGCCCGGGCAGGGGCCAGTGTGCAGTGTGTGCCCAGGCAGGGGCCAGTGTGCAGTGTGTGCCTGGGCAGGGCCCAGTGTGCAGAGTGTGCCCGGGCAGGGGCCAGTGTGCAGAGTGTGCCCAGGCAGGGGCCAGTGTGCAGAGTGTGCCCAGGCAGGGGCCGGTGTTGCTTTGTGCAGTGTGTGCCTGGGCAGGGGCCAGTGAGCAGTGTGTGCCCGGGCAGGGGCCAGTGTTGCTGTGTGCCCGGGCAGGGGCCAGTGTGCAGTGTGTGCCCGGGCAGGGGCCAGTGTGCAGTGTGTGCCCGGGCAGGGGCCAGTGTGCAGTGTGTGCCCAGGCAGGGGCCGGTGTTGCTGTGTGCAGTTTGTGCCCGGGCAGGGGCCAGTGTGCAGTTTGTGCCCGGGCAGGGGCCAGTGTGCAGTTTGTGCCCGGGCAGGGGCCAGTGTGCAGTATGTGCCCGGGCAGGGGCCAGTGTGCAGTGTGTGCCCGGGCAGGGGCCTGTGTTGCTGTGTGCAGTGTGTGCCTTGGCAGGGGCCAGTGTGCAGTGTGTACCCGGGCAGGGCCATTGTGTGCCTGGGCAGGGGTCAGTGTGCAGTGTGGGCACGGGCAGGGGCCTGTGTTGCTGTGTGCAGTGTGTGCCTTGGCAGGGGCCAGTGTGCAGTGTGTGCCCGGGCAGGGGCCTGTGTTGCTGTGTGCAGTGTGTGCCTTGGCAGGGGCCAGTGTGCAGTGTGTGCCTTGGCAGGGGCCAGTGTGCAGTGTGTACCCGGGCAGGGCCATTGTGTGCCTGGGCAGGGGTCAGTGTGCAGTGTGGGCACGGGCCAGTGTGCAGAGTGTGCCCGGGCAGGGGCCAGTGTGCAGAGTGTGCCCGGGCAGGGGCCAGTGTGCAGTGTGTGCCCAGGCAGGGGCCAGTGTGCAGTGTGTGCCCAGGCAGGGGCCGGTGTTGCTGTGTGCAGTGTGTGCCTGGGCAGGCGTCAGTGTGCAGTGTGTACCCGGGCAGGGGCCAGTGAGCAGTGTGTGCCCGGGCAGGGGCCAGTGTTGCTGTGTGCCCGGGCAGGGGCCAGTGTGCAGTTTGTTCCCGGGCAGGGGCCAGTGGGCAGTGTGTGCCCGGGCAGGGGCCAGTGTGCAGTGTGTGCCTCGGGTAGGGGTCGGTGTTGCTGTGTGCAGTGTGTGCCCGGGCAGGGGCCAGTGTGCAGTGTGTGCCCGGGCAGGAGTCAGTGTGCAGTGTGTGCCCGGACAGGGGTCGGTGTTGCTCTGTGTACCGGATTGGCATCAATGTGACAGTGTGTACCAGATTGGGATCAATGTGACAGTGTGTACCAGACTGGGATCATTGTGACAATGTGTACCAGACTGGGATCAGTGTGACAGTGTGTACCAGACTGGGATCAGTGTGACAGTGTGTACCAGACTGGGATCAATGTGACAGTGTGTACCAGACTGGGATCAATGTGACAGTGTGTACCAGACTGGGATCAGTGTGACAGTGTGTACCAGAGTGGGATCAGTGTGACAGTGTGTACCAGACTGGGATCAATGTGACAGTGTTTACCAGACTGGCATCAATGTGACAGTGTATACCAGACTGTATGCAATGTGACTGTGCACCGGACTGGGATCAGCGTGACCGTGTGTACCGGAATGGGATTAATGTGACAGTGTGTACCAGGGCAGGCAGTGTCAGTGTTGCAGTGTGTCCTGGACAGTGCCAGTGTTGCAGTGTGTCCCGGACAGTGCCAGTGTTGCAGTGTGTCCCGGACAGTGCCAGTGTTGCAGTGTGTGCCCGGGCAGGGGCCAGTGTGCAGTGTGTGCCCGGACAGGGGTCGGTGTTGCTCTGTGTACCGGATTGGCATCAATGTGACAGTGTGTACCAGATTGGGATCAATGTGACAGTGTGTGCCAGACTGGGATCAGTGTGACAGTGTGTACCAGACTGGGATCAGTGTGACAGTGTGTACCAGACTGGGATCAATGTGACAGTGTGTACCAGACTGGGATCAGTGTGACAGTGTGTACCAGACTGGGATCAGTGTGACAGTGTTTACCAGACTGGCATCAATGTGACAGTGTATACCAGACTGTATACAATGTGACTGTGCACCGGACTGGGATCAGCGTGACCGGGTGTACCGGACTGGGATCAGCGTGACCGTGTGTACCGGAATGGGATTAATGTGACAGTGTGTACCAGGGCAGGCAGTGTCAGTGTTGCAGTGTGTCCCGGACAGTGCCAGTGTTGCAGTGTGTCCCGGGCAGGGCCAGTGTTGCAGTGTGCCCCGGACAGTGCCAGTGTTGCAGTGTGTCCTGGACTGTGCCAGTGCTGCATTGTGTCCCGGGCAGGGCCAGTGTTGCCGTGTGTCCCGGACAGTGCCAGTGTTGCAGTGTGTCCCGGACAGTGCCAGTGTTGCAGTGTGTCCCGGACAGTGCCAGTGTTGCAGTGTGTCCCGGGCAGGGCCAGTGTTGCAGTGTGTCCCGGGCAGGGCCAGTGTTGCGGTGTGTCCCGGACAGTGCCAGTGTTGCAGTGTGTGCCGTGCAGGGCCAGTGTTGCAGTGTGTCCCGGGCAGGGCCAGTGTTGCAGTGTGTCCCGGGCAGTGCCAGTGTTGCTGTGTTTGCCTGGGCAGGGGTCAGTGTGCAGTGTGGGCAGGGGTCAGTGTGCAGTGTGTGCCCGGGCATGGGCCGGTGTTGCTGTGTGCAGTGTGTGCCCGGGCAGGGGCCAGTGCAGTGTGTGCCTGGACAGGGGCTGGTGTTTCAGTGTGTGCCCGGGCATTGGCCGGTGTTGCAGTGTGTGTGTCCCGCACAATGCCAGTGTTGCAGTGTTTCCTGGACAGTGTTAGTGTTGCAGTGTGTCTCGGACAGTGCCAGTGTTGCAGTGTGTCCCAGGCAGGGCCAGTGTTGCAGTGTGTCCTGGACAGTGCCAGTGTTGCAGTGTGTCCCGGGCAGGGCCAGTGTTGCAGTGTGTCCCGGGCTGGGCCAGTGTTGCAGTGTGTCCCGGACAGTGCCAGTGTTGCAGTGTGTCCCGGGCAGGGCCAGTGTTGCAGTGTGTCCCGGGCAGGGCCAGTGTTGCAGTGTGTCCCGCACAGTGCCAGTGTTGCTGTGTTTGCCTGGGCAGGGGTCAGTGTGCAGTGTGTGCCTGGGCAGGGGCCAGTGTGCAGTGTGTGCCCGGGCAGGGGTCAGTGTGCGGTGTGTGCCCGGGCAGGGGCCAGTGTGCAGTGTGCCCGGACAGGGGTCGGTGTGCAGTGTGTGCATGGGGCAGGGGTCGGTGTTGCTGTGTGCAGTGTGTGCCCGGGCAGGGACCAGTGTGCAGTGTGTGCCCGGGCAGAGGCCAGTGTGCAGTGTGTGGCTGGGCAGGGGTCAGTGTGCAGTGTGTGCCCGGACAGGGGTCGGTGTCGCTGTGTGCAGTGGGTGCCCGGGCATGTGCCAGTGTGCAGTGTACCCGGGCAGGGCCAGTGTGTGCCTGGGCAGGGGTCAGTGTGCAGTGTGGGTACGGGCCAGTGTGCAGTGTGTGCCTGGGCAGGGCCCAGTGTGCAGAGTGTGCCCGGGCAGGGGCCAGTGTGCAGTGTGTGCCCAGGCAGGGGCCAGTGTGCAGTGTGTGCCCAGGCAGGGGCCGGTGTTGCTGTGTGCAGTGTGTGCCTGGGCAGGGGCCAGTGAGCAGTGTGTGCCCGGGCAGGGGCCAGTGAGCAGTGTGTGCCCGGGCAGGGGCCAGTGTTGCTGTGTGCCCGGGCAGGGGCCAGTGTGCAGTGTGTGCCCGGGCAGGGGCCAGTGTGCAGTGTGTGCCCGGGCAGGGGCCAGTGTGCAGTGTGTGCCCGGGCAGGGGCCAGTGTGCAGTGTGTGCCCAGGCAGGGGCCGGTGTTGCTGTGTGCAGTTTGTGCCCGGGCAGGGGCCAGTGTGCAGTTTGTGCCCGGGCAGGGGCCAGTGTGCAGTTTGTGCCCGGGCAGGGGCCAGTGTGCAGTTTGTGCCCGGGCAGGGGCCAGTGTGCAGTATGTGCCCGGGCAGGGGCCAGTGTGCAGTGTGTGCCCGGGCAGGGGCCTGTGTTGCTGTGTGCAGTCTGTGCCTTGGCAGGGGCCAGTGTGCAATGTGTGTACCCGGGCAGGGGCCTGTGTTGCTGTGTGCAGTCTGTGCCTTGGCAGGGGCCAGTGAGCAGTGTGTGCCCGGGCAGGGGCCAGTGTTGCTGTGTGCCCGGGCAGGGGCCAGTGTGCAGTTTGTTCCCGGGCAGGGGCCAGTGTGTGCCCGGGCAGGGGCCAGTGTGCAGTGTGTGCCTCGGGTAGGGGTCGGTGTTGCTGTGTGCAGTGTGTGCCCGGGCAGGGGCCAGTGTGCAGTGTGTGCCCGGGCAGGAATCAGTGTGCAGTGTGTGCCCGGACAGGGGTCGGTGTTGCTCTGTGTACCGGATTGGCATCAATGTGACAGTGTGTACCAGATTGGGATCAATGTGACAGTGTGTACCAGACTGGGATCAGTGTGACAGTGTGTACCAGACTGGGATCAGTGTGACAGTGTGTACCAGACTGGGATCAATGTGACAGTGTGTACCAGACTGGGATCAATGTGACAGTGTGTACCAGACTGGGATCAGTGTGACAGTGTGTACCAGACTGGGATCAGTGTGACAGTGTGTACCAGACTGGGATCAATGTGACAGTGTTTACCAGACTGGCATCAATGTGACAGTGTATACCAGACTGTATGCAATGTGACTGTGCACCGGACTGGGATCAGCGTGACCGTGTGTACCGGACTGGGATCAGCGTGACCGTATGTACCGGAATGGGATTAATGTGACAGTGTGTACCAGGGCAGGCAGTGTCAGTGTTGCAGTGTGTCCCGGACAGTGCCAGTGTTGCAGTGTGTCCCGGACAGTGCCAGTGTTGCAGTGTGTCCCGGACAGTGCCAGTGTTGCAGTGTGTCCCGGACAGTGCCAGTGTTGCAGTGTGTGCCCGGGCAGGGGCCAGTGTGCAGTGTGTGCCCGGACAGGAGTCAGTGTGCAGTGTGTGCCCGGACAGGGGTCGGTGTTGCTCTGTGTACCGGATTGGCATCAATGTGACAGTGTGTACCAGATTGGGATCAATGTGACAGTGTGTGCCAGACTGGGATCAGTGTGACAGTGTGTACCAGACTGGGATCAGTGTGACAGTGTGTACCAGACTGTGATCAGTGTGACAGTGTGTACCAGACTGGGATCAATGTGACAGTGTGTACCAGACTGGGATCAGTGTGACAGTGTGTACCAGACTGGGATCAGTGTGACAGTGTGTACCAGACTGGGATCAATGTGACAGTGTTTACCAGACTGGCATCAATGTGACAGTGTATACCAGACTGTATGCAATGTGACTGTGCACCGGACTGGGATCAGCGTGACCGTGTGTACCGGACTGGGATCAGCGTGACCGTATGTACCGGAATGGGATTAATGTGACAGTGTGTACCAGGGCAGGCAGTGTCAGTGTTGCAGTGTGTCCCGGACAGTGCCAGTGTTGCAGTGTGTCCCGGACAGTGCCAGTGTTGCAGTGTGTCCCGGACAGTGCCAGTGTTGCAGTGTGTCCCGGGCAGGGCCAGTGTTGCAGTGTGCCCCGGACAGTGCCAGTGTTGCAGTGTGTCCTGGACTGTGCCAGTGTTGCAGTGTGTCCCGGGCAGGGCCAGTGTTGCGGTGTGTCCCGGACATTGCCAGTGTCGCAGTGTGTCCCGGGCAGTGCCAGGGTTGCAGTGTGTCCCGGACAGTGCCAGTGTTGCAGTGTGTCCCGGGCAGTGCCAGTGTTGCTGTGTTTGCCTGGGCAGGGGTCAGTGTGCAGTGTGGGCAGGGGTCAGTGTGCAGTGTGTGCCCGGGCATGGGCCGGTGTTGCTGTGTGTAGTGTGTGCCCGGGCAGGGGCCAGTGCAGTGTGTGCCTGGACAGGGGCTGGTGTTTCAGTGTGTGCCCGGGCATTGGCCGGTGTTGCAGTGTGTGTCCCCCGCACAATGCCAGTGTTGCAGTGTTTCCTGGACAGTGTTAGTGTTGCAGTGTGTCTCGGACAGTGCCAGTGTTGCAGTGTGTCCCGGGCAGGGCCAGTGTTGCAGTGTGTCCCGGGCAGGGCCAGTGTTGCAGTGTGTCCTGGACAGTGCCAGTGTTGCAGTGTGTCCCGGGCAGGGCCAGTGTTGCAGTGTGTCCCGGGCTGGGCCAGTGTTGCAGTGTGTCCCGGACAGTGCCAGTGTTGCAGTATGTCCCGGGCAGGGCCAGTGTTGCAGTGTGTCCCGGGGAGGGCCAGTGTTGCAGTGTGTCCCGCACAGTGCCAGTGTTGCTGTGTTTGCCTGGGCAGGGGCCAGTGTGCAGTGTGTGCCTGGGCAGGGGCCAGTGTGCAGTGTGTGCCCGGGCAGGGGTCAGTGTGCGGTGTGTGCCCGGGCAGGGGCCAGTGTGCAGTGTGCCCGGACAGGGGTCAGTGTGCAGTGTGTGCATGGGGCAGGGGTCGGTGTTGCTGTGTGCAGTGTGTGCCCGGGCAGGGACCAGTGTGCAGTGTGTGCCCGGGCAGAGGCCAGTGTGCAGTGTGTGGCTGGGCAGGGGTCAGTGTGCAGTGTGTGCCCGGACAGGGGTCGGTGTCGCTGTGTGCAGTGTGTGCCCGGGCATGTGCCAGTTTGCAGTGTGTGCCCGGGCAGGGGCCAGTGTGCAGTGTGTTCCCGGGCAGGTGCCAGTGTGCAGTGTGTGCCCGGGCAGGGGCCAGTGTGCAGTGTGTGCCCGGGCAGGGGCCAGTGTGCAGTGTGTGCCCGGGCAGGGGCCAGTGTGCAGTGTGCCCGGACAGGGGTCAGTGTGCAGTGTGTGCCCGGGCAGGGGCCAGTGTGCAGTTTGTGCCCGGGCAGGGGTCAGTGTTGCTGTGTGCAGTGTGTGCCCATGCAGGGGCCAGTGTGCAGTGTGTGCCCGGACAGGGGCCAGTGTGCAGTGTGTGCCCGGACAGGGGCCAGTGTGCAGTGTGTGCCCGGGCAGGGGCCAGTGTGCAGTTTGTGCCCGGGCAGGGGTCAGTGTTGCTGTGTACAGTGTGTGCCCGGGCAGGGGCCAGTGTTGCAGTGTGTCCCGGACAGTGCCAGTGTTGCAGTGTGTCCCGGACAGTGCCAGTGTTGCAGTGTGTCCCGGGCAGGGCCAGTGTTGCAGTGTGCCCCGGACAGTGCCAGTGTTGCAGTGTGTCCTGGACTGTGCCAGTGTTGCAGTGTGTCCCGGGCAGGGCCAGTGTTGCGGTGTGTCCCGGACATTGCCAGTGTCGCAGTGTGTCCCGGGCAGTGCCAGGGTTGCAGTGTGTCCCGGACAGTGCCAGTGTTGCAGTGTGTCCCGTGCAGGGCCAGTGTTGCAGTGTGTCCCGGGCAGGGCCAGTGTTGCAGTGTGTCCCGGGCAGTGCCAGTGTTGCTGTGTTTGCCTGGGCAGGGGTCAGTGTGCAGTGTGGGCAGGGGTCAGTGTGCAGTGTGTGCCCGGGCATGGGCCGGTGTTGCTGTGTGTAGTGTGTGCCCGGGCAGGGGCCAGTGCAGTGTGTGCCTGGACAGGGGCTGGTGTTTCAGTGTGTGCCCGGGCATTGGCCGGTGTTGCAGTGTGTGTCCCCCGCACAATGCCAGTGTTGCAGTGTTTCCTGGACAGTGTTAGTGTTGCAGTGTGTCTCGGACAGTGCCAGTGTTGCAGTGTGTCCCGGGCAGGGCCAGTGTTGCAGTGTGTCCCGGGCAGGGCCAGTGTTGCAGTGTGTCCTGGACAGTGCCAGTGTTGCAGTGTGTCCCGGGCAGGGCCAGTGTTGCAGTGTGTCCCGGGCTGGGCCAGTGTTGCAGTGTGTCCCGGACAGTGCCAGTGTTGCAGTATGTCCCGGGCAGGGCCAGTGTTGCAGTGTGTCCCGGGGAGGGCCAGTGTTGCAGTGTGTCCCGCACAGTGCCAGTGTTGCTGTGTTTGCCTGGGCAGGGGCCAGTGTGCAGTGTGTGCCTGGGCAGGGGCCAGTGTGCAGTGTGTGCCCGGGCAGGGGTCAGTGTGCGGTGTGTGCCCGGGCAGGGGCCAGTGTGCAGTGTGCCCGGACAGGGGTCAGTGTGCAGTGTGTGCATGGGGCAGGGGTCGGTGTTGCTGTGTGCAGTGTGTGCCCGGGCAGAGGCCAGTGTGCAGTGTGTGGCTGGGCAGGGGTCAGTGTGCAGTGTGTGCCCGGACAGGGGTCGGTGTCGCTGTGTGCAGTGTGTGCCCGGGCATGTGCCAGTTTGCAGTGTGTTCCCGGGCAGGTGCCAGTGTGCAGTGTGTGCCCGGGCAGGGGCCAGTGTGCAGTGTGTGCCCGGCCAGGGGCCAGTGTGCAGTGTGTGCCCGGGCAGGGGCCAGTGTGCAGTGTGTGCCCGGACAGGGGCCAGTGTGCAGTGTGCCCGGACAGGGGTCAGTGTGCAGTGTGTGCCCGGGCAGGGGCCAGTGTGCAGTTTGTGCCCGGGCAGGGGTCAGTGTTGCTGTGTGCAGTGTGTGCCCATGCAGGGGCCAGTGTGCAGTGTGTGCCCGGACAGGGGCCAGTGTGCAGTGTGTGCCCGGACAGGGGCCAGTGTGCAGTGTGTGCCCGGGCAGGGGCCAGTGTGCAGTTTGTGCCCGGGCAGGGGTCAGTGTTGCTGTGTACAGTGTGTGCCCGGGCAGGGGCCAGAGTGCTGTGAGTCCAGGGCAGGGACCAATGTTGCAGTGTGTACCTGGGCAGGGGCCGGTGTTGCTGGGTGCAGTGTGTGCCCGGACAGGGGCCAGTGTGCAGTGTGTGCCCGGACAGGGGCCAGTGTGCAGTGTGTGCCCGGACAGGGGCCAGTGTGCAGTGTGTGCCCGGGCAGGGCCCAGTGTGCAGTGCCTATGTTCATTTATAGCATTTGAGATTGCAGGCTGTAAATCTTATGTGAGTCGATACCTGAGACTAACTATCTTGTTTGTGATTTTAATTATTGATCTATTAATATGTTTGTCTTCACTGACCAATGATTATTATAGATCGGTAATATTTTGTGCATTGAGCACTGTGAATGTGGATTTTCTCTGTGAACAGGTTATCTTGACAGAAGAGCCTGAAGGGAGACTCCAAGTGGACAAGGTGCTGGTGAAGGCAGAAATTCTCTTGCAGGACAGCAGTGATGATGAGAAGCATGAAATTCTGAAAACATTGAAACGGATCAAAACCATGTGGGAGGATACACAGATCAACATGGTCCATTGTCACAGGTAACACCTTTTCAGATTAAGGAAATATTATCACTGCCTGTTGGTCAGGGTCCGAATCCTCAGTTTGTTCGCAAGGTCTCCCTCTACCTAACATGGAAACATAGAAAATAAAAGCAGGAAGAGGCCATTCTGCCCTTCGAGCCTGCTCCGCCATTCATTATGATCATGGCTGATCATCAAGTTCAATACCCTGATCCTGCCTTCCTCCCAAACCCCTTTAGCCCCAAGAACAAAGAACAATACAGCACAGGAACAGACCTTCTGCCCTCCAAGCCTGCGCCGATCATGTCTCCTATCTTGGCCAACCGCCTGTATCCTTCTATACCCTGTCTGTTCATGTGCCTGTCCAGATAAGTCTTAAAGGTCGCTAACGTATCTGCCTCAACCACCTCACTTGGCGTGCATTCCAGGCCACCACCACCCTCTGTGTAAAAAAACTTTCCCTGCACATCTCCACTGAACTTTTCCCCCCTCACATTGAACTTGTGCCCCCTTGTAATTGTCATTTCCACCCTGAGAAAATGCCTCCAACTGTTCACCCTATCTAGACCCCTCATAATTTTGTAAACTTCTACCAGGGAGAACAATCCCAGTTTATTCAATCTCTCAAAGAACAAAGAAAATTACAGAACAGGAACAGGCCCTTCGGCCCTCCCAGCCTGCGCCAATCCAGATCCTTTATCTAATCCTGTCACCTATTTTCCAAGGATCTACTTCCCTCTGTTCCCCGCCCGTTCATATATCTGTCGAGGTGCATCTTAAATGATGCTATCGTGCCCGCCACTATCACCTCCGCTGGCAAAGCGTTCCAGGCACCCACCACCCTCTGCGTAAAAAAGTTTCCACGCACATCTCCCTTAAACTTTCCCTCTCTCACCTTGAAATCGTGACCTATTGTAATTGACACCCCCACTCTTGGAAAAAGCTTGTTGCTATCCACCCTGTCCATACCTCTCATAATTTTGTAGACCTCAATCAGGTCCCCCCTCAACCTCCGTCTTTCCAACGAAAACAATCCTAATCTACTCAACCTTTCTTCATAGCTAGCACCCTCCATACCAGGCAACATCCTGGTGAACCTCCTCTGCACCCTCTCTAAAGCATCCACATCCTTCTGGTAATGTGGCGACCAGAACTGCACGCAGTATTCCAAATGTGGCCTAACCAACTGTAACATGACCTGCCGATTCTTGTACTCAATACCCCGTCCGATGAAGGCAAGCATGCTGTGTGCCTTCTTGACCACTCTATCGACCTGTGTTGCCATCTTCAGGGTACAATGGACCTGAACTTCCAGATCTCTCTGTACATCAATTTTCCCCAGGACTCTTCCATTGACCGTATAGTCTGCTCGTGAATTAGATCTTCCAAAATGCATCACCTCGCATTTGCCTGGATTGAACTCCATCTGCCATTTCTCTGCCCAACTCTCCAATCTATCTATATTTTGCTGTATTCTCTGACAGTCCTCCTCGCTATCTGCAACTCCACCAATCTTAGTATCATCTGCAAACTTGCTAATCAGACCACCTATACCTTCGTCCAGATCATTTATGTATATCACAAACAACAGTGGTCCGAGCACGGATCCCTGAGGAACACCACTAGTCACCTTTCTCCATTTTGAGACACTCCCTTCCACCACTACTCTCTGTCTCCTGTTGCCCAGCCAGTTCTTTATCCATCTAGCTGAACCCCATTCAACTCCACTTTTTCCATCAATCTGCCATGGGAAACTTTATCAAACGCCTCACTGAAGTCCATGTATATGACATCTACAGCCCTTCCCTCATCAATTAATTTTGTCACGTCCTCAAAGTATTTTCTTAGGTTTGTAAGACATGACCTTCCCTGCACAAAACCATGCTGCCTATCACTGATGTCTATTTTCTTCCAAATGTGAATAGATCCTATCCCTCAGTATCTTCTCCACCAGTTTGCCTACCACTGATGTCAAGCTAACAGGTCTATAATTCCCTGGATTATCCCTGCTACCCTTCTTAAACAAAGGGACAACATTAGCAATTCTCCAGTCCTCCGGGACCTCACCCGTGTCAAGGATGCTGCAACAAAAACAATCCTAATCTACTCAACCTTTCTTCATAGCTAGCACCCTCCATACCAGGCAACATCCTGGTGAACCTCCTCTGTTTACTAAAGTAGTTGAATCACTTGTCACGAGGAAGAAGGAGGCTTATGTAAAGATGAGACGTGAAAGTTCAGTTAGGGTGCTCGAGAGTTACAAGTTAGCTAGGAAGGACCGAAAGAGAGAGAGAGCTAAGAAGAGCCAGGAGGGGACATGAGAAGTCTTTGGCAGGTAGGATCAAGGATAACCCTAAAGCTTACTATAGATATGTCAGGAATAAAAGAATGACTAGGGTAAGAGTCGGGCCAGTCAAGGACAGTAGTGGGAAGTTGTGCGTGGAGTCCGAGGAGATAGGAGAGGTGCTAAATGAATATTTTTCGTCAGTATTCACACAGGCAAAAGACAATGTTGTCGAGGAGAATACTGAGATACAGGCTACTAGACTAGAAGGGCTTGAGGTACATAAGGAGGAGGTGTTAGCAATTCTGGAAAGTGTGAAAATGGATAAGACCCCTGGGCCGGATGGGATTTATCCCAGGATTCTCTGGGAAGCTAGGGAGGAGATTGCTGAGCCTTTGGCTTTGATCTTTATGTCGTCATTGTCGACAGGAATAGTGCCAGAAGACTGGAGGAAAGCAAATGTTGTCCCCTTGTTCAAGAAGGGGAGTAGAGACAACCCCGGTAACTATAGACCAGTGAGCCTTAATTCTGTTGTGGGCAAAGTCTTGGAAAGGTGTATAAGAGGTAGGGTGTATAATCATCTGGAAAGGAATAATTTGATTAGGGATAGTCAACACGGTTTTGTGAAGGGTAGGTCGTGCCTCACAAACCTCATTGAGTTCTTTGAGAATGTGACCAAACAGGTGGACGAGGGTAAAGCAGTTGATGTGGTGTATATGGATTTCAGGAAAGCGTTTGATAAGGTTCCCCACGGTAGGCTACTGCAGAAAATATGGAGGCATGGGACTCAGGGTGATTTAGCAGTTTGGATCAGAAATTGGCTAGCTGGAAGAAGACAAAGGGTGGTGGTTGATGGGAAATGTTCAGCCTGGAGTCCAGTTACTAGTGGTGTATCACAAGGATCTGGGGCCACTGCTGTTTGTCATTTTTATAAATGACCTGGAGGATGGCGTAGAAGGATGGGTGAGTAAATTTGCAGATGACACTAAAGTCGGTGGAGTTGTGGACAGTGCGGAAGGATGTTACAAGTTACAGAGGGACATAGATAAGCTGCAGCGCTGGGCTGAGAGGTGGCAAATGGAGTTTAATGCAGAAAAGTGTGAGGTGATTCATTTTGGAAGGAATAACAGGAAGACAGAGTACTGGGCAAATGGTAAGATTCTTGGTAGTGTGGATGAGCAGAGAGATCTCGGTGTCCATGTACATAGATCCCTGAAAGTTGCCATCCAGGTTGAGAGGGTTGTTAAGAAGGCTTATGGTGTGTTAGCTTTTATTGGTAGAGGGATTGAGCTTCGGAGCCATGAGGTCACATTGCAGCTGTACAAAACTTTGGTGCGGCCGCATTTGGAGTATTGCGTGCAATTCTGGTCGCCGCATTATAGGAAGGATGTGGAAGCATTGGAAAGGGTGCAGAGGAGATTTACCAGGATATTGCCTGGTATTACCTGGACACTGTGTTTCAGGAGGCAGTCACACCTGTCAGAGTAAGTAGTTTAAATCCTGCCAGTGGCCAGGGACAGCAGGGTGTGACTGCAAGTCAGGCAGGTAAAGGGAACCAGCAGTCAGGAACTCAGGAGCCTCAGCCTTTGACCCTGTCCAACAGGTATGAGGCACTTGTTCCCTGTGTGGATGGCGAACAGGGCTGCAGGAAGGATGAGTCAGCTGACCAAGGTACCATGGTTCAGGCCATTCAAGGGAAGGGAGTAAATAGGCAAGTTGTAGTTGTAGGGGATTCTATTATCAGGAGGATAGATAGTATCCTTTGTGAGCAGGATAAAGAGTCCCGCATGGTATGTTACCTGCCCGGTGCTAGGGTGCGGGACATCTCTGACCGGCTTGAAAGGATACTGGAGAGAGAGGGGGAGGATCCAGTTGTTGTGGTCCATGTCGGTACCAACAACATAGGCAAGTCTAGGAGCGAGGACCTGTTTAGAGATTATAAAGAGCTAGGATTCAAATTAAAAAACAGGTCCTCAAGGGTCATAATCTCCGGATTACTGCCCGAGCCACGTGCAAATTGGCATAGGGAGGCAAGAATAAGGGAAGTTAACACGTGGCTGAAAGAGTGGTGTGGGAAAGAGGGGTTCCTTTTCATGGGACACTGGCATCAGTTTTGGGACAGGGCAAATGGTAAGAGACTATACCGTTGGGATGGTCTCCACCTGAACTGAGCTGGGGCCAGTGTTCTGGCGAAAAGAGTAAATAGGGTGGTCAATAGGACTTTAAACTAGAGATTGGGGGGAAAGGGAAAGTGAGGCAACCAAGAGGTGAAGTAATCAGTGGGAAGCGTAGCTGCTTAGGAATACAAAAAAGCACGAAAAGGCAGAACTCAGGAGAGGTTACGATAGTCCCCATCCCACAAAGTATGACACAGTATATGGAAAGGCTCAGTAAACCAAGGTCCACCACACTAAGAAAACAAAAAGGGACGGTCAATAGAGAATTAAAGGTGCTATATTTAAATGTGCGCAGTGTACGGAACAAGGCAGATGAGCTTGTGGCCCAGATTGTGACTGGCAGGTATGATGTGGTAGGCATCACAGAGACGTGGTAGCAGGGGGTTCAGGACTGGCATTTAAACATCCAGGGATTCACAACCTATCGAAAAGACAGAGGTGGGCAGAGGGGGCGGGGTTGCCTTGTTAATTAGGAATGAAATTAAATCAATAGCACTAAACGACATAGGGTCAGATGATGTGGAGTCTGTGTGGGTAGAGTTGAGGAACCACAAAGGCAAAAAAACCATCATGGGAGTTATGTACAGGCCTCCTAACAGTGGTCAGGACCAGGGGCACAAAATGCACCACAAAATAGAAAGTGCATGTCAGAAAGGCAAGGTCACAGTGATCATGGGGGACTTCAATATGCAGGTGGACTGGGTAAATAATGCTGCCAGTGGACCCAAGGAAAGGGAATTCATTGAATGTTTACAGGAGGGCTTTTTGGAACAGCTTGTGATGGAGCCCACGAGGGAACAGGCCATTCTGGACTTAGTGTTATGTAATGAGCCAGACTTGATTAAAGATCTTAAAGTAAGGGAACACGTAGGAGGCAGTGATCATAATATAGTAGAATTCAATCTCCAATTTGAAAGAAAGAAGGTAGAATCAGATGTAAAGGTGTTACAGTTAAATAAAGGTAACTACAGGGGCATGAGGGAGGAACTGATGAAAATCGACTGGGAGCAGAGCCTAGTGGGAAAGACAGTAGAACAGCAATGGCAGGAGTTTCTGGGAGTAATTGAGGACACAGTACAGAGGTTCATCCCAAAGAAAAGAAAGGTTATCAGAGGGGGTATTAGGCAGCCATGGCTGACAAAGGAAGTTAGGGAATGCATCAAAGCAAAAGAGAAAGCCTATAATGTGGCAAAGAGTAGTGGGAAGTCAGAAGATTGGGAAGGCTACAAAAACAAACAGGATAACAAAGAGAGAAATAAGGAAAGAGAGGATCAAATATGAAGGTAGGCTAGCCAGTAACATTAGGAATGATAGTAAAAGTTTCTTTGAATACATTAAAAACAAACGGGAGGCAAAAGTTGACATTGGGCCGCTCCAAAATGACGCTGGTAATCTAGTGATGGGAGACAAGGAAATAGCTGAGGAACTAAATAAGTACGTTGCATCAGTCTTCACAGTAGAAGACATGAGTAATATCCCAACAATTCCGGAGAGTCAGGGGGCAGAGTTGAATATGGTAGCCATCACAAAGGAGAAAGTGCTAGAGAAACTAAGAGGTCTAAAAATTGATAAATCTCCGGGCCCAGATGGGCTACATCCTAGAGTTCTAAAGGAGATAGCTGAAGAAATAGTGGAGGCGTTAGTTATGATCTTTCAAAAGTCACTGGAGTCAGGGAAAGTCCCAGAGGATTGGAAAATCGCTGTTGTAACCCCCCTGTTCAAGAAGGGAACAAGGAAAAAGATGGAAAATTATAGGCAAATTAGCCTAACCTCGGTTGTTGGCAAGATTCTAGAATCCATTGTTAAGGATGAGATTTCTAAATTCTTGGAAGTGCAGGGTCGGATTAGGACAAGTCAGCATGGATTTAGTAAGGAGAGGTCGTGCCTGACAAACCTGTTGGAGTTCTTTGAAGAGATAACAAATAGGTTAGACCAAGGAGAGCCAATGGATGTTATCTATCTTGACTTCCAAAAGGCCTTTGATAAGGTGCCTCACGGGAGACTGAGTAAAATAAGGGCCCATGGTATTCGAGGCAAGGTACTAACATGGATTGACGATTGGCTGTCGGGCAGAAGGCAGAGAGTTGGGATAAAAGGTTCTTTTTCGGAATGGCAACCGGTGACGAGTGGTGTCCCGCAGGGTTCAGTGTTGGGACCACAGCTGTTCTCTTTATATATTAACGATCTAGATGACGGGACTGGGGGCATTCTGGCTAAGTTTGCCGATGATACAAAGATAGGTGGAGGGGCAGGTAGTATGGAGGAGGTGGGGAGGCTGCAGAAAGATTTAGACAGTTTAGGAGAGTGGTCCAAGAAATGGCTGATGAAATTCAACGTGGGCAAGCGCGAGGTCTTGCACTTTGGAAAAAAGAATAGTGGCATGGACTATTTTCTAAACGGTGACAAAATTCATAATGCTGAAGTGCAAAGGGACTTAGGAGTCCTAGTCCAGGATTCTCTAAAGGTAAACTTGCATGTTGAGTCCGTAATTAAGAAAGCAAATGCAATGTTGTCATTCATCTCGAGAGGCTTGGAATATAAAAGCAGGGATGTACTTATGAAGCTGTATAAAGCATTAGTTAGGCCCCATTTAGAATACTGTGAGCAATTTTGGGCCCCACACCTCAGGAAGGACATACTGGCACTGGAGCGGGTCCAGTGGAGATTCACACGGATGATCCCAGGAATGGTAGGCCTAACATACGATGAACTTCTGAGGATCCTGGGATTATATTCACTGGAGTTTAGGAGGTTGAGGGGAGATCTAATAGAAACTTACAAGATAATGAATGGCTTAGATAGGGTGGAGGTAGGGAAGTTGTTTCCATTAGCAGGGGAGACTAGGACCCGGGGGCACAGCCTTAGAATAAAAGGGAGTCACTTTAGAACAGAGATGAGGAGAAATTTCTTCAGCCAGAGAGTGGTGGGTCTGTGGAATTCATTGCCACAGAGGGCGGTGGAGGCCGGGACGTTGAGTGTCTTTAAGACAGAAGTTGATAAATTCTTAATTTCTCGAGGACTTAAGGGCTATGGAGAGAGAGCGGGTAAATGGAGTTGAAATCAGCCAGGATTGAATGGTGGAGTGGACTCGATGGGCCGAATGGCCTTACTTCCGCTCCTATGTCTTATGGCCTTATGAAGGGAAGATCTTATGAGGGAAGGCTGAGAGACTTGAGGCTGTTTTCGTTAGAGAGAAGAAGGTTAAGAGGTGACTTAATTGAGGCATACAAGATGATCAGAGGATGAGATGGGGTGGACAGTGAGAGCCTTTTTCCGCGGATGGTGATGTCTAGCACGAGGGGACTTAGCTTTAAATTGAGGGGAGATAGATAGAGGACAGATGTCAGAGGTAGGTTCTTTACTCAGAGAGTAGTAAGGGCGTGGAATGCCCTGCCTGCAACAGTAGTGGACTAGCCAACACTTAGGGCATTCAAATGGTTATTGGATAGACATATGGACGATAAGGGAATAGTGTAGATGGGCTCTAGAGTGGTTTCACAGGTCGGCGCAACATCGAGGGCTGAAGGGCCTGTACTGCGCTGCAATGTTCTATGTTCTGAGATATCTGTTAAGGCCCCAGCTATTTCGTCCCTCGCTTCCCTCAGTAACCTGGGATAGATCCTATCCGGACCTGGGGACTTGTCCACCTTAATGACCTTTAGAATACCCAAACTTCCCCTTTCCTTATGCCGACTTGAACTCGAGTATTTAAGCATCCATCCCTAGCCTCAACATCCGTCATGTCCCTCTCCTTGGTGAATACCGATGCCAAGTACTCATTAAGAATCTCACCCATTTCTTCCCGGTGGAATTTTATAGGAAGTATATGGACTTACTGGCCCTGCTTTTGACGAGAACCTTTAATGAGGCTAGGGAAAGGGGGCAGTTGCCCCCGACTATGTCGGAGGCAACGATATCGCTCCTTTTGAAGAAGGAAAAAGACCCGCTGCAGTGTGGGTCCTACAGGCCCATTTCCCTTTTAAATGTAGATGCTAAGCTCCTGGCCAAGGTGATGGCGACGAGGATAGAGTACTGTGTCCCGGGGGTGGTCCACGAGGATCAAACTGGGGTCGTTAAGGGGAGACAGCTGAACACGAACATACGGAGGTTGCTAGGGGTAATGATGATGCCCCCACCAGAGGGGGAGGTGGAGATAGTGGTGGCGATGGATGCCGAGAAAGCGTTCGACAGAGTGGAGTGGGATTACCTGTGGGAGGTGCTGAGGAGATTTGGTTTTGGAGAAGGGTATATCGGATGGGTACAGCTGCTGGATAGGGCCCCGGTGGCGAGCGTGGTCACGAACAGACAGAGGTCTGATTACTTCCGTCTTCATAGAGGGACGAGGCAGGGGTGGCCCCTGTCTCCGTTACTGTTTGCATTGGCGATTGAGCCCCTGGCATAGCACTGAGGGGCTCCAGGAAGTGGAGGGGCGTGCTCGGGAGGAGAAGAACACCGGGTATCCTTGTATGCAGATGATTTATTGCTGTATGTTGCGGACCCAGTGGAGGGGATGCCTGAGATAATGCAGACACTCCGGGAGTTTGGGGAATGTTCAGGGTACAAATTGAATATGGGTAAGAGTGAGTTGTTTGTGGTGCATCCGGGGGAGCAGAGCAGGGGAATAGATGACTTACCGCTGAGGAAGGTAACAAGAGATTTCCGGTACTTAGGGATTCAGATAGCCAGGAGTTGGGGAACCTTACACCGGAGAGGTGAGTGAGCCGGGACATTGAAAACAGCCCGGGAGGTGAGTGAGCCAGGACTCTGAAAACAGCGCGGGAGCTGAGGGAGCCGGGACTCTGAAAACAGCGCGGGAGCTGAGTGAGCCGGGACAGTGAAAACAGCGCGGGAGATTTAAAAAGCGCGGGAGCTGCGAGTCGGAGCGGAGATTTTAAAAGATCGCGGCCTAGTTTCGGGAGCCGTTTGGAGGAGGAGGAGAAGTCTCTGTCATGGAGAGAACCTGAGAACATCTAAGACACTCAGAGGGTAAGAAGGTAAGTAAGTGATTTTTACTCATTTTTACTTTTGTACCTTTTTCAAATTGTGTGTGTCGGGGGGAAACTGAAGTGACATCACAGAAAAGCTGTGGCCTGAGTGGCTGGTTGGGAATCTACACTAAATTAAAAAAATTAAGCATTGGTAACTAATTAAACATAATTACGTAATTATAATTTAGAGGGATATCTAAGCCAGAGATCGGAGAGTACTATATTTAGCTTTCGCATTTCTATTAGAAATCTAGTGCTAGGAAACAGATAGTTAACAGTAACTTTGAAATTTAAAAAAATATATTAAATTAAAAATTTTTTAAAAAATTAATTGGCGCAATGTCAGCTAGAGGGGTGCAGTGCTCTGACTGAGAGATGTGGCAGGTCTGGGAGGCTTCCAGCGTCCCGGATGGCTTCATCTGCAGAAAGTGCACCCAACTGGAGCTCCTCACAGACCGCATGGTTCGGTTGGAGCAGCAATTGGATGCACTTAGGAGCATGCAGGTGGCGGAAAGCGTCATAGATCGCAGTTATGTAAATGTGGTCACACCCAAGGTGCAGGCAGAGAAATGGGTGACCACCAGAAAGGGCAGGCAGTCAGTGCAGGAATCCCCTGTGGTTGTCCACCTCTCGAACAGGTATACCCCTTTGGATACTGTCGGGGGGGATAGCCTATCAGGGGAAAACAGCAGCAGCCAGAGCAGTGGCACCACGGCTGGCTCTGATGTTCAGAAGGGAGGGTCAAAGCGCAGAAGAGTAATAGTAATAGGGGACTCTATAGTCAGGGGCACAGATAGGCGCTTCTGTGGACGTGAAAGAGACTCCAGGGTGGTATGTTGCCTCCCTGGTGCCAGGGTCCAGGATGTCTCCGAACGGGTAGAGGGAATCCTGAAGGGGGAGGGCAAACAGGCAGAGGTCGTTGTACATATTGGTACTAACGACATAGGCAGGAAGGTGCATGAGGTCCTGCAGCAGGAGTTCAGGGAGCTAGGCAGAAAGTTAAAAGACAGAACCTCGAGGGTTGTAATCTCGGGATTACTCCCTGTGCCACGTGCCAGTGAGGCTAGAAATAGGAAGATAGAGCAGCTAAACACGTGGCTAAACAGCTGGTGTAGGAGGGAGGGTTTCCGTTATCTGGACCACTGGGAGCTCTTCCGGGGCAGGTGTGACCTGTATAAGAAGGACGGGTTGCATCTAAACCGGTGAGGCATAAATATCCTGGCCGCGAGGTTTGCTAGTGTCACACGGGAGGGTTTAAACTAGTATGGCAGGGGGGTGGGCACGGGAGCAATAGGTCAGAAGGTGAGAGCATTGAGGGAGAACGAGGGAATAGGGACAGTGTGGCCCTGAGGCAGAGCAGACAGGGAGCAGTTGCTGAACACAGCGGGTCTGGTGGCCTGAAGTGCATATGTTTTAATGCAATAAGTATTACGGGTAAGGCAGATGAACTTAGAGCTTGGATTAGTACTTGGAACTATGATGTTGTTGCCATTACAGAGACCTGGTTGAGGGAAGGGCAGGATTGGCAGCTAAACGTTCCAGGATTTAGATGTTTCAGGCGGGATAGAGGGGGATGTAAAAGGGGAGGCGGAGTTGCGCTACTGGTTCGGGAGAATATCACAGCTGTACTGCGGGAGGACACCTCAGAGGGCAGTGAGGCTATATGGGTAGAGATCAGGAATAAGAAGGGTGCAGTCACAATGTTGGGGGTTTACTACAGGCCTCCCAACAGCCAGCGGGAGATAGAGGAGCAGATAGGTAGACAGATTTTGGAAAAGAGTAAAAACAACAGGGTTGTGGTGATGGGAGACTTCAACTTCCCCAATATTGACTGGGACTCACTTAGTGCCAGGGGCTTAGAAGGGGCAGAGTTTGTAAGGAGCATCCAGGAGGGCTTCTTAAAACAATATATAAACAGTCCAACTAGGGAAGGGGCGGTACTGGACCTGGTATTGGGGAATGGGCCCGGCCAGGTGGTAGATGTTTCAGTCGGGGAGCATTTCGGTAACAGTGACCACAATTCAGTAAGTTTTAAAGTACTGGTGGACAAGGATAAGAGTGGTCCTATAATGAATGTGCTAAATTGGGGGAAAGCTAATTATAACAATATTAGGCGGGAACTGAAGAACGTAGATTGGGGGCGGATGTTTGAGGGTAAATCAACATCTGACATGTGGGAGGCTTTCAAGTGGCAGTTGAAAGGAATTCAGGACCGGCATGTTCCTGTGAGGAAGAAGGATAAATACGGCAATTTTCGGGAACCTTGGATGACGAGTGATATTGTAGGCCTCGTCAAAAAGAAAAAGGAGGCATTTGTCAGGGCTAAAAGGCTGGGAACAGACGAAGCCTGCGTGGAATATAAGGAAAGTAGGAAGGAACTTGAGCAAGGAGTCAGGAGGGCTAGAAGGGGTCACGAAAAGTCATTGGCAAATTGGGTTAAGGAAAATCCCAAGGCTTTTTACACGTACATAAAAAGCAAGAGGGTAGCCAGGGAAAGGGTTGGCCCACTGAAGGATATGCAAGGGAATCTATGTGTGGAGCCAGAGGAAATGGGCGAGGTACTAAATGAATACTTTGCATCAGTATTCGCCAAAGAGAAGAAATTGGTAGATGTTGAGTCTGGAGAAGAGTGTGTAGATAGCCTGGGTCACATTGAGATCCAAAAAGACGAGGTGTTGGGTGTCTTCAAAAATATTAAGGTAGATAAGTCCCCAGGGCCTGATGGGATCTACCCCAGAATACTGAAGGAGGCTAGAGAGGAAATTGCTGAGGCCTTGACAGAAATCTTTGGATCCTCGCTGTCTTCAGGGGATGTCCCGGAGGACTGGAGAATAGCCAATGTTGTTCCTCTGTTTAAGAAGGGTAGCAAGGATAATCCCGGGAACTACAGGCCGGTGAGCCTTACTTCAGTGGTAGGGAAATTACTGGAGAGAATTCTTCGAGACAGGATCTACTCCCATTTGGAAGCAAATGGACGTATTAGTGAGAGGCAGCACGGTTTTGTGAAGGGAAGGTCGTGTCTCACTAACTTGATAGAGTTTTTCGAGGAGGTCACTAAGATGATTGATGCAGCTAGGGCAGTGGATGTTGTTTATATGGACTTCAGTAAGGCCTTTGACAAGGCCTCTCATGGTAGACTAGTACAAAAGGTGAAGTCACACGGGATCAGGGGCGAGCTGGCAAGGTGGATACAGAACTGGCTAGGCCATAGAAGGCAGAGAGTAGCAATGGAAGGATGCTTTTCTAATTGGAGGGCTGTGACCAGTGGTGTTCCACAGGGATCAGTGCTGGGACCTTTGCTCTTTGTAGTTTATATAAATGATTTGGAGGAAAATGTAACTGGTCTGATTAGTAAGCTTGCAGATGACACAAAGGTTGGTGGAATTGCGGATGGCGATGAGGACTGTCGGAGGATACAGCAGGGTTTAGATTGTTTGGAGACTTGGGCGGAGAGATGGCAGATGGAGTTTAATCCGGACAAATGTGAGGTAATGCATTTTGGAAGGTCTAATGCAGGTAGGGAATATACAGTGAATGGTAGAACCCTGAAGAGTATTGAAAGTCAAAGAGATCTAGGAGTACAGGTCCACGGGTCATTGAAAGGGGCAACACCGGTGGAGAAGGTAGTCAAGAAGGCATACGGCATGCTTTCCTTCATTGGCCGGGGCATTGAGTATTAGAATTGGCAAGTCATGTTGCAGCTGTATAGAACCTTAGTTAGGCCACACTTGGAGTATAGTGTTCAATTCTGGTCGCCACACTACCAGAAGGATGTGGAGGCTTTAGAGAGGGTGCAGAAGAGATTTACCAGAATGTTGCCTGGTATGGAGGGCATTAGCTATGAGGAGCGGTTGAATAAACTTGGTTTGTTCTCACTGGAACGAAGGAGGTTGAGGGGAGACCTGATAGAGGTATATAAAATTATGAGGGGCATAGACAGAGTGGATAGTCAGAGGCTTTTCCCCAGGGTAGAGGGGTCAATTACTAGGGGGCATAGGTTTAAGGTGAGAGGGGCAAGGTTTAGAGTAGATGTACGAGGCAAGTTTTTTACGCAGAGGGTGGTGGGTGCCTGGAACTCGCTACCGGAGGAGGTGGTGGAAGCAGGGATGATAGTGACATTTAAGGGGCATCTTGACAAATACATGAATAGGATGGGAATAGAGGGATATGGACCCAGGAAGTGTAGAAGATTGTAGTTTAGTCGGGCAGCATGGTCGGCACGGGCTTGGAGGGCCGAAGGGCCTGTTCCTGTGCTGTACATTTCTTTGTTCTTTGTTCTTTGTTCTTAATTTCACAAGATTGGTGGAACAGATGGAGGAGGATTTTAAGAGATGGGACATGGTGCCCCTGTCACTGGTGGGTAGGGTGCAGGCGGTCAAAATGGTAGTCCTCACGAGATTCCTCTTTGTGTTTCAGTGCCTTCCGATGATGGTCACGAAGGCTTTTTTCAAGAGAATTGAGAAAAGTGTCATGAGTTTTGTGTGGGCCCCGAAGACCCCGAGAGTGAGGAGGGGGTTCTTGCAGCGTAGCAGGGATAGGGGGGGCTGGCACTACCGAGCCTAAGTGAATACTACTGGGCCGCCAATATCTCAATGGTGTGTAAGTGGATGGTCTTCATGGATGATCTGCGGCACACAATCCTCAATCCTCGTGGCTAAGACCTTCGCCAGCACCATGGCATCTACATTTAGCAAGGAAATCGGTCTGTAAGACCCACATTGCAGGGGATCCTTGTCCCGCTCCAGGATCAAGGAGATCAGTGCCCGGGACATCGTCGGGGGTAAAGCCCCCCCCCTCCCTTGCCTCATTAAAGGTCCTAACTAACAGCGGGCCCAACAGGTCCATATATTTTTTATAGAACTCGACCGGGAAACCGTCCGGCCCCGGTGCCTTCCCCGCCTGCATGCTTCCTATCCCTTTGATCAGCTCCTCCAGCCCAATCGGGGCCCCCAGTCCCACCACCAGTCCCTCTTCCACCTTTGGAAACCTCAATTGGTCCAGGAAACGGCTCATCCCTCCCTCCTCCCGTGGGGGCTCGGATCGGTGTGCTGCCACTTTTAAGGATCTGTGGACCTGCACGCCCCGATCTCTCTGTGCCTCTATGCTCCTGATGGTTCTGCCATTTATTTTATAGCTCCCACCTGAATTGGATCAACCAAAATGCATTCCCTCGCATTTTTCCTGATTAAATTCCATCTGCCATTTCTCTGTCCACTTTTGCAGCCTATCTATATCCTGCTGTATTCTCTGACAATCTTCGTCACGATCCGCAACTCCTGCAATCTTAGTATCATCCGCAAACTTGCTAACCAGACCAGCTACGTTTTCTTCCAAGTCATTTATGTATATTACAAAGAGCAGAGGTCCCAGTACTGATCCCTTTGGAACACCACTAGCTACAGACCTCCATTTGGAAAAACACTGTTCCACTGCTACCTTCTATGGCCAAGCCAATTCTGAATCCGTCTAGCTAGTTCACCCCTGACTCCGTGTGATTTAATCTGTTGCACCAGCCTGTCATGAGAGACCATTTACTAAAGTCCATGTCGACAACATCCACAGCCCTTCCCTCGTCAACCATTTTTGTCACCTCTTCAAAAAACTCAATTAAATTAGTGAGACATGACCTCCCTCGTACAAAACCATGCTGCCTGTCGCTAATAAGACCATTCACTTCCAAATGTGCATAGATCCTATTGAGAATCTTTTCTAACAATTTCACTATCACCGACGAATAGCTCACTGGCCTATAATTACCCGAATTATCCTTGCAACCCTTCTTAAATAACGGTACAACATTGGCTATCCTCCAATCCTCTGCGATCTCACCTGTGGCCAATGAGGAAACAAAGATTTCTGTTAGAGGCCCAGCGATTTCATCTCTTGTCTCCCTCAGAAATCTAGGATAGATGCCATCTGGCCCTGGGGATTTGTCTACCTTAATGCTTTTTAACACACCTAACACTTCCTCCCTCGTAATAACGACCTGTTCTAAAGTATTTACACATCCCTCTGAGACACCACCAATCAATGTGCCCCTCTTCTTTGTGAATACCGATGCAAAATACTCATTAAGGACCTTGCCTACTTCCTCTGGTTCTATACATAATTTCCCTCCTTTGTCCTTCAGTGGACCAACTCTTTCTCTAGCTATCCTCTTGTTCCTAATATACGTACAAAATGGCTTGGGATTCTCCTTAATCCTGTCTGCCAAGGACATTTCGTGACCCCTTTTTTGCCCTCTTAACTCCCTGCTTGAGCTCTTTTCTACTTTCCTCATTTTCTTCACGTGCTTCATCTGTTTTTAGTTGCCGAGACCTCACGTATTCATCCTTTTTCTTTTTAACTAGACTTAGAATTTCCACGGTTCCTGAATCCTGCCTTTCCTTTCTTTCCTTTTCATTGGCACATGCCTGAACTGCACTCCCATCAACTGCTCCTTAAAAGACTCCCACATGCCAAATGTGGATATACCCTCAAACAGCCTTTCCCGAACAACAGCCTCCAAATCTTGTCTAATCTGGTTGTAGATAGCCTTCCCCCAATTTAGCACCTTAACACTTGAACAAGACTCTGCCTTTTCCGTGAGTATTCCAAAGCTTACGGAATTGTGGTCACTGTTCGTCACATGTTTCCTCACTGCAACTTTGATGACCTAGCTGGGCTCGTTCCCGAGTACTAGGTCCAAACAAGAACAAAGAACAAAGAAATGTACAGCACAGGAACAGGCCCTTCGGCCCTCCAAGCCCGTGCCGACCATGCTGCCCGACTAAACTACAATCTTCTACACTTCCTGGGTCCGTATCCCTCTATTTCCATCCTATTCATGTATTTGTCAAGATGCCCCTTAAATGTCACTATCGTCCCTGCTTCCACCACCTCCTCCGGTAGCGAGTTCCAGGCACCCACTACCCTCTGCGTAAAAAAGCTTGCCTCGTACATCTACTCTAAACCTTGCCCCTCTCACCTTAAACCTATGCCCCCTAGTAATTGACCCCTCTACCCTGGGGAAAAGCCTCTGACTATCCACTCTGTCTATGCCCCTCATAATTTTGTATACCTCTATCAGGTCTCCCCTCAACCTCCTTCGTTCCAGTGAGAACAAACCAAGTTTATTCAACCGCTCCTCATAGCTAATGCCCTCCATACCAGGCAACATTCTGGTAAATCTCTTCTGCACCCTCTCTAAAGCCTCCACATCCTTCTGGTAGTGTGGCGACCAGAATTGAACACTATACTCCAAGTGTGGCCTAACTAAGGTTCTATACAGCTGCAACATGACTTGCCAATTCTTATACTCAATGCCCCGGCCAATGAAGGCAAGCATGCCGTATGCCTTCTTGACTACCTTCTCCACCTGTGTTGCCCCTTTCAATGACCTGTGTACCTGTACTCCTAGATCTCTTTGACTTTCAATACTCTTGAGGGTTCTACCATTCACTGTATATTCCCTGCCTGCATTAGACCTTCCAAAATGCATTACCTCACATTTGTCCGGATTAAACTCCATCTGCCATCTCTCTGCCCAAGTCTCCAAACAATCTAAATCCTGCTGTATCCTCCGACAGTCCTCATCGCTATCCGCAATTCCACCAACCTTTGTGTCGTCTGCAAACTTACTAATCAGACCAGTTACATTTTCCTCCAAATCATTTATATATACTACAAAGAGCAAAGGTCCCAGCACTGATCCCTGTGGAACACCACTGGTCACAGCCCTCCAATGAGAAAAGCATCCTTCCATTGCTACTCTCTGCCTTCTATGGCCTAGCCAGTTCTGTATCCACCTTGCCAGCTCACCCCTGATCCCATGTGACTTCACCTTTTGTACTAGTCTACCATGAGGGACCTTGTCAAAGGCTTTACTGAAGTCCATATAGACAACATCTACTGCCCTACCTGCATATAAGTCCAATATAGCCCCCTCTCTAGTTGGACTATCCTCATATTGTTCCAAAAACCTTTCTGGACACACTTAACAAATTCCTCACCATCCAGACCCCTAGCCCGAAGGGATTTCCAGTCAATATGAGGAAAATGATCTAATTCCTTCTTGAAATTACACAATGTTTTGGCCTCAACTACTTTCTGTGGTAGCGCATTCCACAGATTCACCACTCTCTGGGTGAAGAAATTTCTCCTCACCTCAGTCCTAAAAGGTTTACCCCTTATCCTCAAACTATGACCCCTAGTTCTGGACTTCCCACCATCGGGAACATTCTTTCTGAATCTACCCTGTCTCATCCTGTTGGAATTTTGTAGGTTTCTATGAGATCCCCTCTCACTCTTCTAAACTCCAATCAATATAATCCTTTTTTAAAATAAATGTAGAATACCCGATTATTTTTATTCCAATTCAGAGGAAATTTAGCGTAGTCAATCCACCTAAGGTTCTATACAGCTGCAACATGACTTGCCAATTCTTATACTCAATGCCCCGGCCAATGAAGGCAAGCATGCCGTATGCCTTCTTGACTACCTTCTCCACCTGTGTTGCCCCTTTCAATGACCTGTGTACCTGTACTCCTAGATCTCTTTGACTTTCAATACTCTTGAGGGTTCTACCATTCACTGTATATTCCCTGCCTGCATTAGACCTTCCAAAATGCATTACCTCACATTTGTCCGGATTAAACTCCATCTGCCATCTCTCTGCCCAAGTCTCCAAACAATCTAAATCCTGCTGTATCCTCCGACAGTCCTCATCGCTATCCGCAATTCCACCAACCTTTGTGTCGTCTGCAAACTTACTAATCAGACCAGTTACATTTTCCTCCAAATCATTTATATATACTACAAAGAGCAAAGGTCCCAGCACTGATCCCTGTGGAACACCACTGGTCACAGCCCTCCAATGAGAAAAGCATCCTTCCATTGCTACTCTCTGCCTTCTATGGCCTAGCCAGTTCTGTATCCACCTTGCCAGCTCACCCCTGATCCCATGTGACTTCACCTTTTGTACTAGTCTACCATGAGGGACCTTGTCAAAGGCTTTACTGAAGTCCATATAGACAACATCTACTGCCCTACCTGCATATAAGTCCAATATAGCCCCCTCTCTAGTTGGACTATCCTCATATTGTTCCAAAAACCTTTCTGGACACACTTAACAAATTCCTCACCATCCAGACCCCTAGCCCGAAGGGATTTCCAGTCAATATGAGGAAAATGATCTAATTCCTTCTTGAAATTACACAATGTTTTGGCCTCAACTACTTTCTGTGGTAGCGCATTCCACAGATTCACCACTCTCTGGGTGAAGAAATTTCTCCTCACCTCAGTCCTAAAAGGTTTACCCCTTATCCTCAAACTATGACCCCTAGTTCTGGACTTCCCACCATCGGGAACATTCTTTCTGAATCTACCCTGTCTCATCCTGTTGGAATTTTGTAGGTTTCTATGAGATCCCCTCTCACTCTTCTAAACTCCAATCAATATAATCCTTTTTTAAAATAAATGTAGAATACCCGATTATTTTTATTCCAATTCAGAGGAAATTTAGCGTAGTCAATCCACCTACCCAACACATCTTTGGATTGTGGGGGTCAAACCCACACGGGGAGAATGTGCAAACTCCACACAAACAGTGACCCAGGACCGGGATCAAACCCGGGTCCTCAGCGCCGTGAAGCAGCAGTGCTAACCACTGCGCCACCGTGCCGCCCTAATGAATGTAATCCTCACCGATATCCTTTGAATGACAGTCCCGCCATCCCTGGAATCAGTCTGGTAAACCTTCGCTGCACTCCCTCCATAGCAAGAACATCCTCAGATAAGGACACCAAAACTGCCCACAATACTCCAGGTGTGGCCTCACCAATGCCCGATACAATTGCAGCAAAACTATTCCTATATATTCCTATACTCACATCATCTCACTATGAAGGCCAACATACCATGTGCCTTCTTTACTGCCTGCTGTACCTGCCGCTTACTTTCAGCGACTGATGCACAAGGACACCAAGGTCTCGCTGAGTATCTACCTCTCTAATTTTCACCCTTTCAAATAATAACCTGTTGTCCTATTTTTGGTACCAAAGTGGATAACCTCACATTTATCCACATTATACTGCATCTGCCGTGCATGTGCCCACTCACTCAGCCTGTCCTAATCCCACTGAAACATCTCTGCATCCTCCTCGCAGCTCCCCCTCGCACCCAACTTTGTATCATCTGAAAATTTGGAGATAATACATTTCGTTCCCTTGTACAAATAATTAATATATAATACATGCTAACTATTCATAACATGAGATATCATTTGCATGAATGGAAAGAATGTGCCTGATTTGAATTAATCCTGATTTTATTGATCTTTTCAGTCGGATTGAATGGGTTTTGCTGCATTGGTCTGAGTATTTGAAAGCGAGGGAAGACTATTTTTTTTGGCTGATGAATATAAAGCAGAAATTGGGGTCCGATCTTGAATCTCAGCTGGACCTAAAGGAAAAGAAGTTGCAGTTAAGCCATCACACAATCCTGCTCAGTAACATCTTAAACCAGGCAGCTCTTCTGGAGCGACTCATCCAGGAATCCGGGTCCTTATTCGCAAAGACTGAAGATGAGAGCTTCAATGAGGCCGTACAGCAGAAATTAAAAGCTGATCATGAAGAACTTGAAATGATAGCAAAGGTTGAACATGCTCCTGTCTTCTCTGTAATTGAAAGTTTACTGTGGCCTTTCAGCTGCATTTGGTGGAATAGCCTGTTGCGAGCTGTAAATTTCTGTTTAATTCTTTGTACGTGTATATTTGGAAAATCAGCGTAGGGAGCTTTGGTTCCTCGTCTTTTTTTTTTCCTGGCTTACTCCTCGTTGCTGGCCTCTAACAGGTTTTGGAACAGGCCGACGAACTGCCCCCAAGTATCCAGGAAGCCTTCCTCTGACCCTCGGATGGCGTACTTAATCTTCTCCAGGTGGAGAAATTCCGAGAGGTCAGCGAGCCAGGCTGCAGCTGTGGGTGGTGCTGCCGATCACCAGCCGAAGCGAAAGGAAGGGTGTTGGCCCCCTTCCCCATGTGTAATTCTGGCTGCTCCGATACCCCGAAGATTGCCACTATTGGGCATGGCTTCACCCTCACCCCCACAACCTGGGACATTGCCTCGGAGAAGGCTGTCCAGAACCCAGCAAGCTTGGGGCAAGCCCAAAACATGTGGGTGTGGTTGGCCGGGCCCCTCTGGCACCTTTCACATTTGTCCTCCACCTCCGGGAAGAACCTGCTCATTCGGGTTCTGGTCAGGTGCGCTCTGTGCACCACTTTGAGCTGCATTAAGCTTAGCCTTGCACAGGAGGAGGTGGAGCTCACCCTGCTCAAATGCTTCGCTCCAGAGTCCCCATCCTACCTCTGTCCCCAGTTCGTCCTCCCATTTTTGTCTGGTCCCGTCCAGTGGAGTCCGGCCTCTGTCCAGTAGCTGTCGATATATTTTTCCACATAGCCCCTCCTTCTCGCTGCTTGTGCCTATCACGTCCTTTAGTAATGTGCTTTCTGGGCCCCGGGGTACCCTATTGTCTCTTTGCAGAGGAAGTGCTTTGTTTGGAGGTGTCTCAATTCCTGTCCTCTTACTAGTTCCACTTCCTCGTCAGTTCGTCCAGTGTCGCCAGTCTGCGCCCTACGTAGAAGTCCCCGACCGTCAGTGTGCCCCCGTCCCGTCTCCTGGAGCGGTGTGAACCGCTCCAGCGCCGTGCTGGCCCCCTGTGGGGGCCTGAATAGGTCATGTCCGTGCCCTGTTCACGGCGTTCACGACGGCGCATTTGAAGGTGGTATTTAGCATGGCTGGGGGGAATCTGTGATTGCCACAGATGGGGGCCATAAGGGACATTTTGGTTACCCGAAGTGCTGTCTCAACTGGGTCCACGTTCACAGCGTGGCCGCTACCCCTGGGCTCGTTCTGTACCTTGTTGAGGAGGATGGGAGTGCTGCTATGGCCAGGGCCCGAAGGGTTGTTCCTTTCCAGGATGTCTCCTCCATTTGTACCCAATCTGTATCGGGTTCTTGTCCCTATCCCCTCACTCTTTCTGCCGTTGCTGCCCAGTGGTAGTATTGTAGGTTCGGTAGAGCCAGGCCCCTCTGACTTTCCCTTGTTGCAGTGTCGGTTTGGGAATTCTCGGGTTCTTGCCCCCCCCAACACCCACACCCACACACACACACAATCTCCATGATTAGTCTGTCTATGTTTTGGAAAAAGGCCTTGGGGATGGTTCTAAACAGGAAGAGGAACCTTGGCAGTACGATCATCTTGATCGTCTGCACTCTTCCCGCCAGGGAGTGTGGGAGTGAGCCCCACCGTTGAAGGTCTTTTCTTACTTCCTCCACCAGGCTGGTCAGGTTCCACTTGTGGATCTGTGTCCAGTCTCTGGCTATTTGGATCCCCAGGTAAGGGAATCTGTTCTGGGCCGTTTTGAACGGGAGCCCCTTCAGCTCTGTCCCTCCCCCTTTTAGGTTAGAATACTGTGTTCTGATCTGGACTCCACACATTAGGAAGGATGTCAAGGTCTTGGAGACAGCTGTGTATATTCTTGGTATAAAACTAGAAAATACTGAGACCAGGCAGCATCTGTGGAGAGAGGAACGGTTAAGATTTCAAGTTGATGATCTTTCATCAGAACTGTAAGTATTTAGAAATATAACAGTTCTTAAATTGAACTAAGGCAAGGGAGTGGGGAGAAAAGAACAAAAGTGAAGGGACAGAAGTGATTAAATTATAAAAGGGGCAGCACGGTGGTACAATGATTAGCACTGCTGCCTCACAGTGCCAGGGACCCGGGTTAACACTGCTGCCTCACAGTGCCAAGGACCCGGGTTAACACTGCTGTCTCACAGTGCCAGGGACCCGGGTTAGCACTGCTGCCTCACAGTGCCAGGGACCCGGGTTAACACTGCTGTCTCACAGTGCCAGGGACCCGGGTTAGCACTGCTGCCTCACAGTGCCAGGGACCCGGGTTAGCACTGCTGCCTTACAGTGCCAGGGACCCGGGGTAACACTGCTGTCTCACAGTGCCAGGGACCCGAGTTAGCACTGCTGTCTCACAGCGCCAGGGACCCGGGGTAACACTGCTGTCTCACAGTGCCAGGGACCCGGGGTAACACTGCTGTCTCACAGTGCCAGGGACCTGGGTTAACACTGCTGTCTCACAGTGCCAGGGACCCGGGTTAACACTGCTGTCTCACAGTGCCAGGGACCCGGGGTAACACTGCTGTCTCACAGTACCAGGGACCCGGGGTAGAACATAGAACAATACAGCACAGTACAGGCCCTTCGGCCCACGATGTTGCACCGAAACAAAAGCCATCTAACCTACACTATACCATTATCATCCATATGTTTATCCAATAAACTTTTAAATGCCCCCAATGTTGGCGAGTTCACTACTGTAGCAGGTAGGGCATTCCACGGCCTCACTACTCTTTGCGTAAAGAACCTACCTCTGACCTCTGTCCTATATCTATTACCCCTCAGTTTAAAGTTATGTCCCCTCGTGCCAGCCATTTCCATCCGCGGGAGAAGGCTCTCACTGTCCACCCTATCCAACCCCCTAATCATTTTGTATGCCTCTATTAAGTCTCCTCTTAACCTTCTTCTCTCCAACGAAAACAACCTCAAGTCCATCAGCCTTTCCTCATCAGATTTTCCCTCCATACCAGGCAACATCCTGGTAAATCGCCTCTGCACCCGCTCCAAAGCCTCCACGTCCTTCCTATAATGCGGTGACCAGAACTGTACGCAATACTCCAAATGCGGCCGTACCAGAGTTCTGTACAGCTGCAACATGACCTCCTGACTCCGGAACTCAATCCCTCTACCAATAAAGGCCAACACTCCATAGGCCTTCTTCACCACCCTATCAACCTGGGTGGCAACTTTCAGGGATCTATGTACATGGACACCTAGATCCCTCTGCTCATCCACACTTTCAAGAACTTTTCCATTTGCCAAATATTCCACATTCCTGTTATTCCTTCCAAAGTGAATCACCTCACACTTCTCTACATTAAACTCCATTTGCCACCTCTCAGCGCAGCTCTGCAGCTTATCTATATCCCTCTGTAACCTGCTACTTCCTTCCACACTATCGACAACACCACCGACTTTAGTATCGTCTGCAAATTTACTCACCCACCCTTCTGCGCCTTCCTCTAGGTCATTGATAAAAATGACAAACAGCAACGGCCCCAGAACAGATCCTTGTGGTACTCCACTTGTGACTGAACTACCTACTGAACATTTCCCATCAACCACCACCCTCTGTCTTCTTTCAGCTAGCCAATTTCTGATCCACATCTCTAAATCACCCTCAATCCCCAGCCTCCGTATTTTCTGCAATAGCCTACCGTGGGGAACCTTATCAAACGCTTTGCTGAAATCCATATACACCACATCAACTGCTCTACCCTCGTCTACCTGTTCAGTCACCTTCTCAAAGAACTCGATAAGGTTTGTGAGGCATGACCTACCCTTCACAAAGCCATGCTGACTATCCCTGATCATATTATTCCTATCTAGATGATTATAAATCTTGTCTCTTATAATCCCCTCCAAGACCTTACCCACTACAGACGTGAGGCTCACCGGTCTATAGTTGCCGGGGTTGTCTCTGCTCCCCTTTTTGAACAAAGGGACCACATTTGCTATCCTCCAGTCCTCTGGCATTATTCCTGTAGCCAATGATGACATAAAAATCAAAGCCAATGGTCCAGCAATCTCTTCCCTGGCCTCCCAGAGAATCCTAGGATAAATCCCATCAGGCCCCGGGGACTTATCTATTTTCAGCCTGTCCAGAATTGCCAACACCTCTTCCCTACGTACCTCAATGCCATCTAATCTATTTACCTGGAGCTCAGCATTCTCCTCCACAACATTATCTTTTTCCTGAGTGAATACTGACGAAAAATATTCATTTAGTATCTCGCCTATCTCTTCAGACTCTACACACAACTTCCCATCCCTGTCCTTGACTGGTCCTACTCTTTCCCTAGCCATTCGCTTATTCCTGACATACCTATAGAAAGCTTTTGGGTTTTCCTTGATCCTTCCTGCCAAATACTTCTCATGTCCCCTCCTTGCTCGTCTTAGCTCTCTCTTTAGATCCTTCCTCGCTACCTTGTAACTATCCATCGCCCCAACTGAAACTTCACACTTCATCTTCACATAGGCCTCCTTCTTCCTCTTAACAAGAGATTCCACTTCTTTGGTAAACCACGGTTCCCTCGCTCGGCACCTTCCTCCCTGCCTGACCGGTACATTCTTATCAAGAACACGCAGTAGCTGATCCTTGAACAAGCTCCACTTATCCAGTGTGTCCAACACTTGCAGCCTACTTCTCCACCTTATCCCCCCCAAGTCACGTCTAATGGCATCATAATTTCCCTTCCCCCAGCTATAACTCTTGCCCTGCGGTGTATACTTATCCCTTTCCATCCTTAACGTAAACGTCACCGAATTGTGGTCACTGTCCCCAAAGTGCTCACCTACCTCCAAATCCAACACCTGGCCTGGTTCATTACCCAAAACCAAATCCAATGTGGCCTCGCCTCTTGTTGGCCTGTCAACAAACTGTGTCAGGAAACCCTCCTGCACACACTGTACAAAAAACGACCCATCTAATGTACTCGAACTATATCTTTTCCAGTCAATATTTGGAAAGTTAAAGTCTCCCATAATAACTACCCTGTTACTTTCGCTCTTATCCAGGATCATCCTCGCCATCCTTTCCTCTACATCCCTCGAACTATTTGGAGGCCTATAGAAGACTCCCAACAGTGTGACCTCTCCTTTCATGTTTCTAACCTCAGCCCATACTACCTCGGAAGATGAGTCCCCATCTAGCATCCTCTCCGCCACCGTAATACTGCTCTTGACTAGCAGCGCCACACCTCCCCCTCTTTTGCCTCCTTCTCTGAGCTTACTAAAACACCTAAACCCCGGAACCTGCAACATCCGCTCCTGTCCCTGCTCTATCCATGTCTCCGAAATGGCCACAACATCGAAGTCCCAGGTACCAACCCATGCTGCCAGTTCCCCTACCTTATTTCGTATACTCCTGGCATTGAAGTAGACACACTTCAAACCACCTACCTGAACACTGGCCCCCTCCTGCGACGTCAAATCTGAGCTCCTGACCTCTATACTCTCATTCTCCCTTACCCTAAAACTACAATCCAGGTTCCCATGCCCCTGCTGCATTAGTTTAAACCCCCCCAAAGAGCACTAACAAATCTACCCCCAGGATATTTGTGCCCCGCAGGTTCAGATGTAGACCATCCTGTCTGTAGAGGTCCCACCTTCCCCAGAAAGAGCCCCAGTTATCCAGAAATCTGAATCCCTCCCGCCTGCACCATCCCTGTAGCCACGTGTTTAATTGCTCTCTCTCCCTATTCCTCATCTCACTATCACGTGGTACGGGCAACAACCCAGAGATAACAACTCTGTTTGTTCTAGTTCTGAGCTTCCATCCTAGCTCCCTGAAAGCCTGCCTGACATCCTTATCCCCTTTCCTACCTATGTCGTTAGTGCCAATGTGGACCACGACTTGGGGCTGCTCCCCCTCCCCCTTAAGGACCCGGAAAACATGATCCGAGACATCACGTACCCTTGCACCTGGGAGGCAACATACCAAACGTGAGTCTCTCACGCTCCCACAAAATCTCCTATCTGTGCCCCTGACTATCGAGTCCCCAATTACTAATGCTCTGCTCCTCTCCCCCTTCCCTTCTGAGCGACAGGGACAGACTCCGTGCCAGAGGCCCGTACCCCATGGCTTACCCCTGGTAAGTCCCCCCCCCCCACAAGTATCCAAAGCGGTATACTTGTTTCTCAGGGGAACGACCGCAGGGGATCCCTGCACTGACTGTTTTTTCCCAGTCCCTCTTACAGTTACCCATCTATCTCCAATCTTTGGTGTAACTAATTCCCTGAAGCTGCTATCTATGACCCCCTCTGCCTCCCGAATGATCCGAAGTTCTTCCAACTCCAGCTCCAGTTCCCTAACTCGGTCTTGGAGGAGCTGGAGATGGCAGCACTTCCTGCAGGCAAAATCAGCAGGGACACTAACGGCATCCCTCACCTCAAACATCCTGCAGGAGGAACATTGCACTCCCTTCCCTGCCATCCCTCTAACTTTCTACCAAGATCTGGCTAACAACTAAATTAAATTTATTATATAAAAAAAAAATATTAATAACAATAATAAAATATGGTACTTACCTCAGACCAATGGGTTTTATTATTAGGTTAGAGGAGGAGGGCAGGTGGGAGACACTACACGTGTAGTGTCTCGGGTTTCCTCTCCACCAGAATTTATTGGTGAGGGTCTTCCCAGACGTCCGCGGGTCGACTTCCTGTTCCCGCCTAAAACACTAATTTAAATTTTAAAAAATTTAAAGGAGAGACTTACCTCCCAGAAATCACTTCCGCACTGCCCCCGCTGAAATGGACTAGCCTGCTCAGCTCCTGCTGAAATCGACTTGGCCTGCAAGGTAAGCAAGTTGTTAATCAGTACTTACCTCACCCAGGCAGCGACCTTTTAAACGGTCCCCTCTGCCTCGCAGCTCCCGCGCTTTTTCAAATTCCCGCGCTGTTTCTAAGGTCCCAGCTCTCACTCCCGAACTAAACAGCTGACCTGCAAGGTAAGTTGTTAATCAGTACTTACCTCACCCAGGCTGCGACCAGGGGTAACACTGCTGTCTCACAGTGCCAGGGACCTGGGGTAACACTGCTGCCTCACAGTGCCAGGGACCCGGGGTAAAACTGCTGTCTCACAGTGCCAGGGATCCGGGGTAACACTGCTGTCTCACAGTGCCAGGGACCCGGGGTAACACTGCTGTCTCACAGTGCCAGGGACCCGGGTTAATACTGCTGTCTCACAGTGCCAGGGACCCGGGGTAACACTGCTGCCTCACAGTGCCAGGGACCCGGGGTAACACTGCTGTCTCACAGTGCCAGGGACTCGGGTTAACATTGCTACCTCACAGTGCCAGGGACCCGGGGTAACACTGCTGTCTCACAGTGCCAGGGATCCGGGTTAACACTGCTGTCTCTCAGTGCCAGGGACCCAGGTTAACACTGCTGTCTCACAGTGCCAGGGACCCGGTGTTAACGCTGCTGTCTCAGTGCCAGGGACCCGGGTTAACACTGCTGTCTCACAGCGCCAGGGACCCAGGTTAACACTGCTGTCTCACAGTGCCAGGGACCCGGGTTAACACTGCTGTCTCACAGTGCCAGGCACCGGGTTAACACTGCTGTCTCACAGAGCCAGTGACCCGGGTTAACACTGCTGTCTCACAGTGCCAGGGACCCGGGTTAACACTGCTGTCTCACAGTGCCAGGGACCCGGGGTAACACGGCTGTCTCACAGTGCCAGGGACCCGGGGAAACACTGCTGTCTCACAGTGCCAGGGACTCGGGTTAACATTGCTGCCTCAAAGCGTCAGGGTCCCAGGTTCGATTCCCACCTTGGGTGACCCACCTTGGGTGACTGTCTGTGCAGAGTCTGCACGTTCTCCTCGTGTCTGCGTGGGTTTCCTCTGGGTGCTCAGTTTTCTCCCACAGTCCAATGAAAAGCAGGTTAGGTGGATTGGACATGTCAAATTGCCCCTTAGAGTGAGGTTACAGGGCAGGGGATTGGCTTCGGAAGGCTGGCGAAGGGGATGGTACTGGGGCTGGTAAAGCATAAGTTGTGTGTTGAGGAGGTGTAAATGGGAAGAAATCATTAAAGACAGCTGTCCAAATAAAAAGGGGGAGGTGTTACAATCGGATATTGTTGAACTCCTTGTTGAGTCTGGGAAGCTGTAGAGTGTTGATCAAAAGGTGAGGTGCTGTTTCCTTCCATTTTTCTTGCAGGAGGCAGAGTACAGAGAAGTCAACGTGAAAACTAGGTTGAATACAGTAAATCGCTGTTTCACCTGGATAAAATGTTTGGGGCCGATGACAGTGTGAAGGGAGGAGGCAAAAGGTTACACCTCATGACCTTGCAAGGGACGGTGCCATGGGGTCGGGAGAAGATGGTGGGGTTGAGAGAGGAGTAGACTGGTGTTACAGATGGAATTGTCCTTTCGGACTTCTGGGACGGAAGAGGGAAGATGTTTTTATTGGCATCATGCTGGAAATGGTAGAAATGGTGAAGAATGATCTGCTGAATAAGCAGGTTAGTAGAGTGGAAGGTGAGGACATGGGGAACGATCATGACTCTGGGAGGGAAGGGAAAGGATGAGAGCAGAAATGTAGGAAATACTGACACGGTCAAATACCCGGTTGGTGGGAAAATAATAATTGGTTAAGAAAAAGGAAGGCATATTAAAAAGGTCAGCTCCAAGAGGGGGTGGCAGGAGGTGGATGCTGGTCCCAGGTGATGGGGTGAGGTTGGGGGGTGAGGTGGGCAGACGATGGGAGGGGCTTCGTCAGTTTGGGGAGATGGGGGTTATGGGTCATTTGCTGCCCTTGGAGAAATTGTGAGTGAGGGGAGTATACTCTCTACAGAGTGGAAGGGGCATTTCCTTGGAGAGTTTGAGAGGGCATTCACTGGTCCTGGGAGAGCCTCTGGCTTTGGTCCCAGAGGCAGACAGCTGGAAAAGGAATGAACTGATGGTGAATGAATTGCTGCTCGGTTTCAGATCTGTTTTTTCTGTTTCAGAAAAAGGTGCTGAATTTGGAAGCAATGGTCCAAGTGCATCAGATATACACAGACAATCGGGAGAAATTCCAAAACTGGCTGCACTCTATGAAGGAAAAATATAACAATTGCAAAGCACGGAAAGCCAGCAAGGATCACATAGAGGGATCGCTTAGAGAACTGAGGGTAAATGATCCTTCTATCGCTTAAGAGAACGGAGGGTAAATTATCCTTCTATCGCTTAGAGAGCTGAGGGTTTGATAAGGTTCCCCATGGTAGGCTACTGTAGAAAATACAGAGGCTGGGGATTGAGGGTGATTTAGAGATGTGGATCAGAAATTGGCTCGCTGAAAGAAGACAAAGGGTGGTGGTTGATGGGAAATGTTGAGACTGGAGTCCAGTTACTAGTGGTGTACCACAAGGATCTGTTTTGGGGCCACTGCTGTTTGTCATTTTTATAAATGACCTGGAGGAGGGCGTAGAAGGATGGGGGAGTAAATTTGCAGATGACACTAAAGTCGGTGGAGTTGTGGACAGTGCGGAAGGATGTTACAAGTTACAGAGTGACATAGATAAGCTGCAGCACTGGGCTGAGAGGTGGCAAATGGAGTTTAATGCAGAAAAGTGTGAGGTGATTCATTTTGGAAGGAATAACAGAAAGACAGAGCACTGGGCTAATGGTAAGATTCTTGGCAGTATGGATGAGCAGAGAGATCTTGGTGTCCATGTACATTGATCCCTGAAAGTTGCCACCCAGGTTGAGAGGGTTTTTAAGAAGGCTTACGGTGTGTTAGCTTTTATTGGTAGAGGGATTGAGTTTCGGAGCCATGAGGTCATGTTGCAGCTGTACAAAACTCTGGTGCGGCCGCATTTGGAGTATTGCGTGCAATTCTGGTCACCGCATTATAGGAAGGATGTGGAAGCATTGGAAAGGGTGCAGAGGAGATTTACCAGAATGTTGCCTGGTATGGAGGGAAGATCTTATGAGGAAAGGCTGAGGGACTTGAGGCTGTTTTCGTTAGAGAGAAGAAGGTTAAGAGGTGACTCAATTGAGGCATACAAGATGATCAGAGGATTGGATAGGGTGGACAGTGAGAGCCTTTTTCCTCGGATGGTGATGTCTAGCACGAGGGGACATAGCTTTAAATTGAGGGGAGATAGATATAGGACAGATGTCAGAGGTAGGTTCTTTACTCCGAGAGTAGTAAGGGCGTGGAATGTCCTGCCTGCAACAGTAGTGGACTCGCCAACACGAAGGGCATTCAAATGGTCATTGGATAGACATATGGACGATAAGGGAATAGTGTAGATGGGCTTTAGAGTGGTTTCACAGGTCGGTGCAACATCGAGGGCCGAAGGGCCTGTACTGCGCTGTAATGTTCTATGTTCTATGAGGGTAAATGATCCTTCTGTCGCTTAGAGAACTGAGGGTACATGATCCTTCTATCGCTTAGAGAACTGAGGGTAAATGATCCTTCTATCTTCCAAACACATTACCATCAAAAATCAACTTTTCTTCCCACACCCTGGATTGAAGTCCAGCCCAATCAGGGTTCCTTTTTTTTAACTGCTGGGCATTGAGTCACGCTACCAACCCATTTTCCTCACTGGTCAGTACATACCCTGTGATTGTAAATGCTGCTGATACTTCACACCTGGAAGATTGAGTACTTGGATGAATTATCTAAAGCACCTTCCTCTGGAACTGTTACTGTCGAGAGTCAGCTTCACCACAAATAGGAAAAATAGCTTTCACCACTTTACATGGAAACGCCAGCACCAAGAGGGGTTGGCAGGAAGCCGATTCTGGCGCCAGGTGATAGGGTGAGGTTGGCGGTGGTGGGGGTTCGGTGGGCAGTTGGGTTGTCGATATGGTATCTTCATTAGTAGAGAAATGGTTTTAGGCAAATGAATGGGATTGAAGGCAGATAAATCTCCAGGACCTAATAATCTTCATCCCAGAGTAATTAAGGAAGTGGCACAAGAAATAGTAGCTCCATAGGGGCTGGTTTAGCTGGCTTTTAAAGCAGACCAAGGCAGGCCAGCAGCGCGAGTTCAATTCCCGTCCCAGCCTCGCCGAACAGGCGCCGGAATGTGGTGACTAGGGGCTTTTCACAGTAACTTCATTTGAAGCTTTCCTGTGATAACAAGCGATTTTCATTCATTTCATTTCATTGGTGTTCATTTTACAAAATACTTTGGACTCTGGAATGGTTCCTACAGATTGGAGGGTAGCGAATGTAACCCTGCTATTCAAAAAGAGAGGTGGAGAAAAAACGGAACTATAGACCTGTGAGCCTAGCGTCGGTAGTAGGGAAGTGGCTGGAGTCCATTATCTTTTTTTTTATAAATGTTTTATTGAAAATTTTTTCCCAAACAACAATTTTTCCCCTCTTACAAAGCAAACGCAACAATAACAATACAGAAATTTTAAACAATACACAAGTAACAAAACCCCTTTATCTTTGACCTAAACTAAACCCCCCCTCCCCCCCCCCCCCCCCCCTCCCCCTGGGTTGCTGCTGCTGGTCATCTGTCTTCCCTCTAACGTTCCCCTAGGTAGTCGAGAAATGGCTGCCACCGCCTGGTGAACCCTTGAGCCGATCCTCTCAGGGCAAACTTTATCTGCTCCAGTTTAATGAACCCCGCCATATCATTTACCCAGGCCTCCAGTCCGGGGGGTTTCGCCTCCTTCCACATGAGTAGGATCCTGCGCCGGGCTACTAGGGACGCAAAGGCCACAACGTCGGCCTCTTTCGCCTCCTGCACTCCCGGCTCTTCCGCAACTCCAAATAGAGCTAACCCCCAGCCTGGTTTGACCCGGGCCTTCGCCACCCGCGAAATCACTCCCGTCACTCCCTTCCAATACCCTTCCAGTGCCGGGCATGCCCAAAACATATGTGCGTGGTTTGCCGGGCTCCCGCCACACCTCCCACATTTGTCCTCCACTCCAAAGAACCTGCTCAATCTTGCTCCCGTTATGTGTGCTCTATGTAGCACCTTAAATTGAATCAGGCTAAGCCTGGCGCATGAGGAAGAGGAATTTACCCTGCTTAGGGCATCAGCCCACATACCCTCCTCTATCTCCTCCCCTAGTTCTTCTTCCCACTTTCCTTTTAGTTCGCCCACCGACTCCTCCCCCTCTTCCCTCATCTCTCGGTAAATCTCTGACACCTTGCCCTCTCCGACCCACACCCCTGAAAGCACCCTGTCCTGTATCCCCTGTGTCGGGAGCAATGGAAATTCCCTCACCTGTTGTCTAGTAAATGCCCTCACCTGCATATATCTCAAGAAATTTCCCCGGGGCAACTTATACTTTTCCTCCAATGCTCCCAAGCTCGCAAAAGTCCCATCTATAAATAAATCTCCCACCCTCCTAATTCCCAACTGGAACCAGTTCTGAAATCCTCCATCCATTCTTCCTGGGGCGAACCTATGGTTGTTCCTGATTGGGGACCCCACCAGGGCTCCCCGCACCCCTCTCTGTCGCCTCCACTGTCCCCAGATATTTAATGTTGCCGCCACCACCGGGTTCGTGGTAAACTTTTTAGGTGAGATCGGTAGCGGCGCCGTCACCAGCGCCTCTAAACTCGTCCCTTTACAGGACTTTCTCTCCAGTCTTTCCCACGCCGCTCCCTCACCCTCCATCATCCATTTACGTATCATTGCCACATTGGCGGCCCAATAGTAATCGCCCAAGTTCGGTAGTGCCAATCCTCCTCTGTCCCTACTACGCTGAAGGAACCCCCTCCTTACTCTCGGAACTTTCCCTGCCCACACGAAGCTCGTGATGCTCCTGTCTATTTTATTAAAAAAGGTCTTAGTGATTAGGATAGGGAGACATTGAAATACAAATAAGAACCTCGGGAGGACCATCATCTTAATTGCTTGCACCCTGCCCGCCAGCGATAGAGGCTGCATGTCCCACCTCTTGAAGTCCTCCTCCATTTGTTCTACCAACCGTGTCAGATTAAGTCTGTGCAAGGTTCCCCAGCTCCTAGCGATCTGAATCCCCAGGTATCGGAAGTTTCTTTCCACTTTCCTTAGAGGCAAGCCTTCTATCTCTCTACTCTGGTCCCCTGGATGTATCACAAATAATTCACTCTTCCCCATGTTTAGCCTATACCCCGAGAAATCCCCGAACCCCCTCAAAATTCGCATAACCTCTATCATTCCCCCCGCTGGGTCCGACACGTATAACAATAGGTCATCCGCATATAACGAGACTCGGTGTTCTTCTCCCCCTCTAATCACCCCTCTCCATTTCCTGGAGTCTCTCAACGCCATGGCCAGAGGTTCAATTGCCAACGCGAACAACAATGGAGACAGCGGGCATCCCTGTCTTGTTCCCCTATATAGTCGGAAATACTCCGATCTATGTCGACCTGTAACTACGCTTGCCGTTGGAGCCCCATAAAGAAGTCTAACCCAGCTAATAAACCCGTTCCCAAACCCAAACCTCCTTAACACTTCTCATAAATACTCCCACTCCACCCTATCAAATGCCTTCTCTGCGTCCATTGCCGCCACTATCTCTGCCTCCCCCTCCACTGGGGGCATCATTATCACCCCTAATAGTCGTCGCACGTTAACATTCAGTTGTCTCCCTTTTACGAACCCTGTCTGGTCTTCGTGCACCACCCCCGGGACACAGTCCTCTATCCTCGATGCCAGTACCTTTGCCAACAATTTGGCGTCCACGTTCAACAATGAAATGGGTCTATAGGACCCGCACTGCAACGGATCTTTATCCCTCTTCAAAATTAACGATATCGTCGCCTCCGACATCATCGGGGGTAGAGTCCCCCCTTTCCTGGCCTCATTGAACGTCCTCACCATCAACGGGGCCAACAAGTCCACATATTTTCTGTAATACTCCACCGGGAACCCGTCTGGTCCTGGGGCCTTCCCTGCTTGCATGCTTCCCAGTCCCTTAATAACCTCGTCCACCCCAATCGGTGCCCCCAGGCCTACCACCCCCCGCTCCTCCACTTTCGGGAACCTCAATTGGTCCAGGAACTGCCGCATCCCCTCCTCTCCCTCTGGGGGTTGAGACCTATACAGTTCCTCATAGAAGGTCTTGAACACCTCATTTATCTTTCCTGCCCTTCGCACCGTGTCTCCCCTTTCGTCTCTAATTCCTCCTATTTCCCTCGCTGCTGCCCTCTTTCGCAATTGATGAGCCAACAGGCGACTCGCCTTTTCCCCATATTCATACCTCCTCCCCTGTGCCTTCCTCCACAGTACCTCCGCCTTTCTGGTGGTCAGAAGGTCAAATTCCGTCTGGAGTCGTCTCCTCTCCCTGTACAATTCCTCCTCCGGGGTCTCTGCAAATTCCCTATCCACCCTTAAAATCTCCCCCAGTAATCTTTCCCTTTCCTTGGCCTCTGTTTTCCTTTTGTGGGCCCCAATGGAGATCAGCTCTCCTCTGACCACCGCTTTTAGTGCTTCCCATACCACTCCCACCGGGACCTCGCCGTCGTCATTGACCTCCAGGTATCTCTCAATACACCCCCGCACTCTTGCACACACTCTCTCATCCGCCATCAGTCCCACATCTAATCGCCAGAGTGTTCTCTGCTCCCTTTCCTCTCCTAATTCCAGGTCCACCCAATGTGGGGCATGATCCGAAACCGCTATGGCTGAGTACTCAGCTTCTTCCACCCTAGAGATCAACGACCTTCCCAAAACAAAAAAATCTATCCGGGAGTACACTTTATGGACATGGGAGAAGAAGGAATACTCCCTAGCCCTAGGTCTAAGAAATCGCCATGGATCCACTCCCCCCATTTGGTCCATAAACCCCTTAAGTACCTTGGCCGCTGCCGGCCTTCTTCCGGTCCTTGAGCTGGATCTATCTAGCCCCGGGTCCAGCACCGTATTAAAGTCCCCTCCTAAAATCAAGTTTCCTACCTCCAGGTCCGGTATACGCCCCAGCATCCGTCTCATAAATCCCGCATCGTCCCAGTTTGGGGCATACACGTTAACCAACACGACCTCCATTCCCTCCAGCCTGCCACTCACCATTACATATCTACCTCCGCTATCTGCTACGCTGTTCTTTGCTTCAAATGCGACCTGTTTCCCCACCAAAATGGCCACCCCTCTATTCTTTGCGTCCAGTCCTGAGTGGAACACCTGTCCCACCCATCCTTTCCTTAGCCTAACTTGGTCCGCCACCTTTAGGTGCGTCTCTTGGAGCATAACCACGTCTGCCCTTAGTCCTTTCAAATGCGCGAGCACTCGGGCCCTTTTTATCGGTCCGTTCAATCCTCTCACGTTCCACGTGATCAGCCTCACTAGGGGGCTACCTGCCCCCCTCCCGTGTCGACTAGCCATTACCTTCTCTAGGCCAGTCCCATATCCCGCCTCCGCGCTCCCGCTCGCTCCCCCAGCGTCGCACACCATCCCCGCCCACCCACTCTTTAGCCATTTCCTTTTGGATTTCCGCAGCAGCAACCCAGTTGTCCCCCCCCCCCTTCTCCCTCCCTCCTCCCCTCCCCGCTAGATCTCTTTCTAGCTTGATTGCTCCCCCCATATTACTTCCGTAAGTCAGCTAACTTCAACTGACCCCGGCTACTCCTGCTCACTCCTCGACCCCCCCCATGTGGGGAACTCCCATCCGCCTTGCGCCTGTCTTCCCGCCTTATTCTTTCTGGTGCGGGAACATCCCTTTACCTGACCCGCCTCTTATGGCGCAGCTCCCTTTCCCCTCCCCCTCCCCTTCCCCATTCTCCAACTATGTCCCGTCTTTCCCCCCTCACCGGCGCCCACATTTCCCCAATGTCTCCCCCCTTCCCTGTTTACTTCTCAATTAACTTCCACCGTAACATTAACAATAACATTTCCTGCAGCATCAGTCCCTCAGTTCCGATCCAATTTCTCTTCTTTGATGAAGGTCCATGCTTCCTCCGCCGTCTCAAAATAATGGTGTCTCTCCTGATACGTGACCCATAGTCTTGCCGGCTGCAGCATCCCGAACTTCACCTTCCTTTTATGCAACACCTCTTTGGCTCGGTTGAAGCTCGCCCTCCTTCTCGCCACCTCCGCACTCCAATCCTGGTATACCCGTACCACTGCATTCTCCCATCTGCTACTCCGCACCTTTTTAGCCCATCTCAGGACCTCTTCTCTATCCTTAAGGCGGTAAAATCGCACGATTATCGCCCTGGGTGGTTCTCCCGCTTTTGGTCTTCTCGCCGGAATCCGATTTGCCCACTCCACCTCCAAGGGGCCCGTAGGGGCCTCAGCACCCATCAGTGAGCTCAGCATCGTACTTGCGTACGCTCCACAGTCCACTCCTTCCACACCCTCAGGGAGACCCAGTATCCGAAGGTTCTTCCTTCGCGCTCCATTTTCTAGGGCTTCGATCCTTTCAGTACACTTTTTATGAAGTGTCTCGTGCGTCTGTGTCTTAACCGCCAGGCCCAGGATCTCGTCCTCAATATCTGTCACCTTCTGCTCCACCACACGGAGCTCTGTCTCCTGGGTCTTTAATGTCTCCTTGAGCCCCTCAATTGCCTGTAGCAACGGGGTCAGCACCTCCCTCTTCAGCAGCTCCACGCACCGTCTCACAATTTCATGCTCAGGCCCCCATGTCGCCTGCGCTTTCTCCGCCGCCATCTTGTACTTCTCTCTTTCTGACCCTTTGGTCGACGATTCCTCGCGCTGCAGCCGCCGCCGCCGGTTTTTTCCTCCTTCGTTTGGGGGGGACTCCCTTCTCACACGCCCCACACCGGGTTGCGTCGTCGAAAAATTCCCCGTTGGGGCTCTTAAAAGAGCCCGAAGGTCCGTCGGAGCTGGAGCCGCCGAAGCGTGCGGCTAGCTAGGCATCACCGCAACCGGAAGTCCCTTCAGTGGCCTTGATGAGGTCTTTTCACAGTTGTTCCCTCTGCTGCTAGAATTCACCTTTGATACAGGCCCTCAGGTCAGCTTGCAGCTTTAAGCTTGCCCTTCCCCCGCCTGCATGCTGGAAGAGGCCCTGTTTATCCTGTAGTTGCAGCCAAATCTTTCACTGTTTCTGCGTGTGTCTGGCAACCAAGAGACATACCCTTCCTGGGGGACACTGTCGGGGGAATATTGCCGCCTTCTTCCCACACCGGGAAATGTCGAACAAATGCCGTGGGGGCCCTGTAAAAGAGCCCAAAAGTCCGTTCCAAGCAGGAGCTGCCGAATGTGCGACCTAGCTCTGCATAGCCGCACCCGGAAGTCTGGAGTCCATTATCAAGGGTTTCACAGCACAGCATTTGGAAAGCAGTGGTGTAATCAGACAAAGTCAGCATGGATTTACAAAAGGGAAATCATGCTTGAAAAATCAACTGGAATTCTTTGAAGATGTAACTAGCAGAGTTGATCAGGGAGAACCGGTGGATGTGGTTTATTTAGATTTTCGGAAGGCTTTCAACAAGGTCTCACAGAGCAGGTTACTATGTAAAGTTAAAGAACTTGTGATTGCGGGTAGGTGTCTTGAGATGGATAGAAAGCTGGTGAGCAGGCAGGAAGCAAAGAGTTGGAATAAATCGGTCTTTTTCCCATTGGCAGGCAGGGGCTAGTGGGGCACCGCAGGGATCTGCGCTAGGACCCCAACTGTTCACATTATATATTAATGATTTGGATGAGGGAACAAAATGTATTATCTCCAAATTTGCAGACGATACAAAGTTGGGTGGGAGGGTGAGCTGTGAGGAGGATGCAGAGATGCTTCAGCTGGATTTGGACAGGCTGAGCGAGTGGGCATATGCATGGCAGATGTAATATAATGTGGATAATGTGAAGTTATCTGCTTCAGCAGCAAAAATAGGAAGGCAGATTATTATTTGAATGGGTATAAATCAAGACCATAAGACATAGGAACAGAATTAGGCCACTCGGTCCATCGAGTCTGGTCTGGCATTTAATCATGGCTGATATTTTTCTCATCCCCTTTCTCCTGCCTTCTCCCCATAACCCCTGATTAATCAAGAACCTATCTATCTCTGTCTTAAAAGCACTCAGTGATTTGGCCTCCACAGCCTTCTGCGGCAAAGAGTTCCACAGATTCCACACCCTCTGGCTGAAGAAATTCCTCCTCATCTCTGTTTTAAAGGATCGAACCTTTAGTCTGAGATTGTGTCCTCTGGTTCTAGTTTTTCCTGTAAGTGGAAACATCCTCTCCTCCACTCTATCCAGGCTTCGCAGTATCCTGTAAGTTTCAATAAGATCCCCCCTCATCCTTCTGAACTCCAAGTACAGACTCAGAATCCCCAACCGTTCCTCATATGACAAGCTCTTCATTCCAGGGATCATTCTTGTGAATCTCCTCTGGACCCTTTCCAAGGCCCCAGCATATCCTTCTTTCGATATGGGGCACAAAACTGCTCACAATACTCCAAACGATATTTTCAAGAATCGACCCTTCAGTTGTGCCCTCTGGTTCTAGTTTTTCCTACAAGTGGAAACATCCTCTCCATGTCCACTCTATCCAGGCCTCTCAGTATCCTGTAAGTTTCAATAAGATCCCCCCCCTCATCCTTCTAAACTCCCAGAGTCCTCAGCCGTTCCTCATATGACAAGTTCTTCATTACAGGGATCAGTTTTGTGCACCTCCTGTGGACCCTTTCCAAGGCCAGCACATCCTTCCTTCGATACGGGGCCCAAAACTGCTCACAGTACTCCAAATGGGATCTGACCAGAGCCTTGTACCGCCTCAACAGTACACCCGTGCTCTTGTATTCTAGCCCTCTCGACATGAATGCTAATATTGCATTTGCCTCCCTAACTGCCGACTGAACCTGCACGTTAACCTTTTAAAAAATATATATATATATATTTATTAAAGTTTTTTAACACAATTTTTCTCTCCCCCCCCCCCCCCCCAAGGACGTGCCCCCCCCCCCCCAGGTTGCTGCTCCTGCTGACCGACCTTCCTCTAACACTCCGCAAGATAGTCTAGGAACGGTTGCCACCGCCTGTAGAACCCCTGCATAGACCCTCTCAAGGCGAACTTAATCCTCTCCAGCTTTGTGAACCCAGCCATGTCATTTATCCAGGCCTCCACGCTGGGGGGGCTTCGCCTCCGTCCACATTAGCAAGATCCTTCGCTGGGCTACTAGGGACGCAAAGGCCAGAATGCCGGCCTCTTTCGCCTCCTGCACTCCCGGCTCGTCCACTGCTCCAAATATTGCTAGCCCCCAGCTTGGCTTGACCCGGACTTTCACCACCTGAGATATTGCTCCCGCCACTCCTCTCCAGAACCCCTCCAGTGCCGGGCATGACCAAAACATATGGACATGGTTCGCCGGGCTCCCTGAGCACCTCCCACATCTGTCCTCCACCCCAAAGAACCTACTCAGCCTCGCCCCCGTCAAGTGCGCTCTGTGAACCACCTGAAATTGTATCAGGCTAAGCCTGGCACACGAGGAAGAGGAATTAACCCTACCTAGGGCATCAGCCCACAGACCTTCCTCAATCTCCTCCCCCAGCTCCTCCCATTTACCCTTCAGCTCCTCTACCAGCGCTTCCCCCTCTTTCATCTCCTGGTGTATTGCTGACACCTTGCCCTCCCCGACCCATACACCCGAGATCACCCTCTCTTGAATTTCTTGTGCCGGGAGCAACGGGAATTCCCTCACCTGTCGCCTCACAAACGCCCTCACCTGCATATATCTAAAGGCATTTCCTGGGGGTATCTCGAACTTCTCCTCCAGTGCCCCTAGGCTCGCAAACGTCCCGTCAATGAACAGGTCCCCCATTCTTCTAATCCCCGCCCGATGCCAGCTCTGAAACCCCCCTTCCATCTTCCCCGGGACAAACCGGTGGTTACCCCTGATCGGGGACCACACCGAGGCTCCCATTGCACCCCTGTGCCGTCTCCACTGGCCCCAGAACCTTAGCGTTGCCGCCACCGGGCTCGTGGCATACCTTGTCGGCAAGAGCGGCAGCGGTGCCGTCACCAACGCCCCCAGGCTCGTTCCTTTACAGGACTCCATCTCCATCCTCTTCCATGCCGCCCCCTCTCCCTCCATCACCCACTTGCGGATCATCGCCACATTTGCTGCCCAGTAGTAGCTCCCTAGGTTTGGCAGCGCCAACCCTCCTCGGTCCCCACTGCGTTCCAGGAACCCTCTCCTTACCCTCGGGGTCCTATTCGCCCACACAAACCCCGTAATACTCCTACCTACTCTCTTGAAAAAGGCCTTGGTGATCACGATGGGAAGGCACTGAAACACAAACAGAAACCTCGGAAGGACCACCATTTTGACTGACTGCACTCTACCCGCCAGCGAGAGCGGTAACATGTCCCATCTTTTGAAGTTCTCCTCCATTTGCTCCACCAACCTCGTCAGATTCAGTTTATGTAGGGCCCCCCAACTCCTGGCTATCTGGACCCCCAGGTACCGAAAACTCCCCACCGCCCTCCTCAGCAGTAGGTCCCCATCCCTCTTTCTTGGTCCCCTGCCTGGACTACAAAGAGCTCACTCTTCCCTACATTGAGCTTATAGCCCGAAAACTCCCCAAACTCCCTTAGAGTCTGCATGACCTCCACCATCCCCTCCATTGGATCCGCCACGTACAGCAACAGGTCATCCGCATAAAGCGACACTCGATGCTCTTCTCCCCCTCGGACCACCCCCCTCCATTTATTAGACTCCCTCAATGACATGGCCAAGGGTTCGATCGCCAATGCAAACACCGGGGGGACAGGGGGCACCCCTGCCTCGTCCCTCGGTACAGCCGAAAGTACTCCGACCTCCGCCGGTTCGTCACTACACTCGCCACCGGGGCTCTGTAAAGGAGCTTAACCCAACTGATAAACCCTCCCCCGAACCCAAACCTACGCAGCACCTCCCAGAGGTACTCCCACTCTACTCGGTCAAAGGCCTTCTCCGCGTCCATAGCTGCCACTATCTCCGCCTCTCCCTCATCCGATGGCATCATTATCACGTTTAAGAGCCGCCGCATATTAGTGTTTAATTGCCTGCCCTTTACGAATCCCGTCTGGTCCTCGTGGATCACCCCCGGGACACAGTCCACGATCCTCGAGGCCAGCAGTTTTGCTAGCAACTTAGCATCCACATTGAGGAGCGAGATCGGCCTGTACGATCCACATTGCAGTGGGTCCTTGTCCCGCTTTAGGATCAAAGAAATTGTCGCTTCCGACATTGTCGGGGGCAGGGTCCCCTCCTCTCTCGCCCCATTAAAGCTCCTCACTAGTAGTGGGGCCAACAGGTCTACGTACTTCCTGTAGAACTCCACCGGGAACCCATCCGGTCCCGGGGCCTTCCCCGCCTGCATACTCCCCAAATCCTTGCTCAGCTCCTCCAACCCAATTGGTGCCCCCAAACCAGCCACCTCTTGCTCCTCCACCCTCGGGAATCTCAGTTGGTCTAGGAATCGTCTCATCCCCTCTTCCCCCGCTGGGGGCTGGGATCTGTACAGCTCTTCATAGAAGGCCTTAAATACCTCGTTTATTTTCGTCGCACTCCGAACCGTGGCTCCCCTTCCATCTTTGACTCCCCCTATTTCCCTCGCTGCCGTCCTCTTACGGAGCTGGTGTGCCAGCATCCGACTAGCCTTTTCCCCATACTCGTAGGTCGCCCCCTGCGCCTTCCTCCACTGTGCCTCCGCCTTCCCTGTGGTCAACAGGTCAAACTCCGTCTGGAGCCGTCGTCTTTCCCCAAGTAATCTCTCCTCCGGGGCCTCTGCGTATCTCCTGTCCACTCTCAAAATCTCCCCCGCTAACCTCTCCCTTTCCATGCCCTTTGTCTTCTCCCTATGAGCCCTGATGGAGATTAGCTCTCCCCTGATCACCGCCTTCAACGCCTCCCATACCACCCCCACTCGCACCTCCCCGTTGTCGTTGGCCTCCAAGTACCTTTCGATGCACCCCCTCACCTTCCCACACACCACCTCATCTGCCAGCAGTCCCACATCCCAGCCGCCACATCTTCTCCTCTCCCAGCTCCAGTTCCACCCAGTGTGGGGCGTGATCCGAAACGGCTATGGCCGAATACTCCGTCCCTCGGTCCCTCCACCCTCGGGATGAGCGCCCTGCCCAGAACAAAAAAATCTATCCGGGAGTAGGCTTTGTGCACATGGGAGAAAAAAGAAAATTCCCTGGCCTGCGGCCTTGCAAACCTCCATGGGTCCACTCCCCCCACCTGATCCATAAACCCCCTAAGCACCCAGCCTCTTTCCAGTCCTTGATCTGGAGCGGTCCAGTGCTGGGTCCAACACTGTATTGAAGTCCCCGCCCATTATCAGGCCTCCTACCTCCAGGTCTGGAATGCGCCCCAACATACGCTTCATGAATCCAGCATCATCCCAGTTCGGGGCGTATACATTTACCAGCACCACCCATGTCCCTTGCAACCTACCGCTCACCATCACATATCGCCCTCCATTATCCACTACGATAGTCTTGGCCTCAAATGACACCCGCTTCCCCACCAATATTGCCACCCCTCTATTCTTCGCGTCCAGTCCCGAGTGGAATACCTGTCCTACCCATCCCTTTCTTAACCTGACCTGGTCCGCCACCTTCAGATGTGTCTCTTGGAGCATGACCACGTCTGCCTTCAGTCCCTTTAAGTGCGCGAACACTCGAGCCCTCTTCACTGGCCCGTTCAGGCACCCCACGTTCCACGTTATCAGCCGGATTGGAGATTGGAGGCCCCCCCCCCCCCGACTAGCCATCTCCTTTTCTAGGCCAGTCCCGTGTCCGCGCCTCCTTCACCCTCCAGTCCCCCAGCTGGGGGACCCCTGCCTCAACCACCTCTTCTATGTCCCATTCCCTTTCGGCCAGTGCAGCAGCCCCCATATCACTCCCGTAAGTCTGCTGACCCCGGCGTCCCCCGCCGTCCCATTGACCTCCCCGTGTGGGAGTGTCCCAATCAGTATGCGTTCCTTCGTTCCCCTTCCCGCGCGCGGTAAAAACCCCGCGCTTTCCAAAGCTGCCCCGCCCCCTCTGGCGCAGCTCCTGTCGCGGCCTTGTCTCTCTCCCCCAGCCCATGTAACATTTCCTGCGCGTGATTGTCCCCCTATATACAACAACCATCACACATCAAACCTCAAACATCTCCCCCACCCTCACAAACCCTCAGTTAGAGTCCAAATTTTCAGTTTGTATGAAGGTCCACGCCTCTTCAGGCGTTTCGAAATAATAGTGTTGGTCCTTGTATGTGACCCACAGTCGCGCTGGCTGCAGCATTCCGAATCTCAATCCTTTCCGGTGCAACACCGCTTTGGCCCGGTTGAAACCCGCTCTGCGCTTTGCAACCTCCGTACTCCAGTCCGGGTATATTCGGATCTCTGCATTGTCCCACTTACTGCTCCGCTCCTTCTTGGCCCATTTCAGGACCCTCTCTCTGTCAGTGAACCGGTGAAATCTCACCACCATCGCCCTTGGCGGCTCATTTGCCTTGGGCCTCCTCGCCAGCACCCGGTGTGCCCCGTCCAGCTCCAGCGACCTCGAAGGGGCCTCCGCGCCCATCATCGCCCCGAGCATCGTGCTCGCGTATGCCCCGGCATCAGCCCCCTCCACTCCCTCAGGGAGACCCAGGATCCGCAGATTCTTTCTCCTCGACCTGTTCTCCAGGTGTCCGAGTCTTCCCGCCCACCCCTTGTGTAGCGCCTCGTGCTGCTCCACTCTCACCGCCAGGCCCAAGAGCTCGTCCTCATTCTCACTAACTCTTTTCTGTACCTCCTGGATCTTTACCTCGTGGGCCTTCTGGGTCATCCCTAGTCCTTCAATTGCCGACAGCATAGGCGCCAGCATCTCCTTGCGCAGCTCCTCGAAGCAGCGCTTGATGAACTCCTGCAGCTCCGGCCCGCACTCCGCTTTGTCCCCGGCCACCGCCATTTTGTTTTTCTTCCCTCGCTTCTCCCGCTGCTCCAATGCCGCTTTTTTGGCCGTTTCACTTCTGGTCCGGTCCATAAAAGTTGGACGGGGACCTCTCTCTTCCCTTCCCCACGGGCTGTCTTCGAAAAAAATTCAGTTGGGGCTCCTCTAACGAGCCCGAAAGTCCGTAATAGCGGGAGCTGCCGAATCGTGCGGCTTAGCTCTGCATAGCCGCAAACGGAAGTCCCTGCACATTAACCTTAAGAGAAACTTGAACAAGGACTCCCAAAGTTTCTTTGTGCCTCTGATTTCCTCAGCATTTCCCCATTTAGAAAATAGTCTATGCCTCCATTCCTCCTTCCAAAATGCATAACCTCCCACTTTTCCACATTGTATTCCACCTGCCACTTCTTTGCTCACTCTCCTAGCCTGTCCAAGTCCTTCTGCAGCCCTCTTGCTTCCTCAATACTACCTGTCCCTTTACAGATCTTTGTATCATCTGCAAACTTGGCAAAAGTGCCCTCCGTTCCTTCTTCCAGATCATTAATGTATATTGTGAAAAGTTGTGGTCCCAGCACAGACCCCTGAGGCACACCACTGGTCACTGGCCGCCATCCTGAAAAGACCCCTTTATCCCCACTCTCTGCCTTCTGCCAGTCAGCCAATCCTCTATCCATGCCAGGATCTTACCCGTAACACCATAGTGTCTGATGCGGCACCTTGTCAAAGGCCTTCTGGAAATTTAAATAGATCACGTCCGCTGGTTTTCCTTTGTCTAACTTCCTTGTTACCTCCTCAAAGAATTCTAACAGATTTGTAATACATGAGAGAGGTGGATACTCAGCGAGACCTTGGTATCTTCGTGCATCAGTTGCTGAAAGAAGACAAATGGTATGTTGGCCTTCACAGCGAGTGGATTCGAATATAGGAATAGGGATGTGCTACTGCAATTGTACAGGGCATTAGTGGGACCACACCTGGAGTATTGTGTGCAGTTTTGGTGTCCTTATCTGAGGAAGTATGTTCTTGCTATGGAGGGAGTGCAGCGAAGGTTTACCAGGCTGATTCCTGGGATGGCAGGTTTGTCAAATGAGGAGAGATAAGCATTTTTGTTTCTTTATTCGTTCATAAGGACAATAGTGAACCAGATGGGTTTTTAGAACAATCAACAATGGTTTCATGGTCAGCATTAATTCCAGATATTTTATGGAGTTCAAATTCCACCATCTGCCCTGGTATTCGAACGCAGGTCCCCAGAGCATTGTCCTGGGTCTTGTGGACTATGGGTCTAGTGACGATACCCCACGCCACTGCCTCCCCTTGTCAATTACAAAGAACAACGAACAAAGAAAATTACAGCACAGGAAAGGCCCTTCGGCCCTCCCAGCCTGCGCCGATCCAGATCCTTTATCTAAACCTGTCGCCTATTTTCCAAGGATCTACTTCCCGCTGTTCCCCGCCCGTTCAAATATCTGTCTAGATGCATCTTGAATGATGCTATCGTGCCCGCCTCTACCACCTCCACTGGCAAAGCGTTCCAGGCACCCACCACCCTCTGCGTAAAAGACTTTCCACGCACATCTCCCTTAAACTTTCCCCCTCTCACCTTGAAATCGTGACCCCTTGTAATTGACACCCCCACTCTTGGAAAAAGCTTGTTGCTATCCACCCTGTCCATACCTCTCATAATTTTGTGGACCTCAATCAGGTCTCCCCTCAACCTCCTTCTTTCCAACGAAAACAATCCTAATCTACTCAACCTTTCTTCATAGCTAGCACCCTCCATACCAGGCAACATCCTGGTGAACCTCCTCTGCACCCTCTCTAAAGCATCCACATCCTTCTGGTAATGTGGCGACCAGAACTGCACGCCGTATTCCAAATGTGGCCTAACCGAAGTCCTACACAACTCTAACATGACCTGCCGACACTCGTACTCAATACCCCGTTCGATGAAGGCAAGCATGCTGTATGCCTTCTTGACCACTCTATCGACCTGCGTTGCCACCTTCAGGGCACAATGGACCTGAACTCCCAGATCTCTCTGTACATCAATTTTACCCAGGACTCTTCCATTGACCGTATAGTCCGCTCTTGAATTAGATTTTCCAAAATGCGTCACCTCATTTGCCTGGATTGAACTCCATCTGCCATTTCTCTGCCCAACTCTCCAATCTATCTATATTTTGCTGTATTCTCTGATAATCCTCCTCGCTATCTGCAACTCCACCAATCTTAGTATCATCTGCAAACTTGCTAATCAGACCACCTATACCTTCGTCCAGATCATTTATGTATATCACAAACAACAGTGGTCCGAGCACGGATCCCTGTGGAACACCACTAGTCACCTTTCTCCATTTTGAGACACTCCTTTCCACCACTACTCTCTGTCTCCTGTTGCCCAGCCAGTTCTTTATCCATCTAGCTAGTACACCCAGAACCCCATACGACTTCACTTTTTCCATCAACCTGCCATGGGAAACTTTATCAAACGACTTACTGAAGTCCATGTATATGACTTCTACTTCCTTCCCTCATCAATTAACTTTGTCACTTCCTCAAATAATTCTATTAGGTTTGTAAGACAAGATCTTCTCTGCACAAAACTATGCTGCCTATCACTGATAAGTCTATTTTCTTCCAAATGTGAATCGATCCTGTCCCTCAGTATCTTCTCCAACAGTTTGCCTACCATTGACGTCAAGATCACAGGTCTATAATTCCCTGGATTATCCCTGCTACCCTTCTTAAACAAAGGGACACCATTAGCAATTCTCCAGTCCTCCGGGACCTCACCCGTGCTCAAGGATGCTGCAAAGATATCTGTTAAGGCCCCAGCTATTTTGTCCCTCGCTTCCCTCAGTAACCTGGGATAGACCCCATCCGGACCTGGGGACTTGTCCACCTTAATGCCTTTTAGAATACCCAAAACTTCCCCTTTCCTTATGCCGACTTGACCTAGAGTATTTAAACATCCATCCCTCGCCTCAACATCCGTCATGTCCCGCTCCTTGGTGAATACCGATGCAAAGTACTCATTAAGAATCTCACTCATTTCCTCTGACTCCACGCATAAATTCCCTCTTTTGTCTTTGAGTGGGCCAATCCTTTCTCTAGTTACTCTCTTGCTCCTTATATACAAATAAAAGTCTTTGGGATTTTCCTTAACCCTGTGAGCCAAAGATATTTCATGACCCCTTTTAGCCTTCTTTATTGCGCGTTTGAGATTTGTCCTACTTTCCCGATATTCCTCCAAAGCTTCATCAGTTTTAAGTTGTCTAAATCTTATGTATGCTTCCTTTTTCATCTTAGCTAGTCTCACAATTCCACCCGTCATCCATGGTTCCCTAATCTTGCCATTTCTATCCCTCATTTTCACAGGGACATGTCTGTCCTGCACTCTATATCAACCTTTCCTTAAAAGACTCCCACATTTCAAATGTGGATTTACCCTTAAACAGCTGCTCCCAATCTACATTCCCTATCTCCTGCCGAATTTTGTTATACTTGGCCTTTCCCCAATTTAGCACTCTTTCTTGAGGACCACTCTCGTCTTTGTCCATGAGTATTCTAAAACTTACGGAACTGTGATCGCTATTCCCAAAGTAATCACCGACTGAAACTTCAACCACCTGGCTGGGATCATTCCCCAATACCAGGTCCAGTATGGCCCCTTCCCGAGTTGGACTATTTACATACTGCTCTAAAAAAACTCTCTTGGATGTTCCTTACAAATTCTGCTCCTAATACGCCTCCAACACTACATGGGTCCCATTCGATGTTGGGGGAAGTTAAAATCTCCCATCACGACCACCCTATTGCTCCTACATTTTTCTATAATCTGTCTACATATTTGTACCTCTACTTCACGCTCGCTTTTGGGAGGCCTGTAGTAAAGTCCCAACAATGTTACTGCACCCTTCCTATTTCTTAGCTCTACCTATATTGCCTCAGTGCTCGAATCCTCCATCGTGCCCTCCTTAATCACATCTGTGATATCATCTCTGACCAGTAATGCAACTCCTCCACCCCTTTTACCTCCCTCTCTATCCCTCCTGAATCATCTATACCCTGGGATATTTAGTTGCCAGTCTTGCACTTCCCTCAACCAAGTCTCAGTAATACCAATAACATCATATTCCCAGGTACTAATCCAAGCTCTAAATTCATCTGCCTTACCTGCTACACTTCTCGCATTAAAACAAATGCACCTCAGACCCCCTGCCCCTTTGCGTTCATCATCTCTTCCCTGTCTACTCTTGCCCTTAGTCACATTGAGTTTATTATCTAGTACCTTATTAGCTTTAGTTTCTGCCTCTTTACTGACCTCTAACTTCCTAATCTGGTTCCTATCCCCCTGCCACATTAGCTTCAAACCTCCCCAACAGTGTTAGCAAAAGCACCCCCTAGGACATTGGTTCCAGTCCTGCCCAGGTATAGACCATCCGATTTGTAATGATCCCACCGCCCCCAGAACCGGTTCCAATGTCCCAAAAATCTGAACCCCCTTCCTCCTGTACCATCTCTCAAGCCACGTATTCATTCTGACTATTCTTGAATTTCTACTCTGACTGTCTCGTGGCACTGGTAGCAATTCTGAGATTACTATCTTTGAGGTCCTATTTTTTAACTTATCTCCTAACTCCCTAAATTCTGATTGTAGGACCTCATTCCGCGTTTTACCTATATCGTTGGTGCCTATATGCACCACGACAACTGGCTGTTCACACTCCCCATTCAGTATGTCCTACAGCCGAGGTGAGACATCCCTGACCCGTGCACCCGGGAGGCAACATACCATTCGGGAGTCTCGTTTTCGACCACAGAAACGCCTGTCTGCTCCTCTTACGATTGAATCCCCCATGACTATAGCCCTGCCAGTCTTTTTCCCGCCCTTCTGTGCAGCAGAGCCAGCCACGGTGCCATGAGCCTGGCTACTACTGCCTTCCCCTGTTGTGTCATCTCCACCAACAGTATCCAAAACGGTACACCTGTTTTGGAGGGAGATGACCGCAGGGGACATCTGCACTGCCTTCCTGCACTTTTCTGCCTTTTGATCACCCATTCCCTGTCTCCCTCACCAATCCTAATAATTAGGATTATATTGATTGGAGTTTAGAAGAGTGAGAGGGAATCTCAAAGAAACTTATAAAATTCTAACAGGATTGGACAGGGTAGATTCAGAAAGTGTGTTCCCGATGGTGGGGGAATCCAGAACTAGGGGTCACAGTTTGAGGATTAGGGGTAAACCTTTTAGGACTGAGGTGAGGAGAAATTTCTTCACCCAGAGACTGGTGAATCTGTGGAATTCGCTACCACAGAAAGTAGTTGAGGCCAAAACGTTGTGTAATTTCAAGAAGAAATTTGATACAGCTCTTGGGGCTAAAGGGATCGAGGGATATGGGGGGAAGGCGGGGTCAGGGTATGGATCATTAAAATCTTGTGAATAGGTACAGAAAATATTGATGCAGGTCAGAGGCTAGGAGTCCTGTGGTGAGTAACTTATCATCTTGACTCTCCAAAGCCTCTATAGAAAATGAATCTGGGGATTTATGGGGAACAAGGAAATGGCAGAGGAGTTAAACAGATATTTTACATCAGTCTTTACGATGGATGATACTTCAAATATCCCATTAATACTAAAGAATGGGGAGGAGCAATTAAATAACATCAGTATCACTGGAGAAGTCGTATTAGACAATCCAATGGGACTAAAGGCAGATAAGTCCCCTGTCCCTGATAGCTTGGATCCTAAAAAACGTAGCTGCAGAGATTCTGGGGAAGTACCGGAGGATTGGGAAACTGGCAATGTGACTCCCCTGTTCAAAAAGGGAGGGAGCCATAAAGCGAGTAACTATCGGCCGATAAGCCTAAAATCTACTGTTGGAAAAATGTTGGAATCAATTATTCAGGAAGTAATAGCAGCACATTTGGAAATTCACAATCTAATCCAGCAGAGTCAGCGTGGCTTCATGAAAGGGACATCGTGTCTGACTAATTTATTAGTTTTTCGAGGCAGTCTCAACTAGAGTGGATAAAGGGGCACCAGTAGATGTATTATATTTGGACTAGCAGAACACATTCGACAAGGTACCACACCTCCTTTTCCTATTTCTTTTGGTTCCATTTACAAGATGCACTGTTGGAAATCATCAAAGCTCCTTAGACAGCACCTTCCAAATCCATGGCCGTTATCATCTAGAAGGACGAGAGCAGCAGACAGATGGGAACCCCACCACCTGGAAGTTCCACTCCAAGTCACTCACCATCCTCACTTGGAAATATATCGACGTTCCTGCACTGTGACTCAGTGAAAATCCTGGAACGCTTTCCCGAACCAGCACTGTGGGTGTATTTACACCACGTGGACTGCAGCGGTTTAAAAAGGCAGCTCACCACTACCTTCGCGAGAACAACAAATGCTGGTGTAACTAGTGTTGCCTGCATGCCGTGAATTGATAAAAGTATGGGTCAAAGGCAGGTATGTGGAGTTTGGAAGCAAACCAGCCGTGGTCTAGTTGAATGGTGGAATATGCTCGATGAGCTAAATAGCTGCCTCCTGTTCCTATTCTCGGAGTGAAGTTATGAGCTGCAGCCTCCAAACTCTATGACTTTATCCTTCAGGTGCTTTGATTAACCTGGACTAATCTTCATTCCTCCATTACAGGAGCTGAGCGGTGCACTCAGCAACAAGGAGGGAGAACTGGACAATCTGCAGGCTCAGGCAAAGGCTATAATACACAACACATCTCCCAAGGGTGCTGAGCACATCATCAGAGACCTGGAGGATCTGCGGGCAGACTGGGATACTCTAAGACTGAGGTGTGAGCAGGATCAGAGGTCACTGGAGCTTGGGCTCCATTCTGTACTCGAATCACAGTCCAGGGCTGAGCAGCTGGAGAGAGAAGTTGCTGATTTACAGCACCGGTTACATAGCCTGGATGTGCAGCCTTCAGATGAGAATGAGTCAGAAGCTGAGTTGCGTAACTGTCTGGTAAGTTAGAAAATAAATCATAGAATCATAAAATTACTATCACAAAGGAGGAGGCCATTCGCTCGGTTGTGTCCGTTTTCTCACTTTGCTAGCGCTACTCTGCCAATCTCGCTTAGCCATCCTTTTCCCAAGGCCCTGCAAGATTATTTCTCTTCAGACAATTACTCAATTTATTTTTAAAGCTACAATTCCCTTTGATTCTGCGGCTTGTTGGAAAATAGAGCTACAGTTTATGAAAGGGCTGGTGATAACTTGGGTATCTGATTGGCTAAAAGACAGTGGTGGTGAATGGGGTTTCTGACTGTGGACATGTGTAAAATCATTCAAATAAAATCATAGAATAATACAGCACAGAAAGAGACCCAAGGCCCATCAAGTCTGGTGCTGGCTGTTTCGAAGAGCAATCCCGTTAGTCCCACTTCCCCATTCTTTCCCCAAATCTCTGCAATTACTTTTCCTTCAACTATTTATACATTTCCATTTTTGAAAGCGAGTAAATGAGCTTCCCATCAGGCAGTGCATTCCAAATTCTTTCTTTTATTGTTTTTATTCAAGTTTTAACATATTTACATTGTGTATTTTATGTTTGCTCTATGTATTTTCTTTTCATGTACGGAATGATCTGTCTGAGCTGTACGCAGAACAATACATTTCACTGTACCTCGGTACACGTGACAACAAACAAATCTAATCCAAGCCAATTATACAAAATTATAAAATAATACAAACAACAACCCTTAAACCAAACGCCAACCTCAAAAACGACCCTTCAATCCAAGAAACAAGAACCCCCCCCCCTTACTCAATGTCCCCCTCCCCTGTTTTATACCTCCCCCCACCCCCCTATAACAGCTAACAGTGACCAATTGTCTGAAATATAAATGCCCACCATCTCCGGTAGAACCCTTCAATCGACCCACCTCACAATGTATTTTGTATCAGGGGGGGGGGGGGGGGGGGGGTGGGGGGGGGGGGGGGGGGGGGTGGGGGGGGGTGGAGTGGGGTGGGGGGGTGGGCGGGGGGGGGGGGGGGGGGTGGGCGGGGGGGGGGGTGGCGGGGGTGGGGGGGGGGGGGGGGGTGGGGGGTGGAGTGGAGGCCTCCTCCGTTCGGACCCAGTCCGCCTCCACCCTTAGCCACCCCCTCACCCTCTCTGCGTTTGCCACCCAGTGGTAGAATAGGAGGTTTGGTATTGCCAGGCCTCCCGTGTTTTGCTCTCGCTGTAAGATGGTCTTGTGTATCCGAGGTACACTCTTTGCCCCCAGACAAAGGCCATGATTAACTTGCCACGCTGGTGAAGAAGGATTTGGGGATGAAGATCGGGAGTGATCGGAATATGAAAAGGAACGTGAGCAGCACGTTTGTTTTGATCGTCTGCACCCTTCCGTTTAGTGAAAGAGAGAGTGAGTCCTATCTTTGCAGGTCCCTTTTCACCTCATCCACCAGGCTGGGAGGTCCATTTGTGGAGCCTCATCCAGGTGTGGGCCACTTGTATCCCCAGGCACCTGAACTTGGGTTGGGTCACTTTAAACTGTAGCTCTTCTGGGTCCACTCCTCCCTCTCGGTGGTTTACCGGCGGTTTTTCGATCTTTCCCAGATTGAGTTTGAAACCTGAGCAGGTGCGAAACTCCCTGAGGAGTCCTGTTATCGTTCCCATGCTGGCTAATGGGTTTGCCACATAGAGGAGCAGGTCATCCGCACAGAGTGAGACTCTATGCTCTCTGCCCCCTCTTCGAATGCCCATCCACTACTCCGCCCATCTCAGGGCAATGGCCAATGGCTTGATTGCCAGTGTGAACAGGAGCAGGGATAGTGGGTACCACTGCCCTGTTCCCCTATACAGCCCGAAATACTCCGAGCTGGTGGCATTCGTCCGTACGCTCATCGTAGGAGCGCCGTGCAGGAGCTTCACCCACGCAGTGAATCCTGTTCCAGATCCAAACGGTTCAGGTACCTCCATTCTGTATGATCGAAGGCTTTCTCAGTGTTCACGAAGACAATGACCTCTGCTGTCTTCTCTCTGGATGGAACCATTATTACACTCAGCAGGTGTCTAATGTTGGCTGTTAGCTGTCTGCCCTTGACAAACCCCATCTGATCTTCCGCGATCGCTTCTGGCAGACAGCTCTCCGGGTGCCTCTCTCGTACTCTCGCTCGGACGTTTGCACCAGTGTTTAAGAGAGAGATATGTCTGTCTCTCTCTGAGAGATGGGGATTTGGGGATCAGTGAGGTTGAGGCTTGTGCCAGCGTGGGCGGCAGGGCCCAACACCGCTGCAAATTCTTGGTAAAGGTACCGGGAACCCAGCCGGTCCTGGCACTTTCCCTGACTGCATGGGATTGATGCGTTCCACAATTTCGCCCAGCCCCAGCAGTGCTTCCAGCTTTTGTTTCCTGTCCTCCCCCACCGCCGGTATATCCAGTCTGTCGGGGAACTGTTCCATCACCGATTCCCCCTCCGGGGGTTCGGAGGTGTGTAGCCTTCGGTAGAAGTTTGCAACGGTCGCGTTAATCTCGTTTAGGTCAGTTACCATCCGATCATTTCAGTCACAAACTTGTGCTATCTCGTTCGCGGCTGCCTGTTTTCTCAACTGGTGTGGCAGCATGCGGCTGGCCTTGTCTCGGTGTTTGTAGAAGGCCCCCCCCCGTGCCTGGCTGAGCTGGTGGGCTGCCTTGTGGAAGCCATGATGTGGAGGTGCCGGCGTTGGACTGGGGTGAGCACAGTAAGAAGTCTTACAACACCAGGTTAAAGTCCAACAGGTTTGTTTCGGAGTACAGCATTTTCACCTCGGGAAGGAGCAGTGCTCCGAAAGCGAGTGATTCGAAAGTCCTGTTAGATTTTAACCTGGTGTTGTCAGACTGCTACTGTTCCTTGTGGAAAGCAGATCAAATTCCACCTGTAGCTTTTTCCTCTCCGTCAGCAGTTCCATGGTTGGGGCCGTGGAGTAACGCTCGGCCCATCGAGTCTGCTCCGCCATTCAATCATGGCTGATATTTTTCTCATCCCCATTCTCCTGCCTTCTCCCCATAACCCCTGATCCCCTTATTAATCAAGAACATATCTAACTCTGTCTTAAAGACACTCAGTGATTCGGCCTCCACAGCCTTCTGCGGCAAAGAGTTCCACAGATTCACCACCCTCTGGCTGAAGAAATTCCTCCTCATCTCTGTTTTAAAGGATCGTCCCTTTAGTCTGAGATTGTGTCCTCTGCTTCTAGTTTTTCCTGTAAGTGGAAACATCCTCTCCACGTCCACTCTATCCAGGCCTCGCAGTATCCTGTAAGTTTCAATAAGATCCCCCCTCATCCTTCTGAACTCCAAGTACAGACTCAGAATCCCCAACCGTTCCTCATATGACAAGCTCTTCATTCCAGGGATCATTCTTGTGAATCTCCTCTGGACCCTTTTCAAGGCCCCAGCACATCCTTCTTATGATATGGGGCCCAAAACTGCTCACAATACTCCAAATGGGGTTTGACCAGACCCTTATACAGCCTCAGAAGTACATCCCTGCTCTTGTATTCTAGCCCTCTTGACATGAATGCTAACATTGCATTTGCCTTCCTAACTGCCAACTGAACCTACACGTTAACCTCAAGAGAATTGTGAGCAAGGACTCCCAAGTCCCTTTGTGCTTCTGATTTCCTAAGCATCTTCCCATTTAGAAAATAGTCTTATGCTTAAATTCCTCCTTTCAAAGTGCATAACCTCTCACTTTTCCACATTGTATTCCATCTGCCACTTCTTTGCCCACCCTCCTAGCCTGTCCAAGTCCTTCTGCAGCCCACCTGCTTCCTCAATATTACCTGTACCTCTACAGATCCTTGTATCATCTGCAAACTTAGCAACAGTGCCTTCAGTTCCTCTCTCCAGATCATTAATGTATATTGTGAAAAGTTGTGGTCCCAGCACAGACCCCTGAGGCACACCACTAGTCACCAGCTGCCATCCTGAAAAAGACCCCTTTATCCCCACTCTCTGCCTTCTGCCAGTCAGCCAATCCTCTATCCGTGCCAGGATCTTACCCTGAACAGCATGGGCTCTTAACTTATTTAACAGCCTCCTATGCGGCCCCTTGTCAAAAACCTTCTGGAAATCTAAATAAATCACGTCCACTGGTTCTCCTTTGTCTATCTTTCTTGTTACTTCCTCAAAGAACTCTAACAGAGTTGTCAGACATGACCTCTCCTTGACGAAGGCGTGCTGACTCAATCCTACTTTTGCACTTCCTAGTACTCTGCGATCTCATCTTTAATAACAGACTCTAAAATCTTACCAATGACCGAAGTCAGGCTAACCGGCCTATAATTTCCCTTTTGCCTCCCTCCCTTCTTAAACAGTGGTGTTACATTAGCCACTTTCCAATCCTTTGGGACCCTTCCTGCCTCCAGTGACTCCCAGGGTGCTCTTTCCAAGAGCCGGTGCAGACTCGATGGGCCGAAGGGCCTCCTTCTGCACTGTAAATTCTCTGTATGTAATCTATGATCAGAGTGATGATCAGAGATAGTGGAGGTAACTTGTGCCTATAGTCTGAGGAGATGGGGGAGGCCCTAAATGAATACTTTGCTTCAGGATTCACTTGAGAGAGGGACCGTGTTGCCCATGAGAACAGTGTGAACCAGGTTAATAGACTCGAACAGGTTGATATTAAGAAGGAAGATGTGCTGGAAATTTTGAAAAGCATCATGATAGACCCTGGCGCTGTGAAGCCACAGTGCTATCCACTTGTGCTACCGTGCTGCCCACATTACTGTTGTGCATTTCCCCAAGAACAATTGTTCCCACTTTATGTTCCTCAGCTCCTGTCTAAGAGCAGCATAATTTCCCCTCCCCCAATTAAATACCTTCCCATACTGTCTGTTCCTATCCCTCTCCATGACTATGGTAAAGGTCAAGGAGTTGTGGTCACTGTCACCGAAATGCTCTCCCACTGAGACATCTGACACCTGGCCTGGTTCGTTGTCGAGTGCCAAGTTCAATATGGCCTCCCCCAAGTCGGCCTATCTACATATTGAGTCAGGAAACCTTCCTGTACACACCTGACAAAATCTGCTCCATCCAAACCATTTGCAGTCAGGAGGTTCCAGTGGTCCAATATCTATTCTTGCCTCTCTCTTACCTTTGAAATATTGAAAAAAACTCTTCCTATCTTCCTTTATATTACTAGCTAGCTTGCACTCATACTTCATCTTCTCCCCTCTTATTGCTTTTTTAGTTGTCCCCTGCTCGCTTTTAAAGGCTTCCCAATCCTCTGGCTTCCCACTAATGCTCGCCACTTTGTATGTTTTTTCTTTTGCTTTTTTGCTGTTCCTGACTTCCCTCGTCAGCCATGGATGCCGTGTCCTCCCCTTAGCATGTTTCCTCCTCCTTGGGATGAATTTATGTTGTGCCTCCCGAATAACCCCCAAAAACCCCTGCCATTGCTGTTCCACTGTCTTCCCTGCTAGGCTCCTTTTCCAATCAACTCTGGCCAGCTCCTCCCTTATGTCTTTGTAGTTACCCTTATTTAATTGTGATACCGTTAGATCCGATTGCAGCTTCTCCCTCTCAAACTGCAGGGTATGGAGTTGATCATCCGCTGCTTGTCCCAAAGGTCCGTATAAGCTAAGATTTTGCTGCACGATTCTCGCCTGCGGTGGTTCCCCAGCCCTGGGCCACTTCCAAAACGTTCAGTGGGCACGGTCTACCCTCCTAGCTGACCAGTTTCCTGAGCATCACTGCTACATGTTCTGTGGGGTTTCTCTCCACCGTTACCTCTGGCAGCCCCACGATTCTCAGATTCTGCTGGCACGACCTGTTCTCTTGGTTGTCGATTTTGTCCTTCAGCCTCTTCTGGGTTCTGACCAGACTCGCTACCTTGGCCCCAAGTGCCGTAATCCGATCGTGGTTTGTGGTGCCTTTTTCGAAGTCTCTTGTCGTCTCCTGGGCCTCTAGCCTCTGCTCCATATTGTCTATTGCCTCCTTTATGGGGGTTGTCACGGGTTCCACTGCCGCCTCGACAGCTGCCCGGAGGTCTCTTCTTATCTCCTCCCTGTGTCTCTGCAGCTCGGAGGTGATGAAACTTGTCACTTTGTCCACCGGTGCCTGGGTCTGCGCTGGGAGCTCTGCGGGGTCGGCCCTGGCCGGCGCTGTGCCTCCACGTGCGATTCCCTACCCTTCGTCTTTGCTGGGTTTTCGCTGGGCGGTTGGTTCTTTCCCATCCTTCTTGGCAATGCGGTCGCTGGGGGGTTAGTCTGGGGGATTATAGGTACTTTTGGCCGTTTGTTGGGGCTAAAAGGCCATAGTTAAAGTTCTTAGGCGAGAGCCACCTTTCGTGCTTCCGCTCAGCTCATGGCTGCTACTGGAGTCCCCATTCCAGTAATTCTGGCAGCTTCCAAACTGTATCTCCAGCCTCCGTTTTGAAGACTTCAGCACAGGGAACAGGAAAATATATATCAAGAGCAAAAGTGGATCCCACAATGAAGCTTGGTCACCCGTCTCCAACCTCAGCATTTATAATTTTAATAATTTTAAACCTCAAATTTCAATAAAACCCAAAACACAATAATATACCCAACAAACAGTGCCACCGTCCCCAACTACCTCTCATGTCTCCCTTCTACCCCCCTCCATTCCCGCTGACAGCTTAATTTTTCTCAAAGAAGTCGATGAATGGCTGCCACCTCAGAACAAACCCCTGCAACGAACTCCTCAAGGAGTCTGAGAAACCTCGCCATGTCGCTAACCCACACCCTGTCTTCGGGGGCTCAGAGTGCCTCCACCCTAGTAAGATCCGTCTCCAGGCCACCAGGGAGGCAAAGGCCAGGGTGTCGGCCTGTCACCCCCTGGGCTCCCGGGTCTTCCGCCACTTCAAAGATCGCCACCTCTGGACTTAGAACCACTTGTAATAGCTCTGACATGACGTCCGAAACCCCTCATCCTCGGACATGCCCAAAACATATGGACATAGTTCACAGGACCCCCGCACATGCCCACACATATCCTCCACCCTCTCATAGAACCTGTTCTTTCAGGCCACTGTCATGTGTGTCCTGTGGACCACCTTAAACTGTATCAGGCTGAGCCTGGCGCACGACGAGGACGCATTAACTCTCCTCAGGGCCCCCTCACATAACCCGGCCTCCAACTCCCCACCCAGCTCTTCTTCCCATTTTCGCTTCACCTCCCCTATCGGGGCTCCCTCCCACTCCATCAGCTCCTTATAGATCTCTGAGACCTTCCCCTCTCCCACTCCTGTTCTCAACACCACTTTATCCTGTGGCCCCCAGCGGCAGGTACGGGAAGGTCGAAACCTGCCTCCGCACAAAATCCCTCACCTGCAGGTTCCAAAACCCATTCCCCCCTAGCAACTCGAACTCCTCCTCTAGCTCCTCCAGGCTCAGGAAACCCTCATCAATAAAGACATCCCCAAATCTCTCAACCTTGCCTGCCAGTGACAACGGGAGCGCATCCCACCTCTGAAAGTCCCCCCTCATCTGATCGACGAACCGCCCCAAATTTAGTTTATGCAGCTGCTCCCACCCACTTGGATACCCAAATATCGAAAGCTCCCTCCCACCACCTTGAACAGCATCTCACCCAATCTCCTCTCCTTCTCCCTCACCTAGATCGCAAAGACCTATCTCTTACCCAGAATCAATTTGTGTCCTAAAAACCGGCCGAATTCCTCTAGTATCCCATAATCCATCCATGGACCTCCCATAAGTATTCCCATTCCACCCGATCAAAGGCCTTCTCTATGTCCATGGCCACCACCACCTCAACCTCGCGCCCCTCTGGATGTATCATTGTCACATTAAGTAACCTCCTAATGTTGGTCGCCAGGTGCCGCCCCTTAACGAACTGTCTGGTCCTCCCCTATTACCCCTGGGACGCAGTCTTTGATCCTTGTGGCCAGGATCGTCGACAATAGTTTGGCATCCACATTCAACAGGGAGATCACCCTATGCGACCCACAATTTTCCAGGTCCTTATCCCGTTTTAAAATGAGGGAGATCGACATCTGTGACAACGTCGGGGGGGAACACTCCCAGCTCCTTTGCTTCATTGAAGGCCCTTACCACCAGAGGTCCCAACACCCCCGAGAACTACTTTTTTTTCCTATAAATTTAGAGTACCCAATTCTTATTTTTCCAATTAAGGGGTAATTTAGCGTGGACAATCCACCTAACCTGCACATCTTTGGGTTGTGGGGGTGAAACCCACACAGACATGTGGAGAATGTGCAAACTCCACATGGACAGTGACCCAGGGCCGGGATTCGAACCCGGGTCCTCGGCGCCGCAGTCCCAGTGCTATCCACTGCGCCACATGCTGCCCCTCCGAGAACTTAATATAGAATTCCACCGTACCCGTTCGGTCCCGGGGCCTTACCCGATTGCACCGCCTCCAACCCCTCTACCACTTCTACCAGCCCAATTGGGGCCCCCAAGCCCTCCAGCAACTCCTCAACCATCTTCGGAAACTCCAACCCTCCCAGGAACCTCATCCCCTTTTCTCCTGCCGGAAGCTCTGTCTTATACAGTTCACTATAAAACTCCCTGAACTGACCATTCACCGCTGCCTAGTCCAAGACCGTGTTCCCTCCCGTGTCCTTCACTTTCCCAATTTCTCTTGTCCCTCCTGCTTCCTCAACTGGTGCGCTAACATCTGATGGCTTCTCCCGTACTCATACACCCCTCTCACCCTTCGCCCTATCGCCTTACCCGCGGTTACCAACCCAAATTCCATTTGCAGCCTCTGGCGTTCCTTTAGCAGCCCTTCCTCCGGGGTCTCTGCATACCTCCTGTCACCTGCAGCATTTCCTCCACTATCCTTCCGATCTCCACCCGCTCCGCGTTCTCCCTGTGTGCCTGAATCGAAATAAACTCCCCCCTGACTACTGCTTCCAGTGTCTCCCAAACCGTACCTGCCGAACCCTCCCCGTGTCATTAATCTCCACATACCCCCGGAAGGCCTTCCTCACCCGCTCACACACTCCTTCCTCCGCCAACAGTCCCACATCCAGCCGCCATTGTGGGTGCTGGACCCCCCCCCCTTTGCTCACTCATCAATCCACCCAGTGCGGGGCATGGTTCGACACCACTATTGCCAAATATTCGACATCCACCACCCCTGCCAACAACGTCTTATCCACCACGTTCGGGAGTACACCTTGTGAGGCCCCCCCCCCCCCCTTGTGCTCCATGAACCCCCGGAGCTCCTTAGCTGTAGCCGACACTCTCCTCGAACTCGACCAGTCCAATCTCGGATCCAGGACTGTATTAAAGTCCCCCCCCATAATCAGCTGATGAGAGTCTAGGTCTAGAATCTTCCCCAGCACCTGCCTCATAAATTCCGCATTCAGCCCTGACTGAAGCACTTGCCCAACCCATCCTTTCCTCAACCTAATCTGGTCTCCCACCTTCAGGCGTGTCTCTTGTAGCATAGCCACATCCGCCTTTAATCGCTTTAAGTGTGCGAACACACGGCCCTCTTGACCGGCCCATTACCCCCCACCCCCGGCCAATTAACCATAGCCCCTCTTGGGCCAGACAACCGGTCACGCACCTCTCCAGGCCTGCCCTCAGGTGCCCACCGCCATCTATCCTCCTCCCCATACATTTTCCAAACCCTACACCTGTCAGCCCCCTCTCCGGCCAGTCCATTGTCTCTGACAAATTCTACCGCCTCCTCCGCCAAACCAAAGTACAATTCCTGGCCTTCGTAGGTCACCCACAGACGTGCCGGGTACGATAGTCCGAACTTCACCCCCTTCATGTAGAGGGCAGCCTTGACCTTGTTGAAACTCGCTCTTCTCTTGGCCAGCTCTGCACCCAGGCCCGGGTACACTCGGATTTCACTGCCCTCCCAGGTGCAGCGCCTTGTCTGCCTGGCCCACCTCATAATCTGCTCCTTGTCCAGGAACCGGTGCAACCGCACCACCGTCGCCCTCGGCTGCTCTCTTCCCTGGAGCTTCCTCATTAGCACCCTGTGCGCTCGATCCACCTCCAACGGCCGTGCAAACACACCCTCTCCGAGCAGCTTCTCCAGCATCCTCCCCACATGCGTGCCAGCATCGGCTCCTTCACTCTCTTCCGGCAGGTCCACGATCCGAATATTCTGCCTGCGTGACCGATTCTCCAGGTCCTCAACCTTCTAGAGCCGCTTCTGCTGATCGCACCTCAGTCCCATTCCCGCGACCATCGAGGGAACTGCTCCTTGTGTTCCCCTGCCACCTCCTCCATCTTCTGGGTTGCCTGACCCTGGGCCGCCAGCTTCGTTTGCACGTGGCCGACCACCGCCCTGATCGAATCCACCGCCCAGGGCAGGTCCTCCAGACTCTCCTTCCGTTGCTGGGTGAACTTCTCGATCAGGAATTTCACCAGCTGCTACGTCGATCACTGAGCCGGCGGGGCCCCTCCTTGCCCCTCCGCCATCTCCACGTGCGTCACAGGCGCCGCACCAGCTCTAACCGACTGATTCCCTCTTTTCCGACCGGTTCTAGCCGTCAGCTCCATACACCAGAGGGCCAATCTCTTCCACTCACTCTCCTGCACCTATATTTCTCCTCACATCCACTTGTTAGCCAGGGAAAAGGTCTGAAAAAACCGCCATGAGCGGGAGCCACCCGATGTGCCACCACTCACTCCATGGTCGCCACCGGAAGTCCTCAGCAACACTTTTTGCTGAAGATTTGTTTCCTTTTATGTTCCAGATCGCCAGGTCTTCAATTTTAGCAGAGGAGCCAAGAGTGGAAGAGTTTCACCTTAAGCTGAAAGAACTTTGCAGCTTCCCACAGAATGAAGAACGGCTCTCTGCCAAAGTGCTGAGTGTCATTCAAGAGTATAAAAGGTAACTGCACACATTGGTCCTAATTGTTCATCATGCAAATACACTGCTCTATGATGAATATTCAATGAATATTTGTGTCTCTTTGAAGGAGTTTGTCACTTTGTTTCATTTCTCTACCCTTTTCACAAAATCCCTTTCAATTTTTTCTTCAAATATTTAGTCACTTTCTTTCTTAAACACTCGGCTGGGTACAGTTTTTCCCACTGTTTGTTGGGGCTAAAAGGCCATAGCTTTGACAAAGGGTCACCTGGACTCGAAACGTTCGCTTTTTTCTCTCCTTACAGATGCTGCCAGACCTGCTGAGATTTTCCAGCATTTTCTCTTTTGGTTTCAGATTCCTGCATCCGCAGTAATTTCCTTTTAGCCCACTGCACTGTTCCTGGGATGGGGCGAGGGTATTCAATATCTTGTTTTTAATGTCCATCAGTGTTAAGTACATTTTTCTCAGCTGTTGCTTTATTCTGTATGATGATACTAACAGTGACACCCATTTTTTGGCTATTTCTATGTTATAAAAATCCTTCACAATAAATCTGTACTTGTAATTAGTCCCTTGTGTAGGGACTATATCTGAAAATGTCCTGCACGCTCTCCATGGCCTTAACCTCCCACCTAAAGTAAACTTCCAAACTGAACATTTGATTCCTGTAGTCACCTAACTAATTATTTGTATGAGCTTAGTGCCAGTCCTTCACTGTATCCTGTGCCCCAATTTGTGAAATTTTTCATCCTATGCAACTTTCATTTCAGAATGTTACCCACTTCTCATGTTTAAAGATTTGTATAGTTGAACACTTAAAGCTCTACTATTACCATTTATAATCATAGAATCTATGGCATGGAGACAGGCCCTTTGGCCCAAACTGGTCCATGCCAACCACAAAGCCCATCTAAGCTAACCCCATTTGCCTGCATTTGGCCCATATCCCTCTAAACTGTTCCTATCTATGTATCCGTCTAAACGCCTTTTAAATGTTGTCAATGTCCTTGCCTCACCCACTTCCTCCGGCAGCTCATTCCACATACGTACTACCTTCTGTAAAAACGTTGCTCCTCAGGTTCCCATTAATTCTTTCCCCTCTTAATTTAAACCTATGCCCTCTAGTTCTCGATTCCCAACCCTGGGAAAAAGGACTTGGTGCATTCACCCTATCCATGCCTCTCATGATCTTATACACCTCTATAAGATCGCCCCTCAGTCTCCTACGCTCCAAAGAAAAAAGCCCAGCCTGTCCAATCTCTCCCTGTAACTCAGTCCCTTGAGTCCTGGCAACATCCTTGTAATTCTCTTCTACACACTCCAGTTTAATAACATCTTTGCTATAGCAAGGCGACCAACACTGAACACAATACTCCAGGTGCCAACGTCCTGTACAACTGCACCATAACCTCCCAACATCTGTACTCAATGCCCTGAACTGATTTAGTGTGTGGCTCATCATTTTTTCTTTCAAATGTTGCTTCCTGTTTCTCTGCACTGAGTCCCATCAGAATAAAGGAAGTAGGAGCAGGAACAGGCCATGTGCCACCTCGAACCTTGCTTCATCATTTCATATGATCGTGGCTGATCTTGAAGCTCAATTCCACTGACCTGCCGGACCAACATTATGCATTGATTCCCTTAGAGATCAAAAAGTTACCTAACACCACTTTTAATTACTATTCACTATCTCTATGCAGAACCTTTTTCATCATTCTACTTCTGCCGTTGGTGTCTCGATGGATCACAACATCGGGATGCTCTCCCTCCCACTGCAAGTTCCCCTCCATCCCGGAGCAGATATGCCGAACACTGGCACCAGGCAGGCGCCACAACTTTTGGGACTTTCGATCCTGGCTACAGAGAACAGTGTCTATTCCCCTAACTATACTTTACCCGGCTACGACTACATTTCTCTCTGCACCACGGTGTGTGGTCAGTTTGTTCATCCTCCCTTCAGTCCCCGCTCTTGTCCACACGGGGCAAGAATCACAAACCTGTTGCACAGGGGCAGGGTATAAGGCTCCTGCAGTGCTACTTATTGGATCCCTCTACCTACCTCACTTGTAGTCACACCTTCCTGTCCTTGACCACTGACCGAAGTCCAGGTAGTTAATCTAAGGGGTGTGACTGCTTCCTGCAACACAGTGTCCAGATACCTCTCCCCCTCCCTGATATGTGGTGACTGGAACTGTGCACAGTACTCTAGCTGAGGCCTAATGGGCATTTTATACAGCTCCACCAGAAGCTCCCTTATCTGAAATGCCATTGCTAATAAAGGCAAGTATCCCGTATGCCTTATCTACCTGGCCTGCTGCCTTTAGTAATCAGTGGATGTGCACCCAAGGTCCCTCTGGTCCTTTATACTTTCTTGATTCCTACCGTTTATTCTGTATTCCCTTGTCATGTTAGTCCTCCCAAAATGGGGAGTCAGGATGTAAATTAGGCACTGCAGGATACCCAGCCTCCGACCTGCTCTGGTAGCTGCAGTATTTACATGGCCAGTCCCGTTCAGTTTCTGCTCAGTGCTAACCACCACGATGTTGATGGTGGAAGATTCAGTGCTGCCATTGAATGTCAGGGCGAGATGGTTAGATCCTCCCTTCATGGAGATGTCCATTGCCCGGTACATATGTGGTATGAATGTTACTTGTCAGCCAAAGTTTAGCTATTGTCCGGGTCTTGCTGCATTTGGACATGGAGTGCTTCAGTACCTGAGGGGTCGCAAACATTCCCACATAACGTCAGAAAACGTGAACACATCACTCTTGGTCTAAGGCACTAATGTAGATTGTAAATATCAGGCCTTACACAACTCCGCTAGTTGTAGCATGGCAATCTGGAAATGCACCGTTTCTCCAGACTCTCTGCTTTCTATAGGTTAAAGAATCCAGTATCCATGGCAATACATTGCCTCTAACTACTTGAGCACTTAACTTGCATATTAACCTTTATTGTGGCACTTTTATCAAATGTTTTTTTTGAAATCCAAACATACTCCAGCCTGGATTTTCTGCTCCCATTTGCCCATGTGGTGTAGGGCAAGGTTGATGTGGGGTCTTGCCCAATCAGCATGTGAGTGAAGCATAGAAAATCTCAGCACGAGTAGCCATTATGCTCTTCAGGTCTGCTCTGCCGTTCATTTTATAATCATGGCTGATCTCATGTGGGACTTTGTCGAAACCCTTCTGAAAGTCAAAATATACCACATCCACTGGCTCACCTTTCATCAACTCTACTAGTTACATCCTCGAAGAACTTTAGTAGATTTGTCAATCATGATTTCTCCTTCATAAATCCCTGCTGACTCTGTCCAATTCAACCACTGTGTCCAGTGCTCTGGTACAAAATCTTTGATAATGGACTCTAGAATTTTCCCCACTGGGCATCAATGTGGGGCCAGAACATGGGTCAGTGGGGTTTGAGAGGTAGCTTCAGACAATGAATGGACACTGAGTGATGCTAACAGTCAAGACCCTGTCTGTGATGCTGCAGTGAGGGGATCATACGAAACATGGAGCCTGATGAACTTCCTGTCATTCTTCATACTCTCAGATAGGAGAGACGAAGAAGACTTCAATGGGAAGCCAAAGGCAGGAACAGAACCTGAAGGGGTGACAGGTCCTGCCCGACATAAGACCATAAGACATAGGAGCAATGAATTGCACAGACCCACCACTCTCTGGCTGAAGAAATTTCTCCTCATCTCTGTTCTAAAGTGACTCCCTTTTATTCTAAGGCTGTGCCCCCAGGTCCTAGTCTCCCCTGCTAATGGAAACAACTTCCCTTCATCCACCCTATCTAAGCCATTCATTATCTTGTAAGTTTCTATTAGATCTCCCCTCAACCTCCTAAACTCCAATGAATAAAGTCCCAGGATCCTCAGACGTTCATCGTATGTTAGGCCTACCATTCCTGGGACCATCCGTGCGAATCTCCGCTGGACCCGCTCCAGTGCCAGTATGTCCTTCCTGAGGTGTGGGGCCCAAAATTGCTCACAGTATTCTAAATCGGGCCGAACTAATGCTTTATAAAGCTTCAAAAGTACATCCCAGCTTTTATATTCCAAGCCTCTTGAGATAAATGACAACATTGCATTTGCTTTCTTAATTACGGACTCAACCTGCAAGTTTACCTTTAGAGAATCCTGGACTAGGACTCCCAAGTCCCTTTGCACTTCAGCATTATGAATTTTGTCACCGTTTAGAAAATAGGATGGGCCCAGGGTCTACAGATGGCGTCTGACATACTTGCGGATGTCTTGAGTGTCAGTGTCGCCGAAGACTACGCATGTCCATGAAACTGTTTGGTCATATCTGCTACTTTCTGCAGGATTTGGTGCCATGGGGATTTGGAGGGCATCCATTGCCAGTATCACTGAAAGTACAGTGGCTCCTTCTAAGACTCCATAGGTAACCTCTCGAATTTTGTAAGCCCCCACACACTGGTGTATAGAGGAGGTGACAGTCGTAATCTTTGCAAGGGCCTGCAACTTTATCCATTTTGACTGGGATCAAGCAAGCTAGAATGGATGGGCTTTGTGCAAACCCCTGGCTTTCCACAGATACAGGGTGTCATTGACGACATTTGTGTGGCACTCAGATCTCCGGGACACCAAGCAGTGAACCATGTGAATCACAAGGGCTTCCACTCGCTGAATGTGCAGCTGCTCCGTGACCGCGCCAAACACCCTTGAGGTGTGTACACAGTTCCAGAGAGTCGGTCTCCATTCCCGGACATGTTTCAGGGTCCACAGCAGATGTAGGGTTAGCCCCTCTGGGACCAGTGCTACCCACTGAGGAGGTGGCTGACGACACCTGAGCAGAGACCGCAGAGTGCAGCTGAGACAAGCTGCAAGGCTCATGCTGTAACTCGTACTTCGGTGGAGCAGACCGCAGGGATGCTGCCAATGAGGTTCCAGTGCCTGAATGGATTTGAGGCTCCACCAGAACAATCTGCAGAGGGTTTCATACATCATGGTCGCTTGCTGCACTCTACACAACATGGTGCTGCAACGGGGGAAGAACTGCTGAGGAGGAGGTGGTGCAGCAGCACATTTCAATATATAAAAGGTAAGAGAGACGCAAAAATAGACATTGGACCACTGGAAAATGTGGCTGGAGAAGTAATAATAGGAAACAAAGAAATGGCAGACAAACTGAATAGTTACTTTGCATCAGTCTTCACAGTGGGAGACACCAGTGGGATGTCAGAGCTCCAGGAGAACCAGGGGGCAGAAGGGAGTGCAGTGACCATTAGTGAGGAGAAGGTTCTGGGGAAACTGAAGGTGGATAAATCACCTGGACCGGATTAACTACACCCCAGAGTTCTAAAAGAGATAGCTGAGGAAATTGTGGAAGCATTGGTGGTGATCTTTCAGGAATCACTGGAGGCAGGAAGGCTCCCAGAGGACGGAAAGTGGCTAATGTAACACCACTGTTTAAGAAGGGAGGGAGGCAGAAGACGGGAAATTAAAGGCCGGTTAGCCTGACTTCGGTCACTGGCAAGATTTTAGAGTCCGTTAGTAAAGATGAGATCGCGAAGTACTTGGAAGTGCATGATAAAATAGGACTGAGTCAGCACGGCTTCGACGAGGGGAGGTCGTGTCTGACAACTCTGTTAGAGTTCTTTGAGGAAGTAACAAGAAAGATAGACAAAGGAGAACCAGTGGGCGTAATTTAGATTTCCAGTGGTCCTTTGACAAGGTGCCGCAAAGGAGACAGTTAAATAAGTCAAGAGTCGGAGTTCCGGGTGCGGCGATGACCAGCTGAGTCGCACGTTTTGGCAGCTCCCTGTGAAACGGACTTTTGGGCTCTTGATAGGAGCCCCAACGGCAATTTTAACGGCTGAAAACACCGTGCGGTAAACCAGAAGGGTGTTCCCCCTGGACACGGATGGAAAAAGGAGAGGAAAGTGGCCGGATTGCAGCGGATCCTTTGGAGCAGCGGCAAGGAAGGCAAGCAGAAACCAAGATGGCGTCGGAAGGTGGCAGTTTCATATGGGGCCCTGAACAACAAGAGTTTTTGAAACGCTGCGTGGAGGAGATAAAAAAGGAAATGAAGAAAGAGTTGTTGGCCCCGATATTACAGGCGATTGAAGGGCTGAAAGAGGAACAAAAGACCCAGGAGCAGGAGCTTCGGGTCGTGAAGGTGAAAGCAGCAGAGAATGAAAACGATATACAGGGCCTGGTGGTGAAGTCGGAGATACAGGAGGCACACCAGAAACGATCTGTGGAGAGGCTGGAGGCACTGGAAAATAACGCAAGGAGGAACAACTTGAGGATTCTTGGCCTTCCTGAAGGTGTGGAGGGGGCGGACGTCGGGGCATATGTGAGCACGATGCTGCACTCGTTAATGGGAGTGGAGGCCCCGACGGGTCCGTTGGAGGTGGAGGGAGCATACCGAGTTATGGTGCGAGGATCGAGAGCAGGAGAAGCTCCCAGAGCCATAGTGGTGAGATTTCTCCGTTTTAAGGATAGAGAAATGGTCCTTAGATGGGCGAAGAAAACTCGGTGTAGTAAATGGGAGAACGCAGTGATCCGCGTCTATCAAGATTGGAGTGCGGAGGTGGCGAGAAGGAGGGCGAGCTTTAATCGGGCCAAAGCGGTACTTCACAAAAAAAAGATAAAGTTTGGAATGCTGCAACCGGCAAGACTGTGGGTCACATATCAAGGGAGGCACCACTACTTTGAGACGGCGGATGAAGCGTGGACTTTTATTGTAGAAGAAAAATTGGAATGATTGGACTACGAAAATGAACGTTTGGACAAAGTGGTGGGACGAGTGGGGGGCGGGCGAAGAGGGATTGTATGATTAATCCTGCGGTATGGTAACTTTTCTTTCTCCCACAGGTGGCAATGGGGGGAGGTGGGGAGGGAGAGGAGATGGGGCGTTGGCCATGGGAGGCGGGGCCGAGGGAGAGGCGCGCTATGATAATTATGGCGGGAATAGAGAAGCAGGAAGGAGGGGGCGCCGCACGGGGCGAGCCGTGATCACGGGGGGAAGCCGAGGTCAGCCAGAGTTTGCTGACTTCTGGGAGCAACATGGGGGGAGTAATTACACTAGCGGGGGGTCTAGCCGGGGGGGGGGGGGGAGGGGGGAATTACTGGGTTGCTGCTGCTGGGGAAAGGGGGGAGTGGGTACGGGAAAGGATGGGCGGGGGGGCACCGTCTGGGAGAAATACAGCTGCGTGGGAACTGGGTGAGAAGCTGGAAAAAGATGATGGCTAACCGGCAAGGGGGGGGGGGGGTGGGAAGCCCCCCAACTCGGCTGATCACGTGGAACGTGAGGGGGCTTAACGGGCCGATAAAGAGGGCACGAGTACTCGCACACCTTAAGAAACTTAAAGCAGATGTGGTCATGTTACAGGAAACGCACCTGAAACTGATAGATCAGGTTAGGTTGCGCAAAGGATGGGTAGGGCAGGTGTTCCATTCGGGGCTGGATGCGAAAAACAGGGGGGTGGCTATATTAGTGGGGAAGCGGGTAATGTTCGAGGCAAAGACTATAGTGGCGGATAACGGGGGCAGATACGTGATGGTGAGTGGCAAATTACAGGGAGAGATGGTGGTGTTGGTAAACGTGTATGCCCCGAATTGGGACGATGCCAATTTTATGAGGCGAATGCTAGGACGCATCCCAGACCTAGAGACCGGAAAGCTGATAATGGGGGAGACTTTAACACGGTGTTGGAACCAAGGCTGGATAGGTCGAAGTCCAGGACTGGTAGGAGGCCGGCAGCAGCCAAGGTGCTTAAGGATTTTATGGAGCAGATGGGAGGGGTGGACCCGTGGAGATTCAGTAGACCTAGGAGTAAGGAGTTCTCGTTTTTCTCCTATGTCCATAAAGTCTATTCACGCATAGACTTTTTTGTGTTGGGTAGGGCATTGATCCCGAGGGTGAGGGGAACGGAATATACGGCTATAGCCATTTCGGATCATGCCCCACACTGGGTAGACTTGGAGATAGGGGAGGAAACAAGAGGGCGTCCACCCTGGAGAATGGACATGGGACTAATGGCGGATGAGGGGGTGTGCTTAAGGGTGAGGGGATGCATTGAAAAGTACTTGGAACACAATGACAATGGGGAGGTTCAGGTGGGAGTGGTCTGGGAGGCGTTGAAGGCGGTGGTTAGGGGGGAGCTGATATCAATAAGGACACATAAAGGGAAGCAGGAGAGTAAGGAACGGGAGCGGTTGTTGCAAGAACTTTTGAGGGTGGACAGACAGTATGCGGAAGCACCGGAGGAGGGACTGTATAGGGAAAGGCAAAGGCTGCATGTGGAATTTGACTTGCTGACCACAGGCACTGCAGAGGCACAATGGAGGAAGGCGCAGGGTGTACAGTATGAATATGGAGAGAAGGCGAGCAGATTGCTGGCACACCAATTGAGGAAAAGGGGAGCAGCGAGGGAAATAGGGGGGGTGAGAGACGAAGATGGAGAGACGGAGCGGGGAGCGGAGAGAGTGAATGAAGTGTTTAAGACATTTTATAAAAAATTGTATGAAGCTCAACCCCCGGATGGGAGGGAGAGAATGATGGAGTTTTTGGATCGGCTGGAAATTCCCAAGGTGGAAGAGCAGGAAAGGATGGGATTGGGAGCACAGATCACGGTAGAAGAAGTGGTGAAAGGAATTAGGAACATGCAGACGGGAAAGGCCCCGGGACCGGACGGATTCCCAGTTGAATTTTACAGAAAATATTTGGACTTGCTCGCCCCGCTACTGACGAGGACCTTTAACGAGGCAAAGGAAAGGGGACAACTGCCCCCGACTATGTCAGAAGCAATGATATCGCTTCTTTTAAAGAAGGAAAAGGATCCGCTACAATGCGGGTCCTACAGACCAATCTCCCTCCTCAATGTAGATGCCAAGGTCTTGGCCAAGGTAATGGCAATGAGAATAGAGGAATGTGTCCCGGGGGTGGTTCATGAGGACCAAACTGGGTTTGTGAAGGGGAGACAGCTGAACACGAACATACGGAGGTTGTTAGGGGTAATGATGATGGCCCCACCAGAGGGTGAAACGGAGATAGTAGTGGCGATGGATGCCGAGAAAGCATTTGATAGAGTGGAGTGGGATTATCTGTGGGAGGTGTTGAGGAGATTTGGGTTCGGAGAGGGGTATGTTAGATGGGTGCAGCTGTTGTATAGGGCCCCAGTGGCGAGTGTGGTCACGAATGGACGGGGATCGGCCTATTTTCGGCTCCATAGAGGGACAAGGCAGGGATGTCCTCTGTCCCCATTACTGTTTGCACTGGCGATTGAGCCCCTGGCGATAGCGCTGAGAGGTTCCAAGGGATGGAGGGGAATACTTAGGGGAGGAGAAGAACACCGGGTATCTTTATATGCGGATGATCTGCTACTATATGTGGCGGATCCAGCGGAGGGGATGCCAGAAATAATGCGGATACTTGGGGAGTTTGGGGATTTTTCAGGGTATAAATTGAACATGGGGAAGAGTGAGCTGTTTGTGGTGCATCCAGGGGAGCAGAGTAGAGAAATAGAAGACCTACCGTTGAGGAAGGTAACAAGAGACTTTCGTTACCTGGGGATCCAGATAGCTAAGAATTGGGGCACATTGCACAGGCTAAATTTGACGCGGTTGGTGGAACAGATGGAGGAAGATTTCAAGAGATGGGATATGGTAGCATTGTCAATGGCAGGGAGGGTGCAGGCGGTTAAGATGGTGGTCCTCCCGAGATTCCTCTTTGTGTTTCAGTGTCGCCCGGTGGTGATCACGAAGGCTTTTTTCAAAAGGATAGAAAAGAGTATCATGGGTTTTGTTTGGGCCGGGAAGACTCCGAGAGTGAGGAAGGGATTCTTACAGCGTAGTAGGGATAGGGGGGGGCTGGCACTACCGAGCCTAAGTGAGTATTATTGGGCCGCTAATATTTCAATGGTGAGTAAGTGGATGGGAGAGGAGGAAGGAGCGGCGTGGAAGAGATTAGAGAGGGCGTCCTGTAGGGGGACCAGCCTGCAGGCTATGGTGACAGCCCCATTGCCGTTCTCACCAAGGAACTATACCACGAGTCCGGTGGTGGTAGCTACACTGAAGATTTGGGGACAGTGGAGACGACATAGGGGAAAGACCGGAGCACTGGGGGGGTCCCCGATAAGAAACAACCATAGGTTTGCCCCGGGGGGAATGGATGGGGGATATGGAATGTGGCAAAGAGCAGGTATAACGCAATTGAAAGATCTATTTGTGGATGGGAAGTTTGCGAGTCTGGGAGCGCTGACCGAGAAATATGGGTTGCCCCAAGGGAATGCATTCAGGTACATGCAATTGAGGGCTTTTGCGAGGCAACAGGTGAGGGAATTCCCGCAGCTCCCGACACAAGAGGTGCAGGACAGAGTCATCTCAAAGAAATGGGTGGGGGACGGTAAGGTGTCGGATATATATAGGGAAATGAGAGACGAAGGGGAGACTATGATGGACGAACTAAAAGGGAAATGGGAAGAAGAGCTAGGGGAGGAGATTGAGGAGGGGATGTGGGCAGATGCCCTAAACAGGGTAAACTCGTCGTCCTCGTGCGCCAGGCTAAGCCTGATCCAGTTTAAGGTATTACACAGGGCACATATGACTGGAACACGGCTCAGTAAATTTTTTGGGGTGGAGGATAGGTGTGCGAGGTGCTCGAGAAGCCCAGCGAATCATACCCATATGTTTTGGTCATGCCCGGCACTACAGGGGTTTTGGATGGGGGTGACAAAGGTGCTTTCGAAAGTAGTAGGAGTCCGGGTCGAACCAAGCTGGGGGTTGGCTATATTTGGGGTTGCACAAGAGCCGGGAGTGCAGGAGGCGAAAGAGGCCGATGTTTTGGCCTTTGCGTCCCTAGTAGCCCGGCGCAGAATACTGCTAATGTGGAAAGAAGCCAAGCCCCCGGGGGTGGAGACCTGGATAAATGATATGGCGGGGTTCATAAAGTTAGAGCGGATTAAGTTCGTCCTAAGGGGGTCGGCTCAAGGGTTTACTAGGCGGTGGCAACCGTTCGTCGAATATCTTGCGGAAAGATAGATAGGGGAGAACAAAGAAGGCAGCAGCAGCGGCCCAGGACTTTGGGGGGGGGGGGGGAGGGATGGGGGGGGGGTGTGGCCTGAGACAAGGCAGTTGCCAATTAGGGCTAGTTTTTATTTTTTATTTTTTTTGTTATTTAATATTTATTTATTTGTTGTTTTTGTTTAAATTTAAAAAGGTCATTATTATCTGTATTGTTGCAATGTTGTGTAAAGGATGCACAATGTACTGTGTTGGTTGACCAAAAATTTTCAATAAAATATTATTTTAAAAAAAAAAGTCAAGAGTCCATGGTGTTAAGGGTAAGATCCTGGCATGGATAGAGGATTGGCTGACTGGCAGAAGGCAGAGAGTGGGTATAAAGGGGTCTTTTTCAGGATGGCAGCCGGTGACTAGTGGTGTGCCTCAGGGGTCTGTGCTGGGACCACAACTTTTCACAATATACATTAATGATCTGGATGAAGGAACTGTTACTAAGTTTGGAAAGCATGAAAAGTTCTGCAGAGGGACAGGTAGTATTGAGGAAGCAGGCGGGCTGCAGAAGGACTTGGACAGGCTGGGAGAGTGGGCAAAGTGGCAGTTGGAAAACAATGTGGAAAAGTGTGAGGCATTTTTGAAGGAGGAATGGAGGCATAGACTATTTTCTAAATGGGGAAATGCTTAGAAATCAGAAGCACAAAGGGACTTGGGAGTCCTTGTTCAAGATTCTAGTAAGGTTAACGTGCAGTTTCAGTCGGCAGTTAGGAAGGCAAATGCAATGTTAGCAAACATAGAACAGTACAGCACAGTACAGGCCCTTCGGCCCACGATGTTGTGCCGACCATTTATCCTAATCTAAGATCAACCTAACCTCCACCCCTTCAATTTACTGCTGTCCATGTGTCTGTCCAAGAGTCGCTAAAATGTCCCTAATGACTCTGACTCCACCACCTCTGCTGGCAGTGATTCCACGCACCCACCACACTCTGTGTAAAGAACCTGCCTCTGACATCGCCCCTATACCTTCCTCCAATCATCTTAAAATGATGTCCCCTTACTTCCGGTTGCGGCGATGACCAGCTAAGCCGCACGTTTTGGCGGCTCCAACTTGAACGGACCTTCGGGCTCTTTTAAGAGCCCCAACGGGGAATTCTTTTCGGGACGAAACCCGGTGTGGAGTGAGACAACCGGGAGTCCCCCCCCCCCCCCCCCCAACGAAAAAGAAAAATATCGGCGGCGGCGGCCAGATCGCGAAGAATCCTCGAGGACAGGGGCAGAAGGGAAAAGGAGCAAGATGGCGGTGGAGAGAGCCCAGGCGACATGGGGGCCGGACCAAGACGAATTCTTGAGACGGTGTGTGGAGCTGCTTAAGAAGGAGGTGCTGGCCCCGATGCTACAAGCAATTGAGGGGCTTAAGGAGGCACAAAAGACCCAGGAGATGGAGCTCCGCGTGGTGGAGCAGAAGGTGACGGACAACGAGGACGAGATCCTGGGCCTGGCGGTCAAAACGCAGACGCACGAGGCGCTCCACAAAAAGTGCATTGAAAGGATTGAAGTCCTAGAAAACAGATCACGGAGAAAGAACCTTCGGATCCTGGGTCTCCCCGAGGGAGTGGAAGGAGCGGACGGCGGGGCTTACGTGAGCACGATGATACGCTCGCTAATGGGAGCTGAGGCCCCCTCGGGCCCCTTGGAAGTGGAAGGGGCCATCGGGTCCCTGCGAGGAGACCAAAGGCGGGAGAACCACCTAGGGCGACGATCGTGCGATTTCATCGTTTCAAATACAGAGAGGTGGTTCTGAGATGGGCCAAAAAGATACAAAGTAGTAGATGGGAGAATGCGGTGGTACGGGTGTACCAGGATTGGAGTGCGGAGGTGGCGAGAAGGAGGGCGAGTTTTAATCGAGCCAAGGAGGTGCTACACAAGAAGAAGGTGAAGTTCGGGATGTTGCAGCCGGCGCGACTGTGGGTCACGCACCAGGAGAGGCATCACTACTTCGAAACGGCGGAAGAAGCATGGACCTTTATTAAAAACGAGAAACTGGATCAGAACTGAGGGACTGATGATGGAGGGGAAACGGCAATGCTGATGTATATAGAGATGTAAATTGGGGAGGGGGGGACACTAAGAAATGTGGGCGCCGGTGAGGGGGAAGAAGAGTCATAGGCGGGTGATGGGGAATGGAAGTGGGGCGGCAGAGGGAGCTGCGCCACAAGGGGCGGGACGGCTCTAGAGAACACGGGGCTTATTGTTCTTGTTCCCGCGCCAGAAAGATGATGGCGGGAAGATAGGCGCAAGGTAGATGGGAGTTCCCCACACGGGGGGGGGTCAAGGAGAGAGCGGGAGAAGCCGGGGTCAGTTGAAGTCAGCTGACTTTCGGAAGCAATATGGGGGGAGTAATCATGATAGATGGGGATCTAGCGGGGGGGGGGGGGGGGGGGAGGATAACTGGGTTGCTGCTGCAGAGATCGAAGAGGAACTGGTAAAAGAAAAGGTGGTCGGGGCGGGAATGCGCCGCCTGGGGAACGGGTGGGTGCGCGGAACCGGGACGTGGGAGTGGCCTAGAGAGGGTGATGGCTAGTCGACGGGAGGGGGGCAGGCAGCCCCCCAGTTCGGCTGATCACGTGGAACGTGAGAGGCCTAAATGGGCCGATTAAAAGGGCCCGAGTGTTCGTGCACTTGAAAGGACTGAAGGTGGCGGACCAAGTTAGGTTAAGGAAAGGATGGGTGGGACAGGTGTTCCACTCAGGGCTGGATGCAAAGAACAGAGGGGTGGCCATACTGGTGGGGAAACGGGTGTCATTCGAAGCTAGGAACATTGTAGCAGACAGCGGAGGCAGATATGTGATGGTGAGTGGCAGACTGGAGGGAATGGAGGTCGTGTTGGTTAACATATATGCCCTGAATTGGGATGATGTGGGATTTATGAAGCGGATGCTGGGACGTATCCCGGACCTGGAGGTAGGAAACCTGATAATGGGGGGGGACTTCAACACCGTGTTGGACCCAAGGTTAGATAGATCTAGATCTAGGACCGGAAGAAGGCCGGCAGCGGCCAAGGTGCTTAGGGGGTTTATGGACCAAATGGGGGGAGTGGATCCGTGGCGATTTGTTAGGCCGATGGCCAAAGAGTTCTCCTTCTCTCATGTTCACAAGGTGTACTCCCGGATAGATTTCTTTGTTTTGGGAAGGTCACTGATCTCGAGGGTGGAAGGAACTGAGTACTCAGCCATAGCTGTTTCAGATCATGCCCCACACTGGGTGGACCTGGAATTAGGAGAGGAGAGGGAGCAGCGTTCACTCTGGCGACTGGATGTGGGATTACTGGCGGATGAGGGAGTCTGCGGAAGGGTCCGGGGATGTATCGAAAGGTACCTGGAGGCCAATGACGACGGGGAGGTCCGAGTGGGAGTAGTATGGGAAGCACTAAAGGCGGTGGTCAGAAGAGAGCTGTTCTCCATCAGGGCCCACAAGGGGAAAATAGAGGCCAAGGAAAGGGAAAGACTACTGGGGGAGATTTTGAGGGTAGATAAAGAATACGCGGAAGCCCCGGAGGAAGGACAATACAGGGAGAGGCGACGACTCCAGACCGAGTTCGACCTGTTGACCACAAGGAGGGCGGAGGCACAGTGGAGGAAGGCACAGGGGATGAGATATGAATATGGGGAAAAGGCGAGTCGCCTGTTGGCCCATCAGCTGCGAGGGAGATAGGGGGAATTAGGGATGAAAAGGGAGCTACGGTGCGGAGAGCAGGGAAGATAAACGAGGTGTTTAAGACCTTTTACGAGAGACTATATTGGTCCCAACCCCCGGAGGGAAAAGAGGAGATGCGGCAGTTTTTGGACCAATTGAGGTTCCCGAGGGTGGAGGAGCAGGAGTTGGAAGGCCTGGGGGCGCCGATTGGGGTGGACGAGGTTACCAAGGGGCTGGGGAACATGCAGGCAGGGAAGGCCCCGGGACCAGATGGGTTCCCGGTGGAATTCTATAGAAAATATGTGGACTCGTTGGCCCCCGCTGCTGGTAAGGACCTTTAATGAGGCCAGAGAAGGAGGGACCCTACCCCCGACAATGTCGGAGGCGACGATATCGCTAATCTTGAAGCGGGATAAAGATCCGCTGCAGTGCGGGTCCTATAGGCCTATCTCACTGCTAAATGTGGACGCCAAGTTGCTAGCAAAGGTGCTGGCAACGAGGTTAGAGGACTGTGTCCCGGGGGTGGTGCACTAAGACCAGACAGGGTTCGTAAAGGGGAGACAACTAAATGTCAACGTGCGACGGCTATTAGGGGTGATAATGATGCCCCCAGCAGAGGGGGAGGCAGAGATAGTGGCGGCAATGGATGCAGAGAAGGCATTTGATAGGGTGGAGTGGGAGTATCTATGGGAGGTGCTGAGGAGGTTCGGGGATGGGTTTGTCAGCTGGGTTAAACTCCTCTATGGGGCCCCAACGGCAAGTGTAGTCACAGGTCGGCAAAGGTCGGAGTATTTTCGACTACACAGGGGAACGAGACAGGGATGCCCGTTGTCCCCATTACTGTTCGCGTTGGCAATTGAACCACTGGCCATAGCGCTGAGAGACTCCAGAAAATGGAGAGGGGTGATTAGAGGGGGAGAGGAACACCGAGTGTCACTCTACGCGGATGACCTACTGCTGTATATGACGGACCCAGTGGGGGGGATGTCAGAGGTCATGCAGATATTGAGGGAGTTTGGAGATTTCTCGGGATATGGGCTTAACATGGGAAAGAGTGAGCTTTTTGTGATACACCCCGGGGACCAGAGTAGAGGGATAGATGGCCTACCGCTAAGGAGAGTGGAAAGAAACTTCCGATACCTGGGGATTCAGATAGCCAGGAGCTGGGGAACCTTACACAGACTCAATCTGACACGACTGGTGGAACAAATGGAAGAGGATTTCAAAAAGTGGGACATGCAGCCGCTGTCACTGGCGGGCAGAGTGCAGGCAATTAAGATGATGGTCCTCCCGAGGTTCCTATTTGTGTTCCAATGTCTCCCTATACTGATCACTAAGGCCTTCTTTAAAAAAATAGATAGGAGCATCACGAGCTTCGTGTGGGCAGGGAAGGCCCCGAGGGTAAGGAGGGGGTTCCTACAACGTAGTAGAGACAGAGGGGGACTGGCGTTGCCAAATTTGAGCGACTACTACTGGGCCAATGTGGCGATGATTCGTAAATGGATGATAGATTGAGAGGGAGCGGCGTGGAAAAGGTTGGAGATGAAGTCCTGCAAAGGGACGAGTTTAAAAGCGCTGGTGACGGCGCCACTACCGCTCTCCCCAAAAAGAGTTACCACGAACCCAGTGGTGGCGGCAACATTAAGTATCTAGGGGCAATGGAGGCAACAGAGGGGTGTGCTGGGAGCCTCGGTGTGGTCCCCGATCAGGAACAACCATAGGTTTGCCCCAGGGAGGCTGGACGGAGGATTCCAGAGCTGGCACCAGGTAGGAATCAGGAGAGTGGGAGATTTATTTATAGACGGGACGTTTGCGAGCTTGGGAGCGCTTGAGGAAAAGTATGAGCTGCCCCGGGGAAATTTCTTTAGATATATGCAGGTGAGAGCGTTCACGAAACAACTGGTGAGGGAATTTCCGCTGCTCCCGACACAAGGGATCCAGGACAGGGTGCTTTCGGGGGGGGGTGGGTCGGGGAGGGCAAAGTGTCAGAGATATACCGGGAGATGAGAGAAGAGGGGGAGGAGTTGGTGGGCGAACTGAAGGGAAAATGGGAAGAAGAGCTCGGGGAGGAGATTGAGGAGGGTTTGTGGGCTGATGCCCTAAGCAGGGTAAATTCCTCTTCCTCGTGTGCCAGGCTTAGCCTGATCCAATTTAAGGTGCTGCATAGAGCACACATAACGGGAGCAAGGTTGAGCAGGTTCTTCGGAGTGGAGGACAAGTGTGGGAGGTGCGGGGGAAGCCCGGCGAACCACACACATATGTTTTGGTTGTGTCCGGTATTGGAGGGGAGTGACGGGAGTGATCTCGAAGGTGGTGAAGGTCCAGGTCAAGCCAGGCTGGGGGTTAGCTATATTTGGAGTAGCGGATGAGCCGGGAGTGCAGGAGGCGAAAGAGACCAATGTCGTGGCCTTTGCGTCCCTAGTAGCCCGGCGCAGGATCCTACTCATGTGGAAGGAAGCGAAACCCCCCGGACTGGAGGCCTGGATAAACGATATGGCGGGGTTCATAAAACTAGAGCAGATGAAGTTTGCGCTGAGAGGATCGGCTCAAGAGTTCGCCAGACGGTGGCAACCGTTCCTCGACTACCTAGCGGAAAGTTAGAGGGAAGATAGATGGCCAGCAGCAGCAACCCAGGGGGAGGGAGGGGGGGTGAACTGTTTGGGTTTTTGGAGGGGGAGAGGGGGCGGGGGGGGGGAGGGAGGGGGGGGAGTGTTACTTTGTGTTATTTGGTTAGTTTACCATGTTAGTTACACAATGTTATATTGCAGTTGTCATGTTACCTTTATTTTTTTTTTTGATTTGTAAGGGAAAAAATTGTGTTTGAAAACTTTAATAAAATATATTTAAAAAAAATAATATGTCCCCTCGTGACAGCCATTTCCGCCCTGGGGAAAAGTCTCTGGCTATCCACTCTATCCATGCCTCTCATCACCTTGTACACCTCTATCAAGTCACCTCTCTTCCTTCGCTCAAGTGAGAAAAGCCCGAGCTCCCTCAACCTTTCTTCATAAGACATGCCCTACAGTCCAGGCAGCATCCTGGTAAATCTCCTCTGTACCCTCTCCAAAGCATCCACATCCTTCCTATAATGAGGCGACCAGAACTGGACACAATATTCCAAGTGTGGTCTAACCAGGGTTTTATAAAGCTGCAGCAAAACCTCGCGGCTCTTAAACTCAATCCCCCGTTAATGAAAGACACACACCATACACCTTCTTAACAACCCTATCAACCTGGGTGGCAACTTTGAGGGATCTATGTACGTGGACCCCAAGATCCCTCTGTTTCTCCACACTTCCAAGAATCCTGCCTTTAACACTGTATTCAGCATTCAAATTCAACCTTCCAAAATGAATCATTCATGTTAAGTCTTACAACACCAGGTTAAATTCCAACAGGTTTGTTTCACTAGCTTTAGGAGTGCAGCTCCTTCCTCAGGTGAGTGAAGAGGTGGGTTCCAGAAACATGTATAAAGACAAAGTCAAAGATGCAAGACGATACTTTGAATGCAAGTCTTTTCAGGTAATTAAATCTTTACAGGTCCAGACGGTGCGACTGGAGAGAGGGGTAGCCCCAGGTTAAAGAGGTGTGAATTGTCCCAAGCCAGGACAGTTGTTTGGATTTTGCAAGCCCAGGCCAGATGGTGGGGGGTGAATGTAATGCGACATGAATCCAAGGTCCCGGTTGAGGCCGCACTCATGTGTGCTGAAACTTGGCTATCAGTTTCTGCTCGGCGATTCTGCGTTGTTGCGCGTCCTGGAGGCCGCTTTGGAGAACGCTTACCCAGAGATCAGAGGCTGAGTTCCCTTGACTGCTGGTGTTCCCCGACTGGAAGGGAACATTCCTGCCTGGTGATTGTCGCGTGATGTCCATTCATCTGTTGTCACAGACTTCTTACTGTGCCCACCCCAGTCCAACGGCGGCATCTCCACATCACAGCATTCATCTTGAGAGGGCTAGAATACAAGAGCAGGGATGTATCCCTGAGGCTGTATAAGGCTCTGGTCAGACCCAACGTGTTGTGACATTTACTGGTGATGTTTTGATTCAAGCTGCCAACATCATTCGATGCACAATTCACTGGATCATTGGGCAGCACGGTGGCACAGAGGTATACAAAATTGAGGGGCATAGACAGAGTGGATAGTCAGAGGCTTTTCCCCAGGGTAGAGGGGTCAATTACTAGGGGGCATAGGTTTAAGGTGCGAGGGGCAAGGTTTAGAGTAGATGTACGAGGCAAGTTTTTTACGCAGAGGGTAGTGGGTGCCTGGAACTCGCTACCGGAGGAGGTGGTGGAAGCGGGGACGATAGGGACATTTAAGGGGCATCTTGACAAATACATGAATAGGATGGGAATAGAGGGATACGGACCCAGGAAGTGTAGAAGATTGTAGTTTAGTCGGGCAGCATGGTCGGCACGGGCTTGGAGGGCCGAAGGGCCTGTTCCTGTGCTGTACATTTCTTTGTTCTTTGTTCTTTGTGCACAGCACCGCGGTCCCGGGTTCAAACCCGGCTCTGGGTCACTGTCCGTATTTGCGTGGGTTTCGCCCCCACAACCCAAAGATATGCGGGGTAAGTTGATTGACCACGCCAAATTGCCCCTTAATTGAAAAAATGAATTGGACACTCCAAATGTTTTTTAAAATTAAAATAAATTCACTGGATCAGCTAAAGATGGCCCAAATGTCGCTCTCTTGGCAATATCAGATCAGCCTTTAGTTGTATCTCATGCTCAATGCCTATGACAGTGCAGCTGATCAATTGAGTTTCTCAGTCAGGCGGATGCATTCACATAGCCAATAGCTTTTTCTCAAAACTGCATAGATGCAAATACTTTACATCAGTTTTATTTCTCGCTCCCACTCTCTCTCTTTCTCTCTCTCTCTCTTTACCCCACTGTGATTGTTAAAGAGGTAATAGCTCAAAACGCGAGTTTGTGTGTTTCAGAGTAAAAGGACAGATTGGGAAGAGATGCAGCCAGCTTGGTGTGAGTCTGCGGTGCAGCTTTCAGGAGGTGCTACGAGTGTTTCAGCAATGGAGGAGCAGCACTCGAAACCTGCTGCACTTATCCCTTGACACCAAAGATGGAGCGCTGGTCAGGACTCACCTACACAACATTAAGGTAGATGACATTGTGATTTGAGGGATCTGGGAGAGGCTGACCAGATGGCTGGGTGAAGTGTGTGTGTGTGTGTGGGGGGGGGGGGGGGGGGGGGTGCTGCGAAGACTGACCAGATGGCTGGGTAATGTGGGGGAGATGGACCCCATCCCCCCCACCCAACTCTGATTGCAACTCCAAGGAATATACGACGCAAGAGCAAACGTTGCTGAAGGTAATGGCAGAAATTCCCTGTGTGACATGATGGGAAGCTCATCTCTGCTCCTTTCTCTCAGGACCATCTTGTTCGGAGTAACCAGCTGGAAGTCCAGCTTGACAGATTTAAGAGACTCGAGGAAATGTTACGCAGTATCTACGGCGAAGAACAAGCTGCAGCCTTTGAGTCTGAGCTGAAGGAGGCGGTTCAGCAACGTACATTCCTGACTGATGGCCTGTTACAGAGGAGGAGGGAGTTGCAGGTATTCACACAATTACTGCTGTCAATATTAATGAGTAACCACAAGCCCATACTCGGTAAGGGAGATTGCATGATCTGTGCTGCTTATTCAGAGTCAGCGACAGGGTGCAGCTGATGGGTAATACATCGGAAATAGGATTTGGGTGCAGCACTACTCTGTTGACTGCTTAGAACTTGCACTCCGGGGCAGCACGGTGGCGCAGTGGGTTAGCACTGCAGCCTCACGGCGCCGAGGTCCCAGGTTCGATCCCGGCTCTGGGTCAATGTCTGTGGAGTTTGCACATTCTCCCCATGTTTCCGTGGGTTTCACCCCCACCACCCAAAGATGTGCAGGGTAGGTGGATTGGCACGCTAAATTGCCCCTTAATTGGAAAAAATTAATTGGGTACTCAAATTTTTTTAAAAAAGAACCTGCACTCCATTTGCAAATTGTGGTCTCAACTCCACTTTACTTTCTGCCCCATAACCGCTGACTCCTACGTCTATCAAAAATCTATCACTTCTCTCTCTTGGACAGTCCCTCAGTGTTGAGGATGACTTGCTAACTCTCTGGGGAGGTGAGTTCTGTGGGGGCTGAATAGTGTGTTCTAAGGCAAGCGATTCCCACGTGTCGACTGGGATGTTTTATTCATTCGGGAGGCTTTCAGAGTGTCATTGTAACGTTTCCCCTGCCCTCCTAGTGATCGCTTTTGTGGAGCTCTGAGTAGAGCACTTGTTTTGGGAGTCTTGTGTTGGGCATGTGGGCAATGTGACCTGCCCATTACAGCTGGTCGAGAGTGACCAGTGCCTCGATACTGGGCATATTGGCCTGGGAGAGGACTATCGCCTATCCTGCCAGTGGATTTGCAGGATTTTGCGCAGGCAACGTTGGTGATATCTCTCTTTGGATATGGGGTGTCTGCTGTACATTGTCCATGTTTCTGGTGCATACAGGAGGGCGGGGACCCCGGCTGCTCTGTACACCAGGAACTTGGTGCTGGACTTGAGGTCTCGGTCTTCAAATACTCTGTTCCTCAGGGGACCGAAGACTGCAATGGTGCATTGGAGTTGTTGCCAGATTTCGTTGTCGATGTTTGCTCGCACCGAGAGGAGGCTCCTGAGGTATGGGAAATTATCCACATTGTCCCAAGGGCTCACCGTGGATCTTGATGGTCGTGGGCAGTTTTGTGCGGCAGGAGCGGGGTGGTAGAGAACCTTTGTTACCTGGATGTTTAGTCTGAGGCCCATTTGCTCCTATCCGTCGGTGAATGTGACGAAGGTGGTTTGTAGCTCGGCCTCTGAGTGCGCACACACAGACGTCGCCCACATACTGCAGCGCGATGACTGAGGTTGGGACGGTCTTGGTTCTGGCCTGATGGTGTCGGAGATTGAACAGCTTCCTGCTTGTCTGGGAGGTTAGCTCCACTCCAGCGGGGAGCTTCAGGGTGACGGGGTGGAGTGTTGCTGCGAAGAAGATGAAGAAGAACGTTGGTGTGATAACACAGTCCTGTTTGACCCTAGTTTGCACACGTATTGGGTCTGTGGTGGTTCCGTTAGTGAGGATCACGGCTTGCATCTCATCGTGTGGAGCAGTGAGAGAAGAATCATAGAATTTACAGTGCAGAAGGAGGCCATTCGGCCCCTCGTGTCTGCAACGCCCCTTGGAAAGAGCGCTCTACTCAAGCCCACACCTCTACCCCACCTTTCTGGGCACTAAGGGCAATTTAGAATGGCCAATCCACCTAACCTGCACATCTTTGGACTGTGGGAGGAAACCGGAGCACCCGGAGGAAACCCACGCAGACACGGGGAGAACGTGTAGACTCCACACAGACAGTGACCCAAGCCGGGAATCGAACCTGGGACCCTGGAGCTGTGAAGCCACAGTGCTAACCACTGTACTACCATGCGAGCAGCAGAATGTGAGGAGGATGCTCCACAATTCCTCATGGCTGACAGAGTCGAAGGCCTTTGCGAGATCAAAAAAGGCCATGTACAAAGCTTGATGCTGCTCCCTGCATTTCTCCTGGATTTGTTGCACGCTGAAGATCCTGTCCATTGAATCTCCTGATGGGCGGAAAACGCACTGAGACTCAGGAAGGAGCTGTTCAGCCACTGGGAGGAGGCGGTTGAGGAGCATTCTTACGATGACCTTGGCAAAGAGGAGCGAACCCCCCGCTGTAATTTCCGTAGTTGGAACTGTTATCTTTCTTGAAGGTGGTCCCAATTAAGACATCTGAGATTATTTGGCATGCTCTTCCAGGAAAGGGTGATGAGGCAGTGAATTCTTGTCAAGAGTGAATCTCCCTCGCATTTTAGGCCTTCTGCGGGGATTCCATCTGTGCCGAGGCCTTGTTGTTCTTCAGCTGTCGGATGGCTTTGTCGACCTCACGGCGAGCTGGGTTGTGCTGAGATGGTGGCGGGTAGCGTGTTGCGGGATGGTGTCGAGAATGATTGTGTCGAAGGCTGTGTCTCGGTTGAGGAGGTTCTCGAAGAGCTCTCTCCAGCGAGCTCAGGCGTTGACTGCCTCTCTGTCTTTGATGAGCGCCTCTCCGTTTCACGCTCTCCTGGGACCCTGGGTACTCGGACCGTAGATGGTTTTGATTGTGCTGAAGAAGCTGCTCACATCGTGGTTGCCGGCGAGTTGCTGAGTCTCCGCCCTTTCCACCCACCATCTGTTCTTTAGGTCGCGGGTTCTTTGTTGCTCCTCTGCCTCCAGTTGTCTGTTGGTTTGTTTCCTCGCACTCGTTTTGGTGGAGCTGCCAGTTCAGGAACACCTTGTGCTGGATCTCCTGATCGTTCCCGTCGAACCAGTCTTGGTGTTTCCTGGTCGAGAGCCCGAGCGTCTCCTGACAGGTTCTGACTATGGCAACTTTTAAGACTGACTAGGCACTGTGGACGTTCTGTGGCCCCGGCTCGCTGGTTGTCGCCAGGCTAGCTGTCAGGCGCCGACTGAGCAGGTCTTTCTTCTCTGGCTCTCTGAGTCCAGCGACATTGAGTCTCCTGCAGCCAGTGTGGGCTGGGGCCAGGGTGATGGAGGTGGTCAAGCGGATTAGTCTGTGGTCAGTCCAATGGTTGTCGGCTCCGATCGAGGCGGGGGTGATGCGGACATCTTTGTGGTCCCTTGCTCGGACGATGATCTAGGCTATTCGGTGGCGGTGCTTGGAGGGGGCGTGTTGCCATGAGGTCTTCTGCTTGTCCTTCTGGTGGAACAGGGTGTTCATGACCAGGTCACGTTCTAAACATTTTGTCAGGAGGAGGATTCTGTTGGTGTTTGTTTGCCTTCCCTGTCTAACACGCCTTTCCAAAGGTTTCATAGAAACCCTACAGTGCAAAAGGAGGCCATTCGACCCATTGAGTCTGCACCCACCCTCCGAAAGAGCACCCTATCTTAGCCCCCACCCCATCCCTGTAACCCAGTAACCCCACCTAACCTTGTTGGACACTAAGAGACAATGTATCATGGCCAATCCACCTCACCTGCCCATCTTTGGACTGCGGGAGGAAACTGGAGCACCCGGAGGAAACCCGAAGGAAAACAGGGAGGAAGTGCAAAAACTCCATACAGACAGTCACTCAAGGCCAGTATTGAACCCAGCTCCCTGACGCTGTGAGGCAGCAGTGCTGACCACTGTACCATGGTGCCGCCCTTCCCGTTTGCATCCTTCCCGACTCCAGCATTGAAGTCGCCGCAGAGAATCAGCTCGTCTACCGTTGGGATGCGGGACAGCGATTGTCTCTTTTGTCTTGTCTGTTGTATCTAAGGTTGGGCCATTGGCACTGACGGCCATGATGTGCTGTTTCTGGGCCAGGGAGAGCCGTAGGGTCATGAGGAGTTCGCTCATCCCACAGGGGGGGCTCGTTGAGACTTCTGACAAACTCATTTCTTTACGGCGAAGCCGGTCCTGTTGGGATGACCTTCTACTGGTTCGCTTTTCCAGAAGAAGCTGTAACCACCACCTTGTTCTTAAAGCTGGCTGCCACCTGTCAGTTGTCTTGCTCAGGGCAGTGATGTCAATGTTTTCCCCTGATTCCCATTGACTCCAGTTTAGCTCTGGCTCCTTGATGCCACACTCGGTCAAATGCTGCCTTGGTGTCGAGGGCAGTCACTCTCACCTCACCTCTGGCATTCAGCTCTTTTGTCCATGTTTGAACCAAGGCTGTAATGAGGTCAGGAGCTGAGTGACCCTGGCGGAACCCAAACTGAGCGTCCGTGAGCAGGTTATTGCTGAGTAAGTGCCGCTTGATAGAATTGTTGATGACTCCTTCCATCACTTTGCTGATGTTGGAGAGGAGACTGATAGGGCGGTAATTGGCTGGGTTGGATTTGTCCTGTTTATTGTGTACAGGACATACCTGGGCAATTTCCACATTGCCGGGTAGATGCCAGTGTTGTAGCTGTACTGGAACAGCTTGGCCTTTCTAGCGATGCTCAGATCTCATGAATGAATTTTTAAAAATCATCTGACTTCCTGGGAGCAGCAATGTAGAAGGTATGTGGTCAAATGTACATGTTGTAATAGTCTTAACGCAGAGCTTGCTTCTCGTGTGCCCACTCAAGATTCACTTCCATATTTTGATAATTATGTCAGCGATGCTGATTTTATACCAATCAAAGGCAAAAGTGTTGGAGGTGCTCAGCAGGACTGACAGCATCTGTGGAGAGCGAAAGAGTTAACCTTTCAGGTTGATGGCTTTTCATCAGAATTGGTAAATATTAGAAATGTAAGACGTGTTACTGAGCATTTCCAGTGTTTTCAGTTTTGATTTCAGATTTCTAGCAGTATTCTGTTTGTCTTTGACAGGTGAATTGCCAAGATCCGACTGATCACAAGCTGTTGTTGAAGAAATTTGAAGAGTGGCTAAAAAATGAAGATCGGAAGCTGGCAAATATTTTAGCTGCTGAAGGTCCCAGGAGCAGCAAAGGGACAAAAAACAGAAAACAAGGTCTAAAGGTCAGAGAGATTTGCAACCCTGAAATTGATAATTTATTAACCTGGAATATTTGTGACTGTGTATTACTAAGCGGCACGGCTGCATTGTGCTATCAGGGAGGATTAGCACTGCTGCCTCACAGCGCCAGGGACCCGGGTTCAATTCCGACCTCCGGTGTCTGGCTGTGTGAAGTTTGCACTTTCTCTTCATGTCTGCGTGCGTTTCCTCCGGATGCTCCGGTTTTCTCCCACAGTCCAAAGATGTGCAGGTTAGGTGGATTGGCCGTGATCAATTACCCCTTAGTGTCCACAAAGATGTGTAGGTTAGGTTAATGGGTTAGGGCGGGGGAGTGAGCTTGGGTGAAGTACTCTTTCAGAGGGTCAGTGCAGATTCAAAGAAATGTACAGCACAGGAACAGGCCCTTCGGCCCTCCAAGCCCGTGCCGAGCATGCTGCCCGACTAAACTACAATCTTCTACGCTTCCTGGGTCCGTATCCTTCTATTCCCATCCTATTCATGTATTTGTCAAGATGCCCCTTAAATGTCCCTATTGTCCCTGCTTCCACCACCTCCTCCTCCTCCACTCTAAACCTTGCCCCTCTCACCTTAAACCTATGCCCCCTAGTAATTGACCCCTCTACCCTGGGGAAAAGCCTCTGACTATCCACTCTGTCTATGCCCCTCATAATTTTGTATACCTCTATCAGGTCTCCCCTCAACCTCCTTTGTTCCAGTGAGAACAAACCGAGTTTATTCAACCGCTCCTCATAGCTAATGCCCTCCATACCAGGCAATATCCTGGTAAATCTCTTCTGCACCCTCTCTAAAGCCTCCACATCCTTCTGGTAGTGTGGCGACCAGAATTGAACACTATACTCCAAGTGTGGCCTAACTAAGGTTCTATACAGCTGCAACATGACTTGCCAATTCTTATACTCAATGCCCCGGCCAATGAAGGCAAGCATGCCGTATGCCTTCTTGACTACCTTCTCCACCTGTGTTGCCCCTTTCAATGACCTGTGGACTCGATGGGCTGAATGGTCTCCTTCTGCACTGTAGGGATTCTATGATTGGGAGCAGTTTAGAATTCAGCACAGAAGAATTAAGGGATTGATTAAAAGGAGAAAATAAAGTACGAGAGTAAGCTTGCAGGGACATAAAAACTGAATGTAAAAGTTTCTCGAGGAACGTGAAGAGAAAAAGATTGGTGAAGACAAATGTAGGTCCCTTACAGTCAGAAACAGGGGAATGTATGATAAGGGACAAAGAAATGGCTGAGCAACTAAATACATACTTTGGTTCTGTCTTCACAAATGAGGACACAAATCAGATACCAGAAATGTTGGGGAACGCAGGGTTTAGTGAGAAGGAAGAACTGAAGGTGATCAATATTAGTAGAGAAATGGTGTTGGGGAAATTGATGGGATTGAAGTCTGATAAATCCCCAGGGCCTGATAATCTGCATCCCAGAGTGCTGAAGGAAGAAATAGTGGATGCATTGGTGATCATCTTCCAGGATTCTACACACTGTGGAACTTTGTGAGTTTATGGACTGCTCCAAGTGCTGTACTGCAGGGTCGTCATAAACCAGCTCATAGGCTCCAAGTTGTGGTACTGGCTGGTCACTTTGACCCCTCCGCCTGACTTTGTCACTTGTATCCAGAAAGCTCTTAACCGGTTCTTCTGAGTTGCACTGGGTCGCTGCGGAGTTCTTGAGTCTTCCGCTTGAGGGGGGCAGTCAGGCGGTGGTGTGCCTTCACACCCAGGTGGCGATTTTCTGTCTTCAGGCTTTGCAGCAATGCCTCTACGTCGAGCCTCCTCCACGATGATGTGCCCCTGGCGACGTATTTCTTCCACGAGGTCCGCACGGCCCGAACTACGACGTGCAACTCCTGTTCGTTGACCAGCGCGGTCTTCGCAGATCCTTGCAGGCGCTGCTCATCTTGTACCTGGACCTTCTCGAAGTCCAGAGGCATGGTTGCCACACGCCGCAGCTCCCCCCTGTCAGGAGCAGTGGCTGTCGATAGTGAGCCGGTGCTGAGGAATCTGCATCTCCGCCAATATCTATTTAGGTGGCTGGCGAAGTGGAAGGTCGTGGCTGCCGGGGTGACCAGAATCGGGGACGTGCTTGGTGGCGGCGGAGTGGGCTGGATGACACCCTACGAGCTTGCTGAGCACGCAGCGGTATCCATCTGGCTCGTGGCTGATGCCATCCAAGGCCTCAAAATGGCCATGCTCAGGCCTGAGGGCACTCTCTGTCTCAAGGCGGCGCAGATGTGCGATGGCATTCCGTCTGAGCAGACCTCTGCTCGGACGGAATTCCACATCCAACTCCATCTACAAGTTTGCTGACGACACGACCACAGTGAGTCGGATCTCGAACAATGAGTCAGAGTACAGGAGGTAGATAGAGAACCTCTTGGAGTGGTGTAACGACAACAATGTCTCCCTCAATGCCAGCAAAATTAAAGAGCTGGTCATTAACTTCAGGAAGCAAAGTACTGTACACACCCCATCGGGGCCGAGGTGGAGATGGTTGACAGCTTGAATTTTCTGGTCCACCCACGTCTACGCTACGACCAAAAAAACACAACAGCGCCTATACTTTCTCAGGAAACTAAGGACATTCTGCATGTCCACATTGACTCTTACCAACTTTTACAGATGCACCATATGAAATGAAAATTGCTTATTGTCACAAGTAGGCTTCAAATGAAGTTACTGTGAAAAGCCCCTAGTCGCCACATTCCGGTGCCTGTTCGGGGAGGCTGGTACGGGAATTGAACCGTGCTGCTGGCTTGGTCTGCTTTCAAAGCCAGCGATTTAGCCCAGTGCTAAACAGCCCTTTATCTGGCTGCATCACAGCCTGGTATGGCAACTGCTCAGCCAAAGACCGCAAGAAACGACAGAGAGGCAGGAGATACAAAGTCTGAGAATACGCACAAACCGATTCAAAAACAGCTTCTTCCCCACTGTTACTAGACTCCCAAACGACCCTCTTATGGACTGATCTGATCTCTTCACATATCTCTACTGGGTAGTACTGCACTCTGTATGCTTCACCTGATGTCAGTGTCTTACGTATTTACATTGTGTATTTCATATTTGCCCTATTATGTATTTTCTTTTCATGGACAAATGATCTGTTTGAGCTGCACGCAGAACAATACTTTTCATTGTACCTCTGTACACGTGACAGTAATCCAATCCAATCCAAACCACATTGGCCACAAGTTCCAAAACCTCCCTCGGAGGCTGGTGTCCCACAATCCTAGCCGCCTCGCGGAAATACGTGGTGGGGTTTCCTGTACGGGCTGCTGCTGCACACCTTCCTCGGCTCAGGGATGTCGGTGCCTTCCACTTCCTTGCCCTCGCCTGCCGCCTGGACACGCCGTGGCGTGCCTCGTTGCTGTCCAGTGGCGGAGGTCCCCACTGGAGGTCCCTCTACAGAGGTATCCTCCCCCTAAATCGATTCCCGGCTTGGGTCACTGTCTGTGCGGAGTCTGCACGTTCTCCCCATGTCTGTGTGGGCTTCACCCCCACGACCCAAAGATGTGCAGGTTAGGTGGATTGACCACGCTAAATTGCCTCTTAATCGGAAAAAAATTAATTGGGTACTCTAAATTTATTTTAAAAAACCCTTGCTCTTTGGATGGGGAAAAGACCAGAAAATACCGCCTTGAGCGGGAGCCACCAAATGTGGGAACGCTCACTCCATGGCCGGCACCGACGTCCCTGAGCCGAGGAAGTTGCAATTTATTCTAATTGAGGCGTTTAAACTAATGAGGCATTGACAGTAGATGGCACTCTGAGGAATTCAGAAAAAGGATAAATATAATCTTTTATTGTCACAAGTAGACATACATTAACACTGCAATGAAGTTACTGTGAAAAGCCCCATAGGGCGCGATTCAGCGGACAAATGTTGAAGTCCGCTTTTGGGCAGGTTTCTCGGTGGCTGCAGTGCCAAAAAACACCCTGCTATTCAAGGAACAAAAAAAAGTACAGAACAGGAACAGGCCCTTCGGCCCCCCCAGCCTGTGCTGAACATGATGCCCTAACTAAACAAAACCTTCTGCCCTTAGTATCCCTCTACTTCCTCCCGATTCATGGACCCATCCAGATGCCTCTTAAATGTTGCTAATGTGCTGCTTCCACCACATCCTCTGGCAGCGCGTTCCAGGCACCCACCACTCTCTGCGTGAAAAACGTACCCCGCACATCTCCCTTAAACTTTCCCCCTCTCACCTTGTAGTTGTGCCCCCTTGTAATTGACATTGCCACCCTTGGAAAAAGCCTCTGATTATCCACCCCTCTATGCTTCTCATACTTTTGTAGACTCTATCAAGTCTCCCTTCAGCCTCCGTATTTCCAGTGAAAACAATCCTAGTTTATTCAACCTCTCCTCACAGCCAACACCCTCGAGACCAGGCAACATCCTGGTGAACGTTCTTTGCACTCTCTCCAAAGCTTCCACGTCCTTCTGATAATGTGGTGACCAGAACTGCACGCAATACTCCAAATGCGGCCTAACCAAGGTTTTATACAGCTGCAACATGATTTCCCAACTCCTGTTTTCAATGCCCTGGCTGATGAACGCAAGCATGCCATATGCCTTCTTAATCACCTTGGCCACCTGTGTTGCCACTTTGAGGGAACTGTGGACCTGCACGCCCAGATCCCTCTGTATGTTAATGTTCCTAAGGGTTCTGCCATTTACAGTATAATTCATACCTAGATTTGATCCTCCAAAATGCATCACCTCTCATTTGTCCGGATTAAACTCCATCTGTCAATTCTGTGCCCAATTCTCCAATCTATCTATATCGTATTGTATCCTCTGACAATCCACGGCACTATCAGCAACTCCACCAACGTACTAATCAGACCACCCACATTTTCCTCCAGAACATTTATACACACTACAAACAACAGAGGCCCCAGCACTGATCCCTGCGGAACACCACTAGCTACAGATCTCCGATCTGAAAAACACCCTTCCACCTTCCACTACTCTCTGTCTTCTATAACAAAGCCAGTTCTGTATCCATCCAGCCAGCCCACTCCGGATCCCATGTGATTTTAATTTTTGTACAAGTCTGCCATGTGGGACCTTGTCAAATGCCTTACTAAAGTCCATATAAACTATGTCCACAGCCCTTCCCTCATCAATTTTCTTTGTCACCTCTTCAAAAAAAACTCAATCAAGTTGGTGAAACATGTCCTTCCCCATACAAAGTCATGCTGCCTGCCCGAGGCTCACCGAACAGGTGTCGGGAATGTGGCGACTAGGGGCTTTTCACAGTAACTTCATTTGAAGCCTACTTGTTACAATAAGCGATTTTCATTTCATTTCAATTAGTCTATTTTCCTCCAAATGTGCATATATTTGGGGAGAATGGGATCAAAGGCTATGGGGAGAAAGCCGGATGAGGCTATTGAGTTGGATAATCAGCCATGATCGTGATGAATGGCGGAGCAGGCTCGAAGGGCCAAAAGGCCTCCTCTTGCTCCTATCTTCTATGTATCTATGTATCCTGTCCTTCCGTATCTTTCCCAAGAGCATCCCCACCACTGATGTCAGGCTCCTATAATTTGCTGGATTGTCCCTGCTTCCTTTCTTAAACAAAGGAATAACATTGGTTATTCTCCAGTCCTCTGGAACCTTGCCTGTGGGCAAAGAGGATGTGAAGATATCTGTTACGGGCCCAGCTATTTCTCCCCTTGCCTCCCGCAGTAACCTGGGATAGATCCCATCCGGCCCCGGGGACTTGTCTACCTTAATGCTATTTAGGAGACTCAACATTTCCTCATTTGATATAAGACCATAAGACATAGGAGGAGAATTAGGCCACTCGGCCCATCGAGTCTGCTCTGCCATTCAATCATGGCTGATATTTTTCTCATTCCCATTCGCCTGCCTTTTCCCCATAACCCCTGATCCCCTTATTAATCAAGAACCTATCTATCTCTGTCTTAAAGACACTCAGTGATTTGGCCTCCACAGCCTTCTGCGGCAAAGAGTTCCACAGATTCACCACCCTCTGGCTGAAGAAATTCCTCCTCATCTCTATTTTAAAGGATCGTCCTTTTAGTCTGAGATTGTGTCCTCTGCTTCTTGTTTTTCTATATATTTTCTATATATTGACGTTCTCAAGAACATTCACAAACCAACCCTGATCTCAACATCGGTCTTGTGCTTCTCCCTGGCGAATACCGATCATTAAGAATTTCACCCACTTCTTGTGGTTCATAGACATAGAATTAGACATAGAATTTACAGTGCAGAAGGAGGCCATTCAGCCCATCGAGTCTGCACCGGCTCTTGGAAAGAGCACCCTACCCAAGGTTAACACCTCCACCCAATCCCCATAACCCAGTAACTCCACCCAACACTAAGGGCAATTTTGGACACTAAGGGCAATTTATCATGGCCAATCCACCTAACCTGCACATCTTTGGACTGTGGGAGGAAACCGGAGCACCCGGAGGAAACCCACGCACACACGGGGAGGATGTGCAGACTCCGCACAGACAGTGACCCAAGCCGGGAATCGAACTTGGGACCCTGGAGCTATGAAGCAATTGTGCTATCCACAATGCTACCGTGCTGCCCCGTGCTGTTCCATGCATAACTTCCTCCATTGACCTTGAGTGGGCTTTTATTGCATATATTAGGAGCAAGAGGGAATCAAGAGAATAATAATAATCTTCATTGTCACAAGTAGGCTTACACCAACACTGCAATGAAGTTACTGTGAAGATCCCCTAGTCGCCACATTCCGGCGCCTGTTCGGGGACACAGAGGGAGAATTTGGAATGTCCAATTCACCTAACAGCACGTCTTCCGGGACTGGGAGAAAACCGGAGCACCCGGAGGAAACCCACGCAGACTCGGGGAGAATGTGCAGTCTCTGCACAGACAGTGACCCAAGCCGGGAATCAAACCCGGGACCCTGGCGCTGTGAAGCAACTGTGCTAACCACTGTACTACTGTGCTGCCCGTGAGGAGGAACTTCTTCACTCAAAGGGTTGTGAATCTGTGGAATTCCCTGCCCAGTGAAGCAGTTGAGGCTACCTTGTTGAATGTTTTTAAGGCAAAGATAGATTTTTGAACGGTAATGAGATTAAGGGTTATGGTGAGCGGGTGGGTAAGTAGAGCCGAGTCCACAAAATTATCAGCCATCATCTTATTGAATGGCGGAGCCGGCTCGAGGGGCAGGTGGCCGACTCCTCCTAGTTCTTGTGCTCTTCGTCAGTGGTTAGATGTCTAGACCTATTGTATGCTTCCTTTTTCCTTTTGACTAAGCTTACAATTTCCCTCTTCATCATGGCTCCTGAATCCTGCCATTTCTATCCTTCCTTTTTGCGGACATGCTAGTCCTGCACTTTAATCAACTGGCCTTTAAAAGTCTCCCACATGTCAGATGTGGATTTGTCCTCAAATATCCGCTCCCAATCCACATTCCCCAGTTACTGTCTAATTAGGATGGAATTGGCCCTCGCCCAATTAAACACCCTCACCCGTGGGCCACTCTTGTCCTTATCCATGATTATTCAAAATCTTATGGAATTCTGGTCGCTAAGCCCAAAATGCTCCCCCACTGAAACATCAATCACCTGGCCAGGCTCATTCCCCAATACCAAGTCTAGAATGGCTCCCTCCCTGGTCGGATTGTCAACATACTGGATCAAAAAGCCCTCCTGGACACATCTAACAAATTGCTCTCCATCCGAGCCCCTGGCTGTAAGGGATTCCCAGTCAATATGGGAGAAGTTTATTTTGACCACGAGGAGTTTCTCCCGCTAAGACTGCGCTTAAGAGTTGATTTTGACAGCAAAAGCGGCTGTTCGGAGATCAGGGCGCCATTTTGATCACCTCTGATCTCCTCCCCACACTGCCCTCTTTTCAGACACCCCCATTTTATCAACCCCACCACCAAGCCCCCCAACCTTGTTGAGAACCCTGGGAACGCGCCACTCCAATTGATGAGGCCCAGCCTGATCGCTGGGGATGCCAACCTGACATTTGGGCTCCCTGCCACTGGCAGTGCCTTGGCATCCTGGCATGCCACCCAGGCACTCAGGCAAGAGCCAGCGGCAGAGCCAGGGTAACACCCTGCCCTGTCCCCGACAACCCAGGGGTCTGCAAAGGCCTGCGAGACCCCCCCCCCACCCCCAAGGTGCCGTTACGCCTGGTTGACTTTTGTATGGACCAGTAATATACGGCGCTCCGACGAGGTGTATCAGGCGCGGCCGTTGATCCCGGGCATCGGGTGAATCTGCCGTCCGGATAATTAAATATGCAGATCCCAGTGAGGGCAGGATCCAGATCACACTGGACAGCAAGTCGGGTGATTCGTGATCAGCCCGCCGCCCGGTGCGGAGCATCATGCCATTCACCTGTTGCACCTGGATCTGTGCCAGGCACAAGGTCGTTGCAGAATTGTGTTCATAATCTTAGAATAAAAGTTGACTGACAATCTGTCTTCCTATTTTTGCACATCATACTGCATCTGCCATTCATTTGCCCACTCACTCAGCCTGTCCAAATCACACTGAAGGATCTCTGCATCCTCGTCACAGCTCACCCTCCCACACAACTTGGTGTCATCTGCAAATTTGAAGATATTACATTTAGTTCCCTCATCTAAATCATTAACATATATTGTGAATAGCTGAGGTCGTAGCACCAATCCCTGCGGTACCCCACTAGTCACTGTCTGGGCAGCATGGTAACACATGGATAGCACTGCGGCTTCATAGCGCCAGGGTCCCAGGTTCGATTCCCCGCTGGGTCACTGTCTGCACGTTCTACCGGTGTCTGTGTGGGTTTCCTCCGGGTGCTCCGTTTTCCTCCCACAGTCCAAAGACGTGCAGGTTAGGTGGATTGGCCATGATAAATTGCCCTTAGTGTCCAAAAAGGTGAGATGGGGATATTCGGTTATGGGGATAGGGTGGAAGTGAGGGCTTAAGTGGGCCGGTGCAGACTCGATGGGCCGAATGGCCCCCTTCTGCACTGTATGTTCTATGTTCACTGCCTGCCATTTGCAAAAACATCTGTTTATTCCCACTTTGTTTCCAGTCTGACAACCAGTTTTCTATCCATCTTGTAAGGACCCGTCCTGTTGATTCTCTTTTTTCCTCTTTCTTTATTTTTGCTATTATCATTTTGATCCTTGAATGCTTATCTTTAAATCGAGCAGGGGAAATGGGGAACTTGAAAGTTATTATGTGCCGTCTTCGACAGAAAAACTCAGACTTTTTGGCACCCAAGAGATCTGTGAAACTCTGTTTATTTGGTTGGCTGGTTGCCAATGAATTGGCCCAAAGGCTGTATTCTGCCCAGTCACAGGCAATGATTGGATCCTGCCTGAGTAGGATGATTTTTCAGAGAGCCAGGGAAAAGTCAGTTGGAGACCCGGGCACTCGGAGAAAAGGACCTGCCCCTCGCTCCTTGGTGTATTCTCCAGGAAAGCTGCTGTATTTCTGAAACTGCAGACACCTGAAACAAATCTACAGTGAAGACCATTACAGACTGGAAACTGAAACCTTGAACTGAAAGCCTTAAAGGAAGGTGTGCTAGAACAACCATGTGAAACAAAGACTCTATTTACTTATTATTTGATACCCCTCTTCTCTCCTCTGTATGTCTGTGGTGTGTGTATGTCTGTGGTGTGTGTATGTCTGTGGTGTGTGTATGTCTGTGGTGTGTGTATGTCTGTGGTGTGTGTATGTCTGTGGTGTGTGTATGTCTGTGGTGTGTGTATGTCTGTGGTGTGTGTATGTCTGTGGTGTGTGTATGTCTGTGGTGTGTGTATGTCTGTGGTGTGTGTATGTCTGGTGTGTGTATGTCTGTGGTGTGTGTATGTCTGTGGTGTGTGTATGTCTGGTGTGTGTATGTCTGTGGTGTGTGTCTGGCTGTGGTGTGTGTCTGGCTGTGGTGTGTGTCTGGCTGTGGTGTGTGTCTGGCTGTGGTGTGTGTCTGGCTGTGGTGTGTGTCTGGCTGTGGTGTGTGTCTGGCTGTGGTGTGTGTCTGGCTGTGGTGTGTGTATGTCTGGCTGTGGTGTGTGTATGTCTGGCTGTGGTGTGTGTATGTCTGGCTGTGGTGTGTGTATGTCTGTCTGTGGTGTGTGTATGTCTGTCTGTGGTGTGTGTATGTATGTATATAAAGGGTGGGGCGAGTTTCAGTGAGGGTTTCAGAATTAGATAATAGTTGACCTGTTGTATTTCCTGCATATTTGATAGTTAATGTTATTAATAGTTTAATTGTCTTTAAATGTACAAACCTGGTTTCTGTAGTTATTGGGCATCTAAGACCCAAAGACTTTGGGTGTTTTTCTAAGAAATATTTATTAATTTCAAATGTGTTGCTGACTGCACACCAGTCCAGAGGTTGTAACAATCTCAATACACTACCCCAATCCCATGCGCTTTAATTTTACACGCTAATCTCTCATGTGGCCCTTTGTCATCAGAAAATCCATATAAACCACATCCACTTGCTCCCCCTCATCAACTCTACTAGTTACATCCACAAAGAATTCCTGCAGATTTTTCATAAATCTATGCTGCCTCTGACTGATTCTAGCACTATTTTGCAATTGCTCTGCTCTGAAACCTTTGATAACAAACTCTAGAATTCTCCCCACCACCGACATTGGGCTGACTGGTCTATAATTCCCTGTTATCTCTTTACCTCCCGTTTTAAATAGTGGTGTTACATTAGCTACCCTCCAATCTGCAAGGACTGTTCCAGAGTCTATAGAATCTTGGAAGATGACCACAAATGTATCCACTATTTCTGGAGCCACTTCCTTAAGTACTCTGGGATGTAGATTATCAGGCCCTGAGAATCTATCGGCCTTCAATCCCATCAATTTCCCCAACACAATCTCTTTACTCATATTGATTTCCTTCAGTTCCGCCCGGTCATTAAACCTCGTGTTCCCTAACATTTCTGGTATTTAAATTAGTGTTCCTTGGTGAAGACAGAACCAAAGATTGTGTTTAGTTGTTCAGCCATTTCTTTGTTCCCCAACATTTCTGGCATGTTGTTCAGTAATTCTAGGGCCCTTCTTTCATGGTCCTCATTAGTACAGGATATAGCGATAATAAACTATAAACCACAAAACGACCTTCCAAACTACAAGCGGTAAAAATAGTAAATACTTACCCAACAGTACCCACTACTTACCAACCAGCTCTCTCCCTGGCCTCTACTGCTGCAGCAGGGCGAGACCAGTTTCTGAAGATTTAAAAAGTTAGAAAACAAAGTTTAAAAAAAAAAAAGCAAAATGCACCACTATCCCCTCTGCACCAAATTCCCATTGTGCTCCAAATACTCGAATTCCACACTCACCCGGGCTGTGTCTCCCTCAGGATCTGCTCTCTCCCACTGCTCGTGCTCAAAGCTCACTTTGTGAGAGACCCTGGTGCTGTATTTGCCCCTTTCTTAAATGTGTTACTTTAGTAGGTGGAGCTGGGAATAGAAAGTATTGATGCACAAACTATAATCTGCCAGACACATTTCTTGACTCGTATATACAGTATTCATAGTATTTTTACAATAATTACAACATCAAGAACATCACAATCCTATGCTTATTGGAGTGAATTGGATTTGTTTATTGTCACGTGTACCGAGGTACAGTGAAAAGTATTTTTCTGCGAGCAGCTCAACAGATCATTAAGTACATGAAAAGGAAATAAAATAAAATACATAAAAGAAAATACATAATAGGGCAACACAAGGTTCACAATGTAACTACGTAAGCACCGGCATCGGATGAAGCATACAGGGTGTAGTGTTAATGAGGTCAGTCCATAAGAGGGTCGTTTAGGAGTCTGGTAACAGCGGGGAAGAAGCTGTTTTTGAGTCTGTTCGTGCGTGTTCTCAGACTTCTGTATCTCCTGCCCGATGGAAGAAGTTGGAAGAGTGAGTAAGCTGGGTGGGAGGGATCTTTGATTATACCGCCCGTTTTCCCCAGGCAGCGGGAGGTGTCAATGGAGTCAATGGATGGGAGGCAGGTTCGTGCGATGGACTGGGCGGTGTTCACGATTCTCTGAAGTTTCTTGCGGTCCTGGGCCGAGCAGTTGCCATACCAGGCTGTGATGCAGCCAGATAGGATGCTTTCTATGATGCATCTGTAAAAGATGGTAAGAGTTAATGTGGACATGCCAAATTTCCTTAGTTTCCTGAGGCAGTATAGGCGCTGTTGTGCTTTCTTGGTGGTAGAGTCGACGTGGGCGGACCAGGACAGATTTTTGGAGATGTGCACCCCTAGGAATTTGAAACTGCTAACCATCTCCACCTCGGCCCCGTTGATGCTGACAGGGGTATTCTCAACTTCAAAGCAACCATTAAACATGCCTCCATTATGACGTGGCCGCCCCAATGTCATTGAGCCATCTCTTTCTGTGCTTCCAACTGGCTGCTACCATTTTGCAGTAATGCTGAGAAAGAGCTCGATTTCTTTCAAAATATATCAGCCATTTGCCATTAAAACTGTCTGTTCATAACTATCACAATTTGAAGATGGTCAGCAAGAGAGCTCGGAGTGAGACGAGGAGAAACGTCTTTACTCAGAGAGCTGTTGGGGTTTGGAATGTGCTGCCTGGGAGAGCGGTGGAGGCGGATTCCACAGGAGGTTTCAAAAGAGAGCTGGATATATATTTGAAAGCGATGAATTTAGAGGGTTGTGGAGAAAGGGCTGGGGAATGGGACTAGCTCGGTAGCTCTTTCGGAAGCCGGTGCAGACATGATGGGCCGAATGGCCTCCTTTTGTGCTGTAACATTCTATGATTCTTTATTTAATAGCCAGACATTGAGGCTTCTAACACATACATGTACGTGGGATAATATGGGATAATCTGTGGGATGTTTGGAGTCGATATGATCTGAGAGATATATCACCATGGCAACGATCAACCTACCTACTGAGACTATCCTTAGTGGCATGTTGTCTCGGCCTTGCCTGTGATGTGAAATGTGCACTTTTACAATCCTGTAGAATGTGTTAACAGTGACTCATTTTAACCCCTATCACCAAGAAGAAATTCAAGTTATAAACCAGTCGAAATACTTCTGCCAAATATACCCAGAAGGCTATATGACCAAATGATCAGATGTTTAGCAGAGATGTAGGTACCATTCTGATCGCTTGGAGCAAACACTTGGCGCCATCACATTTTGCCCACTGAACGGCAGCTGGGGGATTCCGTTTCTGTCTGTTCAATAGCAGCTAGCTCGAGTTATGTGCAGAAAGTAGTGGAGGTTTTTAACTTTTCTGAAGAGTTTGACATTGTTTCCAGGTGCTGGAATCTCGTGTCCCTCACGGCCAGAAAATGTTTGAAAAGCTCATCGGTGCTGAGTTTATCAGTATGAATGAAGAAGAGAAAAAACTGGAAGATCTGCGGTACCGATGGCTAGTGTATAAAACAAAACTGAAGGAGGCTGGAGAGCTCTCGGTGAGTACAGTGATGTGGATTTACAGAAGCTCTATTTCTCTGAATGATGCTAGTTTTTAATTTTGCAGCAGTCCTTCATTAATTATACGATTCAGTTCACAAAACATTGCATGTATCTCGGTGTCTCTGTGTACAAGAGTGGCCATTTAATGCAGGTAACATGAATCAAATTCCGAAGCCCCAATGTAGGAGGTGGTATGGGACAGCTTTAACTAATCAGTCATGATTTATTCCAGAGGGTCAGGTTCCATATGTACACTGACAACACTCAGATCTACCTCTACTATCTCTGTCAAGTCAGGAGGAGAAAGAACACAGAGGAGCTACAGGACAGTTTGCCTGATGTCCACTATTTGGAAAATGCTGGAAGAAGGAATCTTAACAGTGGTCTGAGAAAATTATTGTACAATCAGACCGAGTCAAATGTTTTACAAAATGAAAATTGTGTTTGACAAATTTGTCAGTTTTTTGAGAATGGGAGCGAAGATCAAGAGCCAGTGTATATAATATTGTTGGATAATAATGTGCCACATGAAAGGCGAATACACAGGATAAGGGCTTTGGAGTTTGGGATTATGTCTTGGAGTGGATGGAGGATTGGCAGTAGAGTTTTTTCATATATTAATTCATTGGATATGAGCATCATTGTCAGGGCCAACATTTATTGCTAATCCCACATGTGGTGGTGAGCAGCTTTCTTGAATTACTGCAGTCCACGTGCTGCAGATACACCCAGAGTGCTGTTAGGGAGGGAGTTCCAGGTTTTTGATCCGGTGTTAGTGAAGGAAGATTGATTTATTTCCATCAGGACGGTATGAGAATTGGAGGGGAATTTGCAGCTTGATGTGTTCCCATGCATACTGCTGTCCTTGGTGGTAGAGATTGTGGGTTTGGAAGCTGTTTTTTAAGGAACCTTGGGTTAGCTATTGCTTTGTATTTTGTACATTGGACACACTGCTGCACAATGTGCTGGTGATGGAGGGAGTGAATGTTTAGGGTGGGGATGGGGCACCAATCAAGCCGGCTGCTTTGTCTTAGATTTATTGAGTTTCTGAGGGTTGTTGGAGTTATACTCATCCAAGCAAGTGGAAAATATTCCATCACACTCCTGATCTCTAGAGAGTGAACAGGCTTTGGGGAATCAGGAGGTGAGTTACTTGCTGCAGAATTTCAAGACTCTGATGGTTGTGGTTCCTGAAGGCTAATCATCTCTGGCACAGGTCATTGCGGCAAAGGTTCGCCAGGCCCTAGACCCTTTGGTTGCTTTATCAATGACTTTCCCTCCATCATAAGTTCGGAAGTGCTGTCATAGCTGGTGTTTAAATGGCTGGCCCAGTGTCCGGTCGATTTTGCGTCCAGGTTATTGGTGAAATTGGAAGAGCTGAGCCACAGACTACTCGAGCAACAGCCTGACATATTCACAATATCATACCTTACAGACAATGGGCTCAATTCTCCGACCCCCCACCCGGTCGGAGAATTGCCGGGGGCCGGTGTGAATCCCACCCCCGCCGTGTCGCAAATTCTCCGCCACCGGAGATTCGGCGGGGGCGGGAATCGCGCCGGTCGGCGGGAATCCCCCGGCGATTCTCCGGTCCGCGATGGGCCGAAGTCCCGGCGCTGTCAACCCACACCAGCCGGCGTGGATTGAACCACCTTTGGGACGGCGACGCGGGCGGGCTCCGGGGTCCTGGGGGGGGTGTGGGGCGATCTGGCCCCGGGAGGGCCCCCACGGTGGCCTGGCCCGCGATCGGGGCCCACCGATCCGCGGGCGGGCCTGTGCCGTGGGGGCACTCTTTTCCTTCCGCCTTCGCTGTGGTCTCCACCATGGCGGAGGCGGAAGAGACCCCCTCCACTGCGCATGCACGGGGATGCCGTGAGCGGCCGCTGACGCTCCCGCGCATGCGCCGCCCGACAAAGTCAGTTTCGCACCAGCTGGCGGGGCGGAAATCAGTCTGGCTCGGGCCTAGCCCCTCAAGGTGAGGGCTCGGCCGCTCAAGATGCGGAGACCTCCGCACCTTTGGGGCGGCACGATGCCGGACTGATTCGCGCCGTTTTTGGCACCGGTCGGCAGACATCGCGCCGATATCGGAGAATCCCGCCCAATGCCTCAGACACCACTATCACCATCCCTGGGTATCTTCCCACTGCCGAACCCTCATTACTAACGTCTTATGTGCTTGTGCCAAAATTGGGAGGCTTGTCCCACTAGTTAAGCAACAACTTGACATAATCATACTCGTGCTCATACTTTGAATCGTAACTTACAGCCAGTGTCCCAGATGTCACCATCACCACCACTGTATGTCCTGTCCCACTGACAGGACAGACTCACCAGAGGAGGCACCTCAGAGGTATACAGTCAGGAGGGAGTTTACCCGGGTTCCTCAACATCAGCTCTGGACTAATTCTCATGGCATCAGGTCACACATGGGCAATGAAACTGGCTGGTTACCACCTCCCAGGTGAGCACTTTTTGGAGGAAGTACTGAGAGTGACAAGGGCACAGAATATACTCTGAATGGAGGACTTCAATGTCTATCACCAAGAGTGGTTTGGTTGTATCACTACTGACCCAGTTGGCTGAGTATTAAAGGCATAGCTGGGTCTGTGACAGGTGGTGAGCGAACCAACAAGAGGGAAAAATCTCTTGATCTCGCCCTCCCAATCTATCTGTTACGGATGCATCTGTCTATGAGAGAATTGATAAGAGTGATCTCTGCACAGTCAAGGCAAAGTCCTATCTTCATGTTGAGAATACCGTCCATCGTGCTGTGTGGTGCTACTCTATGCCAAATGAGACAGATGCTGAACAGATCTGGCATCTAAAAACTGAGCATCCATCAGGTGCTGTGGACTATCAGCTACAGGAGCAGAAGTGTATTTGACCACAATCTGTAACCTCATGGCCCTAATTTTACCATTACAGTCAAGCTTGTTAAGTAATGGGTTAAGAGACATTGTAATTAGTTGTCTTATTTATGTTAAGTATCCATTAATTGACACTGATGTAAAGGGGCTTCAGGTGGCCACTGTCAGGTGATGGATGGTTAGAGTTTTGTGCAAAGGCTGTTGGAATGAAATAAATGTGAGTTTGTGAAAAAGGAACAGAACTTTAGACTCTTCATATCACAGCAACTAAAACATCTGACAAAGCTGAGGGATCACCGTGGGTCAGTGCCAGGAACAGCACCAGACATATCCCAAAAATTAACCCGGTGAAACCACAACCCAGGATTAATTGTGTGCCAAACAACAGAAGTAGCAATAGACTAAGAGACAAATGATCCCACAACCAATAGATCTGATAAAATCTCTGCACTGCTGCCGTATCCAATCTTGAATGGTGTTGGCAACGATAAACAACTGGCTTGCAGGAGGAGGATCCACAAATATTTCCATCCTTGATGGGGGAGCCCAGCACATCAGTGCAAAGAACTAGGCTTTTGCCGTCATCTTCAACCAGAACTGCTGAGTGGATGGTGCATCTTGACCTCCTCCTGAAGTTCCCAGCATCACAGATACCAGTCTTTAGCCAATTCGATTCACTCCATGTATGAAAATGAAATGAAAATCGCTTATTGTCACGAGTAGGCTTCAATGAAGTTACTGTGAAAAGCCCCTAGTTGCCACATTCCGGCGCCTGTTCGGGGAGGCTGGTACGGGAATCGAACCGTGCTGCTGGCCTGCCTTGGTCTGCTTTAAAAGCCAGCGATTTAGCCCAGTGTGCTAAACCAGCCCCCTTGATGTATATCAAGAAACAGTTGACAGCACTGAATACTTTTTTTTTAGAAAATATTTGATTGAAGCATTTGTAATTTTCACAGTTTTAACACTTTAATGTTTCTTAAACAACCGAGCAGGCCGACACATGAAAAAAACATAAAAATAACATCCCCTACTACCTGCTTCCAAATTACCCGTACACAAAGTTCCCTGTCCTTGTCTTACACTGCCATGCCTCCCATTTTCCACCCCCCCCTTTTCTCCTCCTCTCCCCCCCCCCCCCCCCCCCCCGCTTGCTGCTGACGTTCAATTTTCCTTAAAGAAGTTGATGAACGGCTGCCACCTCCGAGCAAACCCCTGAATTGAACCTCTCAAGGTGAACTTAATCTTTTCCAGCCTGAGAAACCCCGCCAAGTCGCTGACCCACACTCCTGACTTTGGAGGCTCCGAGTCCCTCCATCCCAGCAAAATCCGTCTCCGGGCCACCAGGGAGGAGAAGGCCAGAACATCGGCCTCCTTCCCTCCCTGGGCCCCCGGATCTTCCGATACCCCAAATATTTCCAATTCTGGACTTGGAGTCACCCTCCCTTCCAGGACCTCGGACATAACATCCGCAAATCCCTGCCAGAATCCCCTCCACTTCGGACACGCCCAGAACATGTGTACATGATTCATCGGGCTTCCCCCACAGCGTCCGCACCTATCCTCCACTTCTTCAAAAAACCTACTCACCCCGGCCGCAGTCATATGAGCCCTATGGACCACCTTGAACTGGATCAGACTGAGCCTGGCACATGACGAGGATGAATTGACTCTCCTCAAGGCCTTTTCCCATAGTCCGTCTTCTAACTCCCCTCCCAACTCTTCCTCCCACTTCCTCTTCACCTCCTCGATTGCGACCCCTTCCTACTCCATCTATTCCTTGTATATCTCCGAGACCCTCCCCTCCCCAACCCCTGCTTTTGACATCACCTTATCCTGTAGTCCCCTCGGGGAAGCGAGGAAAGCTTGGAACCTGCCTCTGGACCAAATCCCGTACCTGTAGGTATTGAAACCCGTTCCCACCCAGCAACTCAAACTCCTCCTCTAAAGCCTCCAGGCTCGGGAACCCCTCCTGAATGAAGAGATCCCCAAATCTCTCAATCCCTGCCCGCTGCCATCTCCTAAAGCCCCCATCCAGCCCCCCCCCCGGAACAAAACAGTGATTATCACAGATCGGTGACTACACTGACGCCCCCACCAATCTCATCTGCTGCCTCCATTGCCCTCACCCCTCAGGGCTACCACACCATTGGGCTTGTGGAGTACCGAGCCGGCGAGAACGGCAGGGGCCCGTTAATAAAGCCTCCAAGCTCGTACCCTTACAGGATGCCGCCTCTACTCGCACCCAAACCGACCCCTCCCCCACTACCCATTTCCTGGCCATCGATATGTTGGCCGCCCAGTAAAAATTAATAAAACCCGGGAGGGCCAAGCCCCCCCTCCCCGCGACCCCGTTCCAGGAGTACCTTCTTCTCCCTCGGGGTTTTACCGCGCACACACAACCCAAGATTACCGCATTCTGGGGCTGGTTTAGCACAGTGGGCTAATCAGCTGGCTTGTAATGCAGAACAACGCAGCAGCGCGGTTCAATTCCCGTACCAGCCTCCCCGAGCAGGCCCGGAATGTGGCAACTGGGGGCTTTTCACAGTAACTTCATTGAAGCCTACTCGTGGAAAGACCAAGGAACTGATCATCGACTTCAGGAAGCGTAGCACCACACACATTCTGCCTGCATCAGTGGCTCCGAAGTGGAGATGCTCGATAGCTTTAAGTTCCTGGGAATCACCATCACCAACAGTCTGTCCTGGTCCACTCACGTTAATGCAACAGTCAACCACGTCTCTACTTCCTACGGAAGCTAAAGAAATTTGGCATGTCTGCATCGACTCTTAGAAACTTCTGCAGATGTGCGATAGAGAGCATCCTATCCGGCTGCATCACAGCCTGGTATGGCAACTGCTCGGTCCAAGATCGCAAGAAACTGCAGAGCATGGTGAACTCAGCCCAGCGCATCACACAAGCTTGCCACCCCCACATTGATTCTGTATATACCTCCCGCTGCCTCAGGAAGGCAGACAGCATTATCAGAGACCCCTCCCACCCAGGCATTGCCTTCTTCCAGACCCTTCCATCAGGCAGAAGTCTGAAGACACGCACATCCAGACATAGGAACAGCTTCTCCCCACAGCTACTAGACTCCTCAACGACACCCTCTCGGACTGATCTGTTCCCTGTAAGAACGCTATTCACGACGCCCTATGCTGCTCTTGCTTGTGTATTTGCTTTGTTTGGTCCCTTGTTCCGCACTGTAACCAATCACTGTTTGTCGATGTACCATTTGTCAATGTTCTCTGTTGATTATTCTTTTGTCTACTGTGTACGTACTGTGTACGTTCCCTCGGCCCAGAAACATACTTTTCACTACTTCGGTACATGCGACAATAAATCAAATCAAGTCTCCTTTTCTGCCCCCGTGCCTGAATCGCAAACACCTCACTCTTTCCCATATTTAGTTTGTAGCCTGAAAACTGCCCAAATTCTTCCAGCAATCCATGATTCCAGCCACCCCCCCCCCCCCCCCCCACCCCCCAAACAGGTCTGTAATATAAAGAAGTAAATTGTCCACGTAGAGAGAGACCCCATGCTCCACCCCCCCCCCCCCCCCTAACTATCCCCCATCAGACATTCGATGCCCTAAGGGCCATTGCTAAGGGCTCTATGGCCAGGGCAAACAGTAGTGGGGAGAGCGGGCACCCCTGTCTTGTCCCCCTACAAAGACTAAAATATTCTGACCGGACCCGGTTGATTCTTACATTCGCCACCGGAACCTGACATAGCAACCGGACCCAATCCACAAATCAATGCCCGAGCCCGAACCTGCCTAGAATATCCCATAGGTACTTCCACTCCACCCGGTCAAAGGCCTTTTCTGCATCCATTGCTACTACCACCTCAACCTCGCGCCCCTCAGCTGGCATCATTACAACATTTAAGAGCCGTCTAATGTTGGACATCAGGTGCCTACCCTGCACAAATCCCGTCTGGTCTTCCCCGATTACCTCCGGGTCACAGCCCTCTATATGTGTGGCCAAGATCTTTGCCAGTAATTTAGCGTCTATGCTCAAAAGGGAGATCGGCCTGTACGATCCGTGGCTTTGTCCCGCTTCAAGATGAGAGAGATCGATGGTTGTGATGACGTTGGGGGGGAAGCACTCCCAGTTCCTTGGACTCATTAAAGGCCTTAACCAGGAGAAGCCCCAGTAACACAGAAAACGTTTTATAAAACTCCACTGGGTATCCATCCGGTCACGGGGCCTGACCCGATTGCATCACCCCAATCCGTCTATCACCTACCCGAGCCCAATTGGGCCCCCAAGGCCTTCCACCAGCTCCTCATCTACCTTCGGCAACTCTAGACCCCCCCCCCCCCCCCCCCAAATTGCTTCATACCCTCCTCCCCAGATAGGGGTTCCCATTTAGAATTCGCGAAACACATAATTTACCGCCCCCAGGTCCACCACCACCTTCCCTCATATCCTTTACTATCCCAATTTCTCTTGCTGCCTCCTGCTTCCTCAGCTGATGTGCTAACATCCTACTAGGTTTCTCCCCATACTCGTATATCGCCCCTTTTACCCTCCTCAAATGCCCCTCTGCCTTACCTGTGGACAGGAGCCCAAATTCCATTTAAAGTCTCTGACGCTCCTTCAGGAGCTCCTCATCCAGAGACTCCGCATATCTCCTGTCCACCTGTAAGATTTCACCTTCCAGCCTGTCCAACTCCCCCCGTTCAGTCCTCTCCATGTAGGCCCGAATCAAAATAAATTCCCCTCAGGTAACTGCCTTCAGCGCTTCCCAAACCACCCCTGCTGCGGTCTCACCCGTGTCGTTGCTCTTTATGTACCACTGAATGGCCCCCCTCACCTGCTCACAGACCTCATCCTCCACTGCAGACGCTGGGTCTTTCCTGTGCTCACCTGTAGGTCTATCCAGGGTGGGGCATGATCCAACACCACAATTGCTGAATACTCCGTGTCCTTCAGCCCCGCTAACAGCATTTTGTCAAGAACGAAAAAGTCTGGGCAAAATTCCCCGAAACGGCGCAATGTCCGCCGACTGGCACCCACAACGGCGCAAATCAGTTGGGCATCGCGCCGCCCCAAAGGTGCGGAATGCTCCGCATCTTTGGGGGCCGAGCCCCAACCTTAAGGGGCTAGGTCGGCGCCGGACCAATTTCCGCCCCGCCAGCTGGCGGAAAAGGCCTTTGGTGCCCTGCTAGCTGGCGCGGAAATGACATCTCCGGGCGGCGCATGCACGGGAGCGTTAGCGGCCGCTGACGGCATTCCCGCGCATGCGCAGTGGAGAGAGTCTCTTCTGCCTCAGCCATGGTGGAGACCGTGGCGGAGGCGGAAGGGAAAGAGTGCCCCCATGGCACAGGCCTGCCCGCGGATCGGTGGGCCCCGATCGCGGGCCAGGCCACTGTGGGGGCACCCCCCGGGGCTAGATCGCCCCCCACCCCCCCCAGGACCCCGGAGCCCGCCTGCGCCGCCTTGTCCCGCCGGTAAGGTAGGTGGTTTAATTTACGCCGGCGGGACAGGCATTTTAGCGGCGGGACTTCGGCCCATCCGGGCCGGAGAATCGCGCGGGGGGGGGGCCCGCCAACCGGCGCGGCGCGATTCCCGCCCCCGCCGAATATCTGGTGTCGGAGACTTCGGCAACCGGCGGGGGCGGCATTCACGCCAGCCCCCGGCGATTCTCCGAACCGGCGGGGGGTTGGAGAATCTCGCCCTTTATCCTGGAATACACCTCGTGCACATGGGAGCAGAATGAATACTCCTTGCTTCTTGGCCTCCCGGATCTCCACCCGCCCGCCCCCCCCACCATGTGCTCCATGAAGCCCCGCAGCTCTTTTGCCATTGCTGACACCTTTCCCGACCTGGAACTCCAACGGTCTAGTATCGGAACTAGAACCGTGTTAAACCCCCCCCCATAATCGGTGCAAGTTGAGGTCCAGAATCTTCCCCGCCACCCTCCTGACATAAGAACTAGGAGCAGGAGTAGGCCACCTGGCCCCTCGAGCCTGCTCCACCATTCAATGAGATCATGGCTGATCTTTTGTGGACTCAGCTCCACTTTCCGGCCCGAACACCATAACCCTTAATCCCTTTATTCTTCAAAAAACTATCTATCTTTATCTTAAAAACATTTAAGGAAGGAGCCTCAACTGCTTCACTGGGCAAGGGATTCCATAGATGATTCAACCCTTTGGGTGAAGAAGTATCTCCTAAGCTCAGTCCTAAATCCCCCCCCCTCTTCCTTCCCTCCCCTCGATCAGCCATGATCTTTCCTAGGCCAGCCCTTGGCCCATGCCCCGCACCTCACTTGGCCCACCCCTCGGCAGCTACCGCCATCCACTCTCCTCCTCCAACACCCTAAAAGCCCCCACCCCTCCACGTTAATCTTCAGCTCACTCCCCACTTTGCTTCCGTGAACTAGCCCTCCCAGCTAGCCTGGCAGCTCCCGCTCTCGGCGCCTAGCATCCTACCATCTGCTGGTTTCCCCCCCCCCCTCCCCACTCTGAGTATAAGTTTCCAGAACAATGGCACAAGGCACAAAAAACAACCAAACAATCCCTCCCAAGGTCCAAGCATAGAGGCCCACCCTTCCTCCCTTAACAAAATCTTATTCTAACACCTTCAAGCAGGACCGAATCGAAAAGACGGGACAAAGAAAAAGGAATTATACGTGTAAAAACTCATAGTTTTTCAAACATTGCAACTTAAATTACAGAGTTAAAAGACTAAGGTTTTTAAAAGGGCAACACATTACTTCTCCTCAGTTCTCCACAGTCAAAGTTTAAGATCCATGTTTGTCTACCAGGTTATTGTCCTTCATGAGGTCCGCTACGTCCTCCTGCGAGCCAAAGTACAGCTTCTGACCCTCATAGGTCTCCGAAAGACGGGCCGGGTAAAGCAGTCCAAACTTTATTTGCTTCTCATACAGGGCCGCCTTGACTTTATTAAAACTCGTCCTCCTCTTTGTGAGTTCTGCTCCCATGTCCTGGGGCACCCGGATCTCAGCATCTTCCCACATGCAGCGTTTCGGCTGCCAGGCCCACCTCATGATGCGTTCCTTATCAAGGAACCGGTGCAGCCGTACCACCATCGGCTGGGGGGGGGGGGGCTCACGCCCTATGGGCCGGGTCCACCTCCAACGGCTTTGGGAATGCACCCTCCCCTATTAGCTTCTCCAGCATCTTCCCCACATACGCACCTGCATCCGATCCTTCCCCTCTGGCAGACCGACGATCCGGATATTCTGGCTCCGAGAGCGGTTCTCCAGATCCTCCACCTTCTCCAGCAGTCGTTTCTGTTGGTCCTGTAGCATCCCGATCTCCGCTGCCATCGCAGTGGACTGCTCCTCTCGTTCCACCACCAGCTCCTCCAGCCTCTGGATCGCCTGTCCCTGGGTCGTCAATCTCTCCTCCACACGGCCGACCACCGCCCTGATCGAGTCCACCGCCCACGCCAGGTCCTCCGCACACTCCTTGCGATGTTGAGTGAACTTCTCAGTCAAGAAGTCCACCAACTGGTCCATTGATCATTGAGCTGGCGAAGTCAGACCCTACGTCCCTGCCATTGCCTCCTTTAAACTCTTAAGTAAGGGTGAACAGCCACTTGTCGTGGTCCACATTGGTTCAAATAACATGACAGAAAAATGAATTTGGTCAGAATTTAGGGTTCGTCCGCAGGACCTCAAAAGTAGTCTCTGTGGGTTACTCCCAGTACCATGCACAATTGAATTTAGAAATAGGAGGATAAAGCAAATGAATCTGTGGCTGAACTGTCTTTGGGAGAGCTGAGACATGTACAGGCCAGAGGGCTTACACCTAAATAGGGATGGGAATGAGCTCCTTGCAGGGTGGTTTGCTAGTGCTATTGTACAGGCTTTAAACTAACTTGGCAGTGGTGTGGGTGTTAGCTCGCTGAATATCCATATGGCAAAGGAAGAAGCTGGAGCCAATCTGTCTTCAACATTGGTGTAGTTACAAAACCCAGTATAACATACAGGCAAACTACCTTTCCCTTCCACATGGTCACCAACACATATGGAAACTGGTTCCTATGTATGTGCCCGAACCTTTCCATAATTAGTATCGGCTGTTCTTCATCACAACTGGAACATGCATTCAATTGTCACAACATTTACAACATTAACATGGGAACCAGGATAAAATATCAGAGAGGATTATCGAGGTGCACAAAATACTGAGATAGATAGCAGTAGAATAAGGAATGAAGGGGTCCGAGGGGAAAAGTATTAAAGTCGAAATCAGGGGTACTGTGCACATATGTGAATGTACAGAGTGTGGTCAGTAAGATTGGTGAGTTGGAGATGCAGATTGCCATGTGAAAGAAAATACGATGTAATGGCTATTCAGAGATCTGGATCAAAGATTAGCAATACTGGGTATTAAAATTTTCGTTGATGCAAGGTGTATAGAAAAGATAGGAAAGGAGAAAAAAGGCAAGGGGTGGAGATATTGATTAAGGTGAGGAATAAAAAAGGTGCAATTATGACTAGAGCGAGGGTAGGTCCGATCAAGGACGGTAGCGGGAGATTGTGTATTGAGTCTGAAGAGATAGGAGAGGTCTTGAATGAGTACTTTTCTTCTGTATTTACAAATGAGAGGGGCGATATTGTTGGAGAGGACAGTGTGAAACAGATTGGTAAGCTCGAGGAAATACTTGTTAGGAAGGAAGATGTGTTGGGCATTTTGAAAAACTTGAGGATAGACAAGTCCCCCGGGCCTGACGGGATATATCCAAGGATTCTATGGGAAGCAAGAGATGAAATTGCAGAGCCGTTGGCAATTATCTTTTCGTCCTCACTGTCAACAGGGGTGGTACCAGGGGATTGGAGAGTGGCGAATGTCGTGCCCCTGTTCAAAAAAGGAACTAGGGATAACCCTGGGAATTACAGGCCAGTTAGTCTTACTTCGGTGGTAGGCAAAGTAATGGAAAGGGTACTGAAGGATAGGATTTCTGAGCATCTGGAAAGACACTGCTTGATTAGGGATAGTCAGCACGGATTTGTGAGGGGTAGGTCTTGCCTTACAAATCTTATTGAATTCTTTGAGGAGGTGACCAAGCATGTGGATGAAGGTAAAGCAGTGGATGTAGTGTACATGGATTTTAGTAAGGCATTTGATAAAGTTCCCCATGGTAGGCTTCTGCACAAAGTAAGGAGGCATGGGATAGTGGGAAATTTGGCCAGTTGGATAACGAACTGGCTAACCGATAGAAGTCAGAGAGTGGTGGTGGATGGCAAATATTCAGCCTGGATCCCAGTTACCAGTGGTGTACCGCAGGGATCAGTTCTGGGTCCTCTGCTGTTTGTGATTTTCATTAATGACTTGGATGAGGGAGTTGAAGGGTGGGTCAGTAAATTTGCAGACGATACGAAGATTGGTGGAGTTGTGGATAGTAAGGAGGGCTGTTGTCGGCTGCAAAGAGACATAGATAGGATGCAGAGCTGGGCTGAGAAGTGGCAGATGGAGTTTAACCCTGAAAAGTGTGAGGTTGTCCATTTTGGAAGGACAAATATGAATGCGGAATACAGGGTTAACGGTAGAGTTCTTGGCATTGTGGAGGAGCAGAGAGACCTTGGGGTCTATGTTCATACATCTTTGAAAGTTGCCACTCAAGTGGATAGAGCTGTGAAGAAGGCCTATGGTGTGCTCGCGTTCATTAACAGAGGGATTGAATTTAAGAGCCATGAGGTAATGATGCAGCTGTACAAAACCTTGGTAAGGCCACATTTGGAGTACTGTGTACAGTTCTGGTCGCCTCATTTTAGGAAGGATGTGGAAGCTCTGGAAAAGGTGCAAAGAAGATTTACCAGGATGTTGCCTGGAATGGAGAGTAGGTCTTACGAGGAAAGGTTGAGGGTGCTAGGCCTTTTCTCATTAGAGCGGAGAAGGATGAGGGGCGACTTGATAGAGGTTTATAAGATGATCAGGGGAATAGATAGAGTAGACAGTCAGAGACTTTTTCCCCAGGTGGAACACACCATTACAAGGGGACATAAATTTAAGGTGAAAGGTGGAAGATATAGGAGGGATATCAGAGGTAGGTTCTTTACCCAGAGAGTAGTGGGGGCATGGAATGCACTGCCTGTGGAAGTAGTTGAGTCAGAAACATTAGGGACCTTCAAGCAGCTGTTGGATAGGTACATGGATTACGGGAAAATGATATAGTGTAGATTTATTTGTTCTTAAGGGCAGCACGGTAGCATTGTGGATAGCACAATTGCTTCACAGATCCATGGTCCCAGGTTCGATTCCAGCTTGGGTCATTGTCTGTGCGGAGTCTGCACGTCCTCCCCGTGTCTGCGTGGGTTTCCTCCGGGTGCTCCGGTTTCCTCCCACAGTCCAAAGATGTGCGGGTTAGGTGAATTGGCCAATGATAAATTGCCCTTAATGTCCAAATTGCCCTTGGTGGTGGGTGGAGGTGTTGAGTTTGGGTAGGGTGCTCTTTCCAAGAGCTGGTGCAGACTCAAGGGGCCGAATGGCCTCCTTCTGCACTGTAAATTCAATGATAATCTATGATTAATCTAGGACAAAGGTTCGGCACAACATCGTGGGCCGAAGGGCCTGTTCTGTGCTGTATTTTCTATGTTCTATGTTCTATGTTGTACACCTACAGGTGAGGAGAATGTAGACGAGTGACTTTGCAAGGAAATTATAGATGAGCAGTTATAATGGTGGAATTTATCCGAATATACACTGGGATAGTAATAATGTGGAGGACAAAGAAGGACAAGAGTTCCTAAAGCATGTTCAGGAAAATCTTTCCATCCAATGAAAAAGGCAGCACTGCTGCTAGCCCTGGTGCTTGGGAATGAAGGGGTCAAGTGTCAGGAGGGAAACATTTAGGGAACAGTGATCACTATGTCAACAGATTTAGGTTGACTATGTGGAAAAGAAAAGAGCAATCCAGAGTAAAATTAATTAACTGGGGAAAACCAACTTAAATGACAAGAACAGATCTGGGCCAAGTAAATTGGAGTCAGGTTGGCTGGAGAAATGAACAAAGAACAAAGAACAAAGAAATGTACAGCACAGGAACAGGCCCTTCGGCCCTCCAAGCCCGTGCCGACCATACTGCCCGACTAAACTACAATCTTCTACACTTCCTGGGTCCGTATCCTTCTATTCCCATCCTATTCATATATTTGTCAAGATGCCCCTTAAATGTCCCTATCGTCCCTGCCTCCACTACCTCCTCCGGTAGTGAGTTCCAGGCACCCACTACCCTCTGCGTAAAAAACTTGCCTCGTACATCTACTCTAAACTTTGCCCCTCTCACCTTAAACCTATGCCCCCTAGTAATTGACCCCTCTACCCTGGGGAAAAGCCTCTGACTATCCACTCTGTCTATGCCCCTCATAATTTTGTATACCTCTATCAGGTCGCCCCTCAACCTCCTTCGTTCCAGTGAGAACAAACCGAGTTTATTCAATCGCTCCTCATAGCTTATGCCCTCCATACCAGGCAACATTCTGGTAAATCTCTTCTGCACCCTCTCTAAAGCCTCCACATCCTTCTGGTAGTGTGGCGACCAGAATTGAACACTATACTCCAAGTGTGGCCTAACTAAGGTTCTATACAGCTGCAACATGACTTGCCAATTCTTATACTCAATGCCCCGGCCAATGAAGGCAAGCATGCCGTATGCCTTCTTGACTACCTTCTCCACCTGTGTAGCCCCTTTCAGTGATCTGTGGACCTGTACTCCTAGATCTCTTTGACTTTCAATACTCTTGAGGGTTCTACCATTCACTGTATATTCCCTACCTGCATTAGCCCTTCCAAAATGCATTACCTCACATTTGTCCAGGTTAAACTCCATCTGCCATCTCTCCGCCCAAGTCTCCAGACAATCTAAATCCTGCTGTATCCTCAGACAGTCCTCATCGCTATCCGCAATTCCACCAACCTTTGTGTCGTCTGCAAACTTACTAATCAGACCAGTTACATTTTCCTCCAAATCATTTATATATACTACAAAGAGCAAAGGTCCCAGCACTGATCCCTGTGGAACACCACTGGTCACAGCCCTCCAATTAGAAAAGCATCCCTCCATTGCTACCCTCTGCCTTCTATGGCCTAGCCAGTTCTGTATCTACCTTGCCAGTTCACCCCTGATCCCGTGTGACTTCACCTTTTGTACTAGTCTACCATGAGGGACCTTGTCAAAGGCCTTACTGAAGTCCATATAGACAACATCTACTGCCCTACCTGCATCAATCATCTTAGTGACCTCCTCGAAAAACTCTATCAAGTTAGTGAGACACGACCTCCCCTTCACAAAACCGTGCTGCCTCTCACTAATACGTCCATTTGCTTCCAAATGGGAGTAGATCCTGTCTCGAAGAATTCTCTCCAGTAATTTCCCTACCACTGAAGTAAGGCTCACCGGCCTGTAGTTCCCGGGATTATCCCTGCCACCCTTCTTAAACAGAGGAACAACATTGGCTATTCTCCAGTCCTCCGGGACATCCCCTGAAGACAGCGAGGATCCAAAGATTTCTGTCAAGGCCTCAGCAATTTCCTCTCCAGCCTCCTTCAGTATTCTGGGGTAGATCCCATCCGGCCCTGGGGACTTATCTACCTTAATATTTTTTAAGACACCCAACACCTTGTCTTTTTGGATCACAATGTGACCCAGGCTATCTACACACCCTTCTCCAGACTCAACATCTACCAATTCCTTCTCTTTGGTGAATACTGATGCAAATGGTAGCTGAACAGTGGACAGTCAAAGAAGAGAGTGTTCAAGCACAGTCAAGGTATATTCCCTTGAAAGGGAAAGATAAGGAAAACAAATCCAGAGTTTCCTGGATCAGAACAGAGAAAAATTGCGATAAAGACAGATCGAAATTACAGTTGAGAACCAGGGTGAATCTAGAAGGTTCCAAATGGGGTAAAAAAGTAGAGGGAGTATGAAGAAACTGGCAGCCAGCATAAAAAGGAAGACCAAAGTATTCTATAGGCAAATAAATAGTAAAAGGAGGAGTGGGTGGGGCTAATTAGGGAGCATGATTTAGTATGGAAGCAGAGGACATGGCTGAGGTAATCGGTGAATATTTGACATCTGTCTTTAATGAGGAAGAAGATGCTATCGAGGCCATAGTGAATGAGGAGGTAATTCAGACCTTTAAAAGATTTGGACTTGGGAAGAAAGCAATGCTGTAGAGGCAGTATGTACTTAAAGGTGGCAGGACACAAGGACCAGATGAGGTACATCCAAAGATTCTGAGAGGAATGAGAGTGGAAATTACAGAGACAATGGCCATAATCTTTCAGTATTCCTTAGAATTGGGGTTGGTGCTAGACGACTGGAGAATTTCAAACATTGCACTCTTGATCAAAAAAACGGTGTAAAGAAAAGCCCAGGAACTACAGGCCAGTCAATTTGGGGAAAGTGTCTCGAAACAATAATTTGGGACAAATTTAATAGATGGACAAATGTGTTAATTAGCCAGTGTGGATTTCTTAAAGGAAAATCGCGTTTAAAAAACTTGATTTAAATTTTTTGAACAAGGGTTGACAATGGCAAAACTTGGCAGATAGAATTTAATTGTAAGAAAAGGTGAAGTTATCCAGTTTGGTAGGAAGAACAAAGGAGCTGAATAATATTTAAGTGAAGAAAGACTGCAGAAAATGCTTAAATCACAAAAAGATAAAATGCAAGATAGCATGTAATTGGAAATGCAAATTGATTGTTAACCTTTATTTCAAAGGGAATGGAGTATAAAAATAGGGTGGTCTTGCTAAAACTGTACTCAGCACTAGTTAGACCATCCCTAGCAGCAAGTCCGCAAGGGTCATAATCTCCGGATTACTGCCCGAGCCACGTGCAAATTGGCATAGGGAGGCAAGAATAAGGGAAGTTAACACGTGGCTGAAAGAGTGGTGTGGGAAAGAGAGGTTTCTTTTCATGGGACACTGGCATCAGTTTTGGGACAGGGGGGACCTATACCGTTGGGATGGTCTCCACCTGAACCGAGCTGGGACCAGTGTTCTGGCGAAAAGAGTAAATAGGGTGGTCAATAGGACTTTAAACTAGAGATTGGGGGGGAAAGGGAAAGTCGGGGAACCAAGAGGTAAAGTAATCAATGGGAAGCGTAGCTGCTTAGGAATACAAAAAAAGCACGAAAAGACAGAACTCAGGAGAGGTTACGATAGTCCCCATCCCACAAAATATGACACAGTATATGGAAAGGCTCAGTAAACCAAGGTCCACCACACTAAGAAAACAAAAAGAGACGGTCAATAGAGAATTAAAGGTGCTATATTTAAATGCGCGCAGTGTATGGAACAAGGTAGATGAGCATGTGGCCCAGATTGTGACTGGCAGGTATGATGTGGTAGGCATCACAGAGTCGTGGTTGCAGGGGGTTCAGGACTGGCATTTAAACATCCAGGGATTCACAACCTATCGAAAAGACAGAGAGGTAGGCAGAGGTGGCGGGGTTGCCTTGTTAATTAGGAATGAAATTAAATCAAAAGCACTAAACGACATAGGGTCAGATGATGTGGAGTCTGTGTGGGTGGAGTTGAGGAACCACAAAGGCAAAAAAACCATAATGGGAGTTATGTACAGGCCTCCTAACAGTGGTCAGGACCAGGGGCACAAAATGCACCACGAAATAGAAAGTGCATGTCAGAAAGGCAAGGTCACAGTGATCATGGGGGACTTCAATATGCAGGTGGACTGGGTAAATAATGCTGCCAGTGGACCCAAGGAAAGGGAATTCATTGAATGTTTACAGGAGGGCTTTTTGGAACAGCTTGTGATGGAGCCCACGAGGGGACAGGCCATTCTGGACTTAGTGTTATGTAATGAGCCAGACTTGATTAAAGATCTTAAAGTAGGGGAACACTTAGGAGGCAGTGATCATAATATGGTAGAATTCAATCTCCAATTTGAAAGAAAGAAGGTAGAATCAGATGTAAAGGTGTTATAGTTAAATAAAGGTAACTACAGGGGCATGAGGGAGGAACTGACAAAAATCGACTGGGAGCAGAGCCTAGTGGGAAAGACAGTAGAACAGCAATGGCAGGAGTTTCTGGGAGTAATTGAGGACACAGTACAGAGGTTCATCCCAAAGAAAAGAAAGGTTATCAGAGGGGGTATTAGGCAGCCATGGCTGACAAAGGAAGTTAGGGAATGCATCAAAGCAAAAGAGAAAGCCTATAATGTGGCAAAGAGTAGTGGGAAGTCAGAAGATTGGGAAGGCTACTTAAACAAACAGAGGATAACAAAGAGAGAAATAAGGAAAGAGAAGATCAAATATGAAGGTAGGCTAGCCAGTAACATTAGGAATGATAGTAAAAGTTTCTTTAAATAGATTAAAAACAAACAGGAGGCAAAAGTAGACATTGGGCCGCTCCAAAATGACGCTGGTAATCTAGTGATGGGAGACAAGGAAATAGCTGAGGAACTAAATAAGTACTTTGCATCAGTCTTCACAGTAGAAGACATGAGTAATATCCCAACAATTCCGGAGAGTCAGGGGGCAGAGTTGAATATGGTAGCCATTAAAAAGGAGAAAGTGCTAGAGAAACTAAGAAGTCTAAAAATTGATAAATCTCCGGGCCCAGATGGGCAACATCCTAGAGTTCTAAAGGAGATAGCTGAAGAAATAGTGGAGGCGTTAGTTATGATCTTTCAAAAGTCACTGGAGTCAGGGAAAGCCCCAGAGGATTGGAAAATCGCTGTTGTAACCCCCCTGTTCAAGAAGGGAACAAGGAAAAAGATGGAAAATTATAGGCCAATTAGCCTAACCTCGGTTGTTGGCAAGATTCTAGAATCCATCGCTAAGGATGAGATTTCTAAATTCTTGGAAGTGCAGGGTCAGATTAGGACAAGTCAGCATGGATTTAGTAAGGGCAGGTCGTGCCTGACAAACCTGTTAGAGTTCTTTGAAGGGATAACAAATAGGTTAGACCAAGGAGAGCCAATGGATGTTATCTATCTTGACTTCCAAAAGGCCTTTGATAAGGTGCGTCATGGGAGACTGCTGAGTAAAATAAGGGCCCATGGTATTCGAGGCAAGGTACTAACATGGATTGACGATCGGCTGTCAGGCAGAAGGCAGAGAGTTGGGATAAAAGGTTCTTTTTCTGAATGGCAACCGGTGACGAGTGGTGTCCCGCAGGGTTCAGTGTTGGGGCCACAGCTGTTCTCTTTATATGTTAACGATCTAGATGACGGGACCGGGGGCATTCTGGCTAAGTTTGCCGATGATACAAAGATAGGTGGAGGGGCAGGTAGTATGGAAGAGGTGGGGAGGCTGCAGAAAGATTTAGACAGTTTAGGAGAGTGGTCCAAGAAATGGCTGATGAAATTCAACGTGGGCAAGTGTGAGGTCTTGCACTTTGGAAAAAAGAATAGAGGCATGGACTATTTTCTAAACGGTGACAAAATTCATAATGCTGAAGTGCAAAGGGACTTGGGAGTCCTAGTCCAGGATTCTCTAAAGGTAAACTTGCAGGTTGATTCTGTAATTAAGAAAGCAAATGCAATGTTGTCATTTATCTCAAGAGGATTGGAATATAAAAGCAGGGATGTACTTTTGAAGCTTTATAAAGCATTAGTTAGGCCCCATTTAGAATACTGTGAGCAATTTTGGGCCCCACACCTCAGGAAGGACATACTGGCACTGGAGCGGGTCCAGTGGAGATTCACACGGATGATCCCAGGAATGGTAGGCCTAACATACGATGAACGTCTGAGGATCCTGGGATTATATTCATTAGAGTTTAGGAGGTTGAGGGGAGATCTAATAGAAACTTACAAGATAATGAATGGCTTAGATAGGGTGGAGGCAGGGAAGTTGTTTCCATTAGCAGGGGAGACTAGGACCCGGGGGCACAGCCTTAGAATAAAAGGGAGTCACTTTAGAACAGAGATGAGGAGAAATTTCTTCAGCCAGAGAGTGGTGGGTCTGTGGAATTCATTGCCACAGAGGGCGGTGGAGGCCGGGACGTTGAGTGTCTTTAAGACAGAAGTTGATCAATTCTTGATTTCTCGAGGAATTGAGGGCTATGGAGAGAGAGCGGGTAAATGGAGTTGAAATCAGCCATGATTGAATGGTGGAGTGGACTCGATGGGCCGCATGGCCTTACTTCCGCTCCTATGTCTTATGGTAGCACAGTGGTTAGCATAATTGCTTCACAGCTCCAGGGTCCCAGGTTTGATTCCCGGTTTCCTCTATTATGGGCCAGGGTTTAGAGAACACCAAAGTAGATCATGGAGTTCACCTGACCCACAACTTGTAATAGATTTTGGTTATGAGGAGCACAAGGGCCCACTTTAAAGGTGTGATGCAACAGAGACCGAAAGTATTTTTTAAAAAAACAATGTTTATTCTATGAATCCAGTTAACATTTAATAAACACACAGTAAACATCTTATCAACTACCAACACTGATACTCCCCCCAAAGAGACAGTATTCTATAAGTAACCCGTAGTAACTTTCCTGACAACATCCATAAGTCAAAGACCCTTTTTAACAAAGACAGTAGGTTTGCATTCCTTACAGAAACAGGTATTACTTTGAAATCATCAAGTGATCTGGAAACATTCTTTAGCAGGCAGAGAGAGAGACCAAAATACACCTCCTTGGTTGAATGCAGCTCTCCAACTGCAAACAAAACTAAAACTCAGAGCCAAAAACAGTTTCCAGCTCAAAACGAAAGTAAAAAGCAGAGCAAGAGCCCAGCTCCACCCACACACTGACATCACTGCAGCCACTTGAGAAGACAAACATTTCTTAAAGTGACAGTCCCATGACACCTCCAACAATCCCGAAAGACGTGCTATTAGGTGGTTTGGACATTCTGAATTCTCGCTATGTGTACCTGAACAGGCGCCGGAATGTGGCGACTGGGGGCTTTTCACAGCAACATCTTTGCAGTGTTAATGTAAGCCTACTTGTGACAATAAAGATTATTATTATTATACCTGGAATACTGTGAACAGTTTTGGTTCCCTTACCTAAGGAACGATATACTGACATTGGAGGCAGTCCAGGGAAGGTTTACTAGGTCGATCCCGGGTATGGAGGGATTTTAGTAAGAGGCGAGGTTGAGTAGGTCGGGCCGGTACTCATTGGAGTTTAGAAGAATGAGAGGTGATCTTATTAAGACATATTGGATTCTCAGGGGGCTGACAGGATAGATGCTGAGAGATTGTTTCCCCTTGTGAGAGAGCCTAGGACCAGAGTAAGGGGTCGCCCATTTCAGACCGAGATGAGGAATTTCTTCTCTGAGGGGAGTGAATCTGTGGAATTCTTTACCGCAGAGAGCTGTAGAGGCTGGGTCGTTAAGTCTGTTCAAGGCTGAGAGAGGCAGATTGTTAATCAGGTGAGGGAATCAAGGGTTATGGCGATAAGGAGGGGAAGTGGATCTGAGGATAATCATGCCGGATCAGTCATGATTTCATGGAATTGAGGAGCAGACTGGATGGGCTGAATGGTCTACATCTGCTCCTATATCTATGGTGTTATAGAATTCAATAAGGCAAAGTAAAAGTATCTTTTACACGTCCACTGTCCCTGGCTCCTTCACTGCAAGCAGTGTGTCCAGTTGCACCTCCTGTTAGACCGCTTGACGGCTCTGGAGCTGCGGATGGACTCACTTTGGAGCATCCGCGATGCTGAGAACGTCGTGGATAGCACATTTAGCGAGTTGGTCACACCGCAGGTGAAAGGTACTGAGGGAGATAGAAAATGGGTAACCAAAAGACAGAGCAAGAGTAGGAAGGCAGTGCAGGTGTCCTCTGCGGTCATCTCCCTGCAAAACAGATATACCGCTTTGGATACTGTTGAGGGAGATGGCTCACCAGGGGAAGGCAGCAGCAGCCAGGTTCATGGCACCGTGGCTGGCTCTGCTGCGCAGCTGGGCAGGAAGAAGAATGGCAGGGCTATAGTGATAGGGGACTCAATTGTAAGGGGAATAGACAGGCAGTTCTGCGGACGCAATCGAGACTCCAGGATGGTATGTTGCCTCCCTGGTGCAAGGGCCAAGGATGTCTCGGAGCAGCTGCAGGACATTCTGGGGGGGGGGGGGGAGGGTGAACAGCCAGCTGTCGTGGTGCACATAGGCACCAACGATATAGGTAAAAAACGGGACGAGGTCCTACAAGCTGAATTTAGGGAGCTAGGAGTTCAACTAAAAAGTAGGACCTCAAAGGTAGTAATCTCAGGATTGCTACCAGTGCCACGAGCTAGTCAGAGTAGGAATGTCAGGATAGAGAGGATGAATGCGTGGCTCGATAGATGGTGCAAGAGGGAGGGATTCAAATTCCTGGGACACTGCAACCGGTTCTGGGGGAGGTGGGACCAGTACAAACCGGACGGTCTGCACCTGGGCAGGACTGGAACCGATGTCTTGGGGGGGGCGGGGGGGGTTTGCTAGAGCTGTTGGGGAGAGTTTAAACTAATGTGGCAGGGGGATGGGAACCAATGCAGGGAGTTGGAAGGTAGTAAAACAGGGACAGAAATAAAAGGCAGTAAGGGGGAAAGTGTAAGGCAGAGAAGCCATACTCAAAAATCAAAAAGGGCGACAGTACAAGGTACAGTGACTGAGGGGAGCTCAGTGAATAGGACCAGGAATACTAAAAGAAATAGAATGGGAAGTGAAAACATTAATGGTAAGCGACGCGGCAGGTTGTTACATGAAGATATGGGTTCAACGACAAGGAAAATTAGGAGAAAGGTTAAGAGGAAATATAACTTAGGCGAGGTTACTGATCGAGGTGTTAAGATTCAGAACAGAGATAAAAAAGCCAACATAAGTGTACTTTACCTGAATGCTCGTAGTATTCGGAATAAGGTAAATGAGTTGATGGCGCAAATCATCGTGAATGACTATGATTTAGTGGCCATTACTGAAACATGGTTAAAGGATGGTCACGACTGGGAGTTAAATATCCGAGGGTATCAAACTTTTCGGAAGGACAGAGTGGATGGTAAGGGAGGTGGTGTAGCTCTGTTATTTAAGGATGACATCCGGGCAACAGTAAGGGATGACATTGGTGCTATGGATGATAAGGTTGAATCCATTTGGGTGGAAATCCGGAATAGTAAGGCGAAAAAGTCACTGATAGGAGTAATCTATAGGCCACCAAATAGTAACATTATGGTGGGGCAGGCAATAAACAAAGAAATAACAGATGCATGTAGAAATGGTACAGCAGTTATCATGGGGGATTTTAATCTACATGTTGATTGGTTTAACCAGGTCGGTCAAGGCAGCCTTGAGGAGGAGTTTATAGAATGTATCCACGATAGTTTCCTAGAACAGTATGTAATGGAACCTACGAGGGAACAAGCGGTCCTAGATCTGGTCCTGTGTAATGAGACAGGATTGATTCAGGATCTCATAGTTAGGGATCCTCTCGGAAGGAGCGATCACAATATGGTGGAATTTAAAATACAGATGGAGGGTGAGAAGGTAAAATCAAGCACTAGTGTTTTGTGCTTAAACAAAGGAGATTACAATGGGATGAGAGAAGAACTAGCTAAGGTAGACTGGGAGCAAAGACTTTATGGTGGAACAGTGGAGAACCTTCCAAGTGATTTTTCACAGTGCTCAGCAAAGGTTTCTACCAACAAAAAGGAAGGACAGTAAAAAGAGGGAAAATTGACCGTGGATATCTAAGGAAATAAGGGAGGGTATCAAATTGAAGGAAAAAACATACAAAGTAGCAAAGATCAGTGGGAGACTAGAGGACTGGGAAATCTTTAGGGGGGCAACAGAAAGTAGTAGCATGGATAGAGGATTGGTTAATTAATAGAAAGCAAAGAGTGGGGATTAATGGGTGTTTCTCTGGTTGGCAATCAGTAGCTAGTGGTGTCCCTCAGGGATCAGTGTTGGGCACACAACTGTTCACAATTTACATAGATGATTTGGAGTTGGGGACCAAGGGCAATGTGTCCAAGTTTGCAGACGACACTAAGATAAGTGGTAAAGCAAAAAGTGCAGAGGATACTGGAAGTCTGCAGAGGGATTTGGATAGGCTAAGTGAATGGGCTAGGGTCTGGCAGATGGAATACAATGTTGACAAATGTGAGGTTATCCATTTTGGTAGGAATAACAGCAAAAGGGATTATTATTTAAATTATAAAATAGTAAAACATGCTGCTGTGCAGAGAGACCTGGATGTGCTCGTGCATGAGTCGCAAAAAGTTGGTTTACAGGTGCAACAGGTGATTAAGAAGGCAAATGGAATTTTGTCCTTCATTGCTAGAGGGATGGAGTTTAAGACTAGGGAGGTTCTGCTGCAATTGTATAAGGTGTTAGTGAGGCCACACCTGGAGTATTGTGTTCAGTTTTGGTCTCCTTACTTGAGAAAGGACGTACTGGCACTGGAGGGTGTGCAGAAGAGATTCACTAGTTTAATCCCAGAGCTGAAGGGGTTGGATTACGAGGAGAGGTTGAGTAGACTGGGACTGCACTCGTTGGAATTTAGAAGGATGAGGGGGTATCTTATAGAAACATATAAGATTATGAAGGGAATAGATAGGATAGATGCGGGCAGGTTGTTTCCACTGGCGGGTGAAAGCAGAACTAGGGGGCTTAGCCTCAAAATAAGGGGAAGTAGATTTAGGACTGAGTTTAGGAGGAACTTCTTCACCCAAAGGGTTGTGAATCGATGGAATTCCTTGCCCAGTGAAGCAGTAGAGGCTCCTTCGTTAAATGTTTTTAAGATAAAGATAGATAGTTTTTTGAAGAATAAAGGGATTAAGGGTTATGGTGTTCGGGCCGGAAAGTGGAGCTGAGTCCACAAAAGATCAGCCATGATCTCATTGAATGGTGGAGCAGGATCGAGGGGCCAGATGGCCTACTCCTGCTCCTAGTTCTTATGTTCTTAACTTGATTTATTCATTGTGCAAAGTAGTGTCTGCATTTGGTGCCCTTACAATATGATGCCCAGTAATGCATTGCCTGCAGTGCATTGCCTATCACCTCTACATTGCTCTGGTAGTGTGCTTTCCTCAGTGTTATACTTTCATGTTTCTTTCTTCAGATTCAAGGCCAAGATGAGGTTGATGAACTCAGGAAGGTAATTTAATTTTCTTACATCTTCCTTCATGTGTTTAATTCAGTTTTTTCCTTTCCTACCAATTGTGTCAAGTTATGGTGCGTCGTCTCATTACTGGGATCTCACTGAAAAGGCAGGTGAAGGGAAGTCTTTCACCAACTTTCTGTTGCTGCCGTGTAATAATTGGTTTTCACTTTAACGCATCCTTCAAGCATTGGAACACTCCTATTGGGTATTTGCTGCAGGATCCATACCCTGTAGCCTCTGGGCCTGGTTCTACGGCAGTATGAAGGGAACTAGTTTGCAATTTTTATGGTAATACTGAATAGGGTTCTCTAAATCGACATTAAAAATACTGGAGTACCCTACCCAGCAAAAACAAATGTAGATGTTAGTCTTGGCAGTATTGTTGCTACACCAAACTGGAGAGGCAGTGACGCAGTGTTATTGTCGCTTGTCTAGTGATCCAGAGATCCAGGGTAATGCTCTGGGGACCCGGGTTCGAATCCCAGCACAGCAATTGGTGGAATTTAAACTGAATAACCTGGAGTTAAAAGTCAAATGGTGACCATGAAACCATTCTCAATTGTCGTTAAAAACCCATCTGGTTCACTTAATGTCCTTTCGGGAAGGAAATCTGCCAACCTTATCTGTCTGGCCTATGTGTGACAGCAGACCCACAGCAATGTAGTCAACCCTTAAATGCCCTCTGAAATGGGCAGGTAAGCCACTCAGTTGTATTCAACCGCTACAAATAGAATAAAACAGATTGAAACCGGAAGGACCACCCAGCATTGACCTAGGCATCGGAAATGACAAACTCAGCCCTGCCAACACTGCAAACCCATCCTTAGTAACATCTGGTGGCTTGTGCCAAAATTGGGGGGGCTGTCTCACAGACCAGCAATACCATGAAGTAGTCATACTCACGGAATCATACACCATCATCACTCTTCCTGTTCTACTGACAAGATAGAACTAACAGGGGTGGTGGCACAGTGATATACAGTCGGGAGGGATTGGAGTTCTCAACATTGACTCTGGACCCCGTGGCATCAGGTCAAACATGAGCACGGAAATTTCCTGCTGATTACCACAACCTCCATTGAGGAATCAGTACTCCTCCATGTTGCAACACCATTTGGAGGAAGCAGGATTTACTCTGGGTGGGGACTTCAATGTCCATCACCAAGACTGGCTAGGTAGTACTACCACAGCTGGACAGGTCCTAAAAGTCATAGCTGCTAGACTGGGACGGCGGCTGGTGGTGAGGGAACAAGAGCGAAACATATCCTCACTAACCTGCCTGCCACAGGTGCATCTGTCCATGACCATAGCGGAGGGGGTGACCACCACACATTCCTTATGGGGATGAAGTCCCATCTTCACATTGAGGGTAGCCTCCATCGTGTTGTGTGGCACTACCATCGCACTAAATGGGATAGATTCAGAACAGATCTAGCAACTCAAGACTAGGCATCCACGAAGGGCTGCCTTTAGCAGCAGCAAAATTGTACTCAGCTGCAATCTGTAACCGGCATATCCCGCACTCTACCATTACTACCAAGCCACGGCATCAACCCTGGTTCAAGGAAGAGTGCATGCCAGGAGCAGCGGCAGGCATAAAGAAAAATGAGGTGCCAACCTGGTGAAGCTACACCGGCCTGCTTGCACGCTAAACAACGTAACCAACAAGGGGGAAAATATACTTTATCCCATCCTCACCTGCAGAAACATATCCTCACTAACCTGCCTGCTGCAGATACATCTGATCGTGACAGTATCGACAGGAGTGATTACTGCACAGTCCTTGTGGAGACAAAGGATCATTAGAATTTGCTAGAATTTAATTACAAATGAAATAATTATAGATGCAGGAAAAAGGAAAGGAAAAAAGCAAATTACAGCGGATGCTGGAATCTGAAACCAAAGAGAAAATGCTGGAAATTCTCAGCAGGTCTGGCAGCATCTGTAGGGAGATAAAAGAGCGAACGTTTCGAGTCCAGGTGACCTTTGAGTCCAGATCTGGTCCAGATGCACCTGCAGCAGACTTTGACAAAGGGTCATCTGGACTCGAAACGTTCGCTCTTTTCTCTCCCTGCAGAAGTTGCCAGGCCTGCTGAAATTTTCCAACATTTTCATTTTGGTAAAAGGAAAGGAGAGATTGGTAATGGCAGAAGGAAAGGAAAGAGAGAGGATAGCAAAGGAAAAGGGAGGAAATGGAAAGGGGGAAGCTTGAGGGAGTGATGGAAAGATTGGGAACGTTATAAAGGGACAAGGAAAAAGAGAGAATTTGAAATTTTGAGCCTGGCAGCAGAAACGTCAGATGATTTTGAATTAGTTCAAAGGAGGTCTAGTTAGAGATATGAAGAGAGTTTGTCTCAGGTTAAAAAGGAAACTTATGATAGAGGAGAAGAGATAAGAAAACGTGAATGTTTTCATTGTAATAAAGTTGCACATGAAGTCGTATTGTTGGTGGCTTAAGAAAAGTGCTGGGAAGACAAACTCATTGAAACAAGATAAGCCAGTGGGGTTTATTAAAGTGGACAAAAAAACATTGTTCCAGCAGAAGAGGAACAACAGAGTGTACAGTAGTTCGGAAGGAGTATTGCCAGAAAAGGTGGTAACCCTAATTTTTTATCCGGTTTGCCACATTGCCTGTATCCCATGAGCTTTCACTTTCTTGACCAATCTGCCATGTGGGACTTTGTCGCACGCCTCCCTAAAATCCATACACACAACATCCACTGCACTACCTTCATCAACCCTTCTTAGCTCTTCCTCAAAGAATTCAATCAAGTCTGTGAGGCAAGACCTTCCTTTAACAAATCCATGCTGACTATCCCTGTCTTGTCCATGCCTTTTTGTGTGACAGTTAACCCTATCTCTCAGGATTGATTCTACTAATTTGCCCACCACTGATGTAAGACTAACCGGCCTATCATTGTTCGGCATTTCCTTCAAACCCTTTTTAAACAATGGGACCATGTTTGCATTTCTCCGGTACCTCCCATGTATCTAGTGAGGATTGGAAAATCATCCTCAGAGCATCTGCTATCTCCTCCCTGACCTCCTTCAGAAGCCTCGGAAACAATCCATCTGGCCCTGGCAACTTACCAACTTGCAAGAATTCCAATCCTTCAAGTACTTCCTCTCTCTCTATGATTATCCCATCCAGTATCTCACATTGTTCCCCCTGGACGACTATATCTGCATCATCCATTTCCTTTGTAAACACCGAAACAAAATATTCATTTAAAACCCTTCCCACAGCCTCTGCATCGACACACAAGTTCCTCTCTTCATCTCTGATAGATCAAACTTTTTCCTTAACTAACCTTTTACCATTAATATATTGGTAAACATCTTCGGGTTTTAGAACATAGAACATAGAAAAATACAGCACAGAACAAGCCCTTCGGCCCACGATGTTGTGCCGAACCTTTGTCCTAGATTAATCATAGATGACATAGAATTTACAGTGCAGAAGGAGGCCATTCGATCGATCGAGTCTGCACCGGCTCTTGGAAAGAGCACCCTACCCAAGGTCAACATATCCACCCTATCCCCATAACCCAGTAACCACACCCAACACTAAGGGCAATTTTGGACACTAAGGGCAATTTATCATGGCCAATCCACCTAACCTGCACATCTTTGGACTGTGGGAGGAAACCGGAGCACCCGGAGGAAACCCACGCGCACAGGGGCACAGACAGTGACCCAAGCCGGAATCGAACCTGAGACCTTGGAGCTGTGAAGCAATTGTGCTATCCACAATGCTACCGTGCTGCCCTTAAGAACAAATTAATCTACACTATATCATTCTACGGTAATCCATGTACCTATCCAATAGCTGCTTGAAGGTCCCTAATGTTTCCGACTCAACTACTTCCACAGGCAGTGCATTCCATGCCCCCACTACTCTCTGGGTAAAGAAACTACCTCTGACATCCCCCCTATATCTTCCACCATTCACCTTAAATTTATGTCCCCTTGTAATGGTTTGTTCCACCCGGGGAAAAAGTCTCTGACTGTCTACTCTATCTATTCCCCTGATCATCTTATAAACCTCTATCAAGTCGCCCCTCATCCTTCTCCGTTTTTAATGAGAAAAGGCCTAGCACCCTCTTTAACTTTACTTGCTGATCTTTTTTCATGCCCTCTCTTTGATTTCTTTATTTCCCTTTTGACTTTGTCCCTGAGCTTCCTATACACGTCTGGGCTATCTGCAATGTTTCGTACTTTGTGCATCCGTATAATTTATTTTTCTGTTTGACCTTACCGTGTATTCCTCTAGACAACCAGGGGGTCTAGATTTGGCAGTACCTCTATTATTTTTGGTGGGACATGTCTACTTTGTACATTCAGGATCTCTCCCTTTTAGTGCTTCCCACTAGTTTTCCACTGATTTATCCTCTAGCTCTATCCTCTATTTCCGCAAAATTTGCCCCCCTCCAGTTCAAAATCTTTCCACCTGCTTTATCGCTGATCGTTTCCATGGTGATACTGAATCTAACTGAATTGCGATCACTATCCCCGATATTGTCACCAATGTCGCTTCACCCACTTTCTCCTCTTCGTTCCCATGACTAGGTCTAGAATTGCATCTCCTCTCGTTGGGTTTGTCACTAATTGGTTGAAAACATTTTCCCGGACACGCTGCATGAATTTGTTTCCCTCAGTTCCTCTTATATTGTTTGATATTGGGATAGTTAAAGTCCCCGACTATTATTGCCCTCTTGTTCTTGCATGATGTGGAGATGCCGGCGTTGGACTGGGGTGCGCACAGTAAGAAGTCTTACAACACCAGGTTAAAGTCCAACAGGTTTGCTTCAAATCACTAGCTTTCAGAGCACTGCTCCTTCCTCAGGTGAATCATCTGAGGAAGGAGCAGTGCTCCGAAAGCTAGTGATTCAAAACAACCTAGTTGTTCTTACAGGCGGAGATTTGCCTCCATATTTGCTCTCCAATCTCCCTTTCACTATTTGGGGGTCTGTAGTACACTCCCATTAGTGTGACTGCCCTTTTTTTATTTCCAAGTTCAACCCATAAAGCCTTGTTTGTTGACCCGTTTAGTATTTCATCCCTTCTGATGGAATCCTGATATTGATGAATCCTTGTGTTTCCTCTCAATAAAAGGATCGATTCCGTGCGATAGTAAAAGTTCACTTTTGAATTTAATGTTAGGCAGTGCGGCTGACGATACACGATTTCTTATACTTCGGCCAACTGGCCAGTGCAAAACATAATAAATTTGGAAGATACTTGGAGAAGAAAGCACATTGCAGAGTAAAGGAGCATAGATCCAGGACAGGCTAGACGTGGTTAGAACAAAGGCTAACTTACTGGTGCCTCTCTTTTAGGGAGATGCTTGTCTTTAGGTTAACCCTTGCTTTGTCTCTAATTAGCTCTTTGCCTGGAGGACCCTGTCTTTGGTTTGCCCAGCTAGATGTCCGTCGATTAGCTGATGAGGTGATCAGAATAGATTGGATGGAATTTGCGGCAGTATGAACTCATTTTATTCATGTTTGTACTCTGTGTGTGCATCTTTTAAGGTATTGGAATTTAATCTCTTTAATGGTTTTGTCTGAGGAGATTGAAACTTGACTAATCTCTGTCTAGCAGGGTTTTCCTTCTCTGGCTGTTTCTGTGACTATGAATGGCATTCCAGTATCGGGTGCATACCTTTGTAAGATCAAATTAGACTCAATACACACTTCTCAGTTTTGAAGACTGCATTTCCCCAGTTCAGAAACTTACTGAGACTTTGTTCTTGCAGTCAGCATCCTTTACTAAGGTAACTGCAGCTTTTCTGATTAAAACATGATTCTTGATTGTAGCCTTTCAACAAATCCAGCAAGTATCAAAACTTAGTTCTATCACCTTCTCATAACTGGAATTGATTCTTTTTAAAAATACATTCAGAGTACTGATAGAATTCATTTTTTTCCAATTAAGGAACAATTTAGCGTGGCCAATCCACCTACACTGCAAATCTTTGGGTTGAGGGGGTGAAACCCACGCAGACACGGGGAGAATGGGAAAACTCCACACGGACAGTGACCCAAAGCCGGGATCGAACCTGGGACCTCGGTGCCGTGAGGCCGCAGTGCTAACCACTGCGCCACCGTGCTGCTCCTGGAATTGATTATTTAGCCGTTAGTGCTACTACCTTTCCTTTTTCTATCTCTCCCTCTAGCCTGCCTGAAAACTCTATATCCAGGGATATTGAGCTGCCAATTGTGCCCCTCCTTCAACCATGTTTCCGCTATAGCAATGACATCTTGCAGCCGTGTGTCTACCTGTGCCCTTAACTCATCTACCTTGTTTGTAATAGGCCTTCAACTGAAGTATAAACAGTTTAACCCCACCATTTTCCCCAGCTGGAGACTTTTTAACCCTTCTCCTGGAATTCCAAGCCACATCTTCTACACCTGGGATCCCATCTCCCTGCCACACTAGTTTAAATACTCCCTAACAGAACTAGCGAAAGCCCTCGCAAAGACAATGGTCCCAGCTCTGCCCGGGTGCAACCTGTCTGGTTTGTACAGGTCTCACCTTCCCCAGAACCGGTCCCAGTGCATCAAGAATCTGAATCCCTCCCAGCTACACCATCTCTCCAGCCATGCATTCATCTACTCTATCCTCCTATTCCTGCTCTCTCTAGCGTGTGGAGCTGGGAGTAATTCTGAGATTACTACATTTGAGGTTCTGCATTTTAATTTATCTCCTAACTTCCTGTCCTCATCCCTTAGTTTACCAATGTTGTTGGTACGAATGTGAAACACGACCACTGGCTGGTCACCTTTCCTCCCCAGAATGCCCTGCAGCCGCTCTGTGCCATCCCAGACCCTGGCACCAGGGAGGCAACATACCATCCTTGATTAACGTTTGTGGCCACAGAAGCCTCTGTCTGTGCCCCTTACTATTGAATTCCTATCACTAGAGCCCTGATACTCATTTTTCTCCCACCCGTCGGAGCAGCAGAGCCACCCACGGTGCTGTGGATTTGGATGTTGCTGCTTTCCCCGAGAGGCCATTTCCCCCAACAGTATCTAAAGCAGTATATCTATTTGTGAGGGGGGATGACCACAGGGGGCTCCTGCACTACCTTCCTGAGCCTTTTACTGTTCCTGATGGTCACCCATTCCTGTTCTGCCTGTGCAATCCTCAGTTGCAGTGTGACTACCTCGCTAAACCTGCTATCCACGACTTCCTCAGCATCGCGAATGCTCCACAGTGAGTCCACCCACAGCTCCATCTCTAAACCTGTTAACTAGAAGCTGTATTTCGACACACCTTCTGCACACATGGTCACCAGGGATGCTGGAAGCATCTAATTTCCCACATTGTGCAGGAGGAGCAAATCACTGGTCTGAGGTTTCCTGCCATGATGTCCCGCTAGATTAAGCTAGTTACTCCCTGAAAAAAGAATTACGTTAGCTTCAATCTCACTGATGAGATGGAAATTAATGCAAATGAGGGTTAATGATATCGTACTCGCCATACTTGGTCAGGATCCGTAACTCGCCATTGGGAGTGGGCTGGTTAGATAGCAAAATGATTTATGTACTGCGCTGCAATGTTCTAACACAACATACGTAAATAGATCATTCTAACTAACAGTCGCTAGGATGGACAGAAACCTGAATATTTAATTTAATTTTTAGGACTGTGAGGAAAGGATCTTCGCTCCAGGAGTGATTTCATTCACAAATAGGGGTGCAATTAATTGTTTGATATTTATTGTCACATGTACCGAAGTACAGTGAAAAGTATTTATCTGCGGCCAAGGAAAAGTATACAGTACGATACATTAAAACAAATTTATTACTAACTTTAACCTCACAAGGAAAAACAGCTTGCAACTACCAGTTAGACAATGCTTAACAATAAAATAGAGGCATAGCATCATACAGTATAGAAAAGGCCCATCGTGTCTGCGCTGGTCAAATACAAACACCTGACCATTCTAATCCCATTTCCCAGCACTTGGCCTTCTCTGTCCTAGGATTGCAAGCGGACATCTAAATACTTCACATTAAACGTGCTGAGGGTCTCTGCCTCCACCTCCCTTTCAGGCAGCGAGTTCCAGACTCCCACCCCCCTCTGAGTGAAAAGGTTTTTCCTCACATCCCCTCTAAACCTCCTGCCCCTCTCCTTAAATCTATGTCCCCTGGTCATTGACCTCTCCACCTAAGGGGAAACTTTTGTTCCTGTCTACATATGCCCCTCAGAATTGTATGCATCTCAATCATGTCCCCCCACCACAGTCTCCTCTGTTACAAGGAAAATGAAGTGCTCCGAACTGTTATCCTTTTTTCTCCACTCAAACAAAACCCATCTCAAGTCAAAATTCACTTTTAAATACAGTTAGCAAATACAGGCATATTTGCTGAATAGAGATGTCTTGGATATCCCACTTTAAGAAAGCGATATCTTTCAGGACCCAGCTTGCAGATTCTTGCCTGTCTCAAACTACTGTTTAAACAGGGCAGCACGGTAGCACAGTGGTTAGCACAATCGCTTCACAGCGCCAGGGTCCCAGGTTCAATTCCCTGCTGGGTCACTGTCTGTGCGGAGTCTGCACATCCTCCCTGTGTGTGCGTGGGTTTCCTCCGGGTGCTCCGGTTTCCTCCCACAGTCCAAAGATGTGCAGGTTAGGTGGATTAGCCATGATAAATTGCCCTTAGTGTCCAAAATTGCCCTTAGTGTTGGGTGGGGTTACTGGGTTATGGGGATAGGGTGGAGGTGTTGACCTTGGGTAGGGTGCTCTTTCCAAGAGCCGGTGCAGACTCGATGGGCCGAATGGCCCCTTTCTGCACTGTAAATTCTATGATTCTATGAAACTGCCAGCCTGCAAAATTGCTCCTGTCCTGTTCACAGGCAAATCTTTAACTCACTGTTTGGAATGAAACTGCTAGTCTGTCCACAGATAGATCTAAACTCACTGTATTGAGAGCAACTGCTTGTCTGGTCTGTCCTCAGTCTGAAACTCCGAAACCCAACTGACTGCTTCAGCCCCTGGCCCCTACCATTAGCTACATCATCTCACTAAGCTGAACACAAAACATCTACTCCCAGAGAACCCTCTTAATATAAACAAAATTCCACTAGTCCAATTTCAGCAAACAATATCTATGGCGACAATGAATTACGACCTTATTTTTGCGATGCTTTAATTTCATCTCTATCTCCAAAAAGCCCAGCTGCCTTTGTTACAGTACCCTGGGCTCGGGTGCAGTCAAATCCATCCACCATGACCCAGAGTCACAACACAATTGAATTAACCAATAATTCTTACAAAAATACCATGATTCCTGTGAAACTCATCTCCAAACTCATCTCGGCTCCTCCCTCTGCGACTGGATCCTGAACTTTCTAACCCACAGGCCACAGTCAGTAAGGATAGGCAACAACACCTCCTCCATGATCACCCTCAACACCAGTGCCCCACAAGGCTGTGTCCTCAGCCCCCTACTATATTTATACACCTATGACTGTGGCTAAATTCCCCTCCAACTCGATTTTCAAATTTGCTGATGATACCACCGTAGTGGGTCGGATCTCAAACAAGGACGAGAGAGTACAGGAATGAGATAGAGAATCTGGTGAACTGGTGCGACGACAATAATCTCTCCCTCAATGTCAACAAAACGAAGGAGATTGTCATCAACTTCAGGAAGCGTAGTGGAGAACATGCCCCTGTCTACATCAATGGAAATGAAGTAGAAAGGGTCGAGAGCTTCAAGTTTTTAGGTGTCCAGATCACCAACAGCCTGTCCTGGTCCCCCCATGCCGACACTATAGTTAAGAAAGCCAACCAACGACTCTACTTTCTCAGAAGATTAAGGAAATTTGGCATGTCAGCTACGACACTCACCAACTTCTACAGATGCACCATAGAAAGCATTCTTTCTGGTTGTATCACAGCTTGGTATGGAGCCTGCTCTGCCCAAGACCGCAGGAAAGTACAATGTGACATACTCTCTTCCACTTTCTTCCGTCAGGAAAAAGATACCAAATTTTGAGGTCATGTACCAACCGACTCAAGATCAGTTTCTTCCCTACTGCCATCAGACTTTTGAATGGACCTACCTCGTATTAAGTTAATCTTTTCTCTACACCTTGCTATAAATGTAACATATTCTGCGGTCTCGCCTTCCTTCCCTATGTATGGTTTGCATTGTAGCCACCTGAGTTGGCCAAGTCCCGATTTAAAATGGCGAACGGCAAAGGCTTTAGGGAAATTCAGTCAACACAGGCAGAAACCAGCAGGTGCACGTTTGCTGTGTTTTTAACTCTGCAAAAGCCCAGACAGCATCGATACCAGCGACCATCAGCATAATAATGTAGCAGCCATCTACATACGAATGAGCAATCCCCGGGAACAATAGCAACATTTGGGACAAACTAAACTAAGCCAGACTCCCCGGCGCCAGCAGGAGCCAACACAAAAGAGGTTAACGGACACCTCAAGACCGCCCATCGATCAGGGAACCGCTCCAGTATTGGAGAAATCGAACCAAGCGATTGGAACGAAGTCCAATCACCTAGAACCAGGTACAGGGTCCGCCCCGAAAGGCGGGAAGTCCCTGGGGACTATAAAGTTAAGCCCCCAAGTTCAAATCGCCCCTCTTCTTCCTGACCGGGTCACCCAGCAATGCAAACCAACATTGACCGTGACCGGTCCAGTGGCCGCCGAGAGATCGTAAGTCTTAAGTCAACGCTCACTACGAGATAGGCACTCAGAGCTATCAATCCGTACCAACTTCGAATCCCGCAGACTCAGAACCCAAACGAAAGGCCATTTGTTCCCCTGTCTTGGTGGGCCAGTCTGAAGCTAAGTACAGGCCTGTTAGTCGTAGAAGTAGCTTAGACGTAGAATGTGTGCATGAGTAGCGATTACTGTGTATAATAAATGTGCTTTGATTTAAATCTTACTAATCGGTGTATTGAGTTATTGGTCATTACTCGAACTTGAACCTCGTGGCGGTATCATAAAGATACCTGGCGACTCGAGAGCAAAGGTTATAAAACAGAGCCAAGTGAACCAACCAAAAGTTAGCAACAGCATTGTCTGTACAGCATGCAAGAAGCAATATTTTTCACTGTATACTAATACATGTGACAATCAAAAAGTCTTTGGCCCTTGGCTGCCCGATAATTACAGTCACCAGATTTGTAAATTTAAACACAATTATCTAATTTATTAATAACAAGAACTATAATGAAATATGCAGCAAATACGACTTGTTAATAATTATCTAATTCCTAATCCCCAACTTTAACTTTCCCTCGCCCTCTATATATACACATACATACATACACACACGCGCTTACACAGACAAACATGGGAGGAGAGGGGTGTAAAAAAAAACATGGGAGGAGAGGGGTGTAAAAAAAAAAATGATGAGTTAAAGATAAGAGTCTTTGTTTCAGACGGTTGTTTCTAGCACACTGCCCTTCAAACCAGGCTTTCAGGCCGAGATTTCTGCTTTCCAGTTGTCATGGTTTTCGCTGGAGATTTGTTTCGCTGCAGTTTTAGAAATACAGCAGCTTGCAGCCTTTCCGGAGAGAGGGCAGCTCCTTGTCTCTCAGCATTGGGCCACTGAAAATTATCCCACTTGAGTAGGGCCCAATCAACACCTATTACCGGGCAGAATACGGCCTTTGGCCAATTCATTGGCCACCAGCCAACAAATCAAACCGAATCCCACCCCATCCCTCGGGTGCCACAATGAGTTCTGTTGTCCATGAAGTATCCATGGATCAAAAATGATGACAGCAAAAATAAAGAAAGGGGAAATAAGGGAATCATCAGGAGGACCCTTACACCTTTCAAACCAGGATTTTGAAAACTACGAAAGCAGCAGTCACACTCTAACCCAGGCTTTTAAACCTTGCTGCACTAACTATATAATACAATAAATCGGAAATTCCCACATTCATCACAGCGTGCCGTTAAGGCTATCATGTTGAATCAATAATTCATGACAAGCTCATGGATGGTGAGAACCACCTTCACAAGTAATTAGATATTTATTACAAAGGGGATCAGGGCTTATGGGGAGAAGGCAGGAGAATGGGGATGAGAAAATATCAGCCATGATTGAATGGATGGGCCGAGTGGTCTAATTCTGCTCCTATGTCTTATGGTCGATACGGAAATGCACAGAGGGCCAGTGAGAGTTGATCTGGGAAAGTCTGCAGAGCTGTGGGAGGGTTGAGTTGGGCAGGAGGACAATTGGCAAGATAATCCTCCAGCATGTGACTGAAGACAGTGATGGATATTTCTGGGTGAGTAGATATCATCAACAGGAACAAATATGGTGCATTTAGAAAATTATAATATAATCTTTATTAGTGCCACAAGTAGGCTTACATTTACACTGCAATGAAGTTACTGTGAAAAGCCCTCGTCGCCACATTCCAGCGCCTGTTCGGGTACACATGGAATTCAGAATGTCCAAATTACCTAACAAGCACGTCTTTCGGGACTTGTGGGAGGAAACCGGAGCACCGGGAGGAAACCCACGCAGACACGGGGAGAACGTGCAGACTCCGCACAGACAGTGACCAGGGAATCGAACCTGGGTCCTTAGTGCTAGTGAAGCAATAGTGCTAGCCATGGTGCTAACCAAAGTCAGCCAGCTTCACCTGCCTCCGGCTGGTCACCAGGATGTTTTCCCGGTCCACCCACACTGTGGGAATGAAGGAATGCCAGGCCTTTCAGCAACTGGTTCATCAAATCCTTTACAGTCTCCAACTGGTAGAGCAGGAGATGGTGCCTTCTCCAGATAGGTTTCCAGGTCCTGATCAACATGCTCAAACACCAGAGTGATTTTGATTTCTCTGTCCGCCCTCACTGCTGCGCAAACATCAAACAACCTCACAATGTTGGGCTGGTCAAAGTGCTCCAGCCACTTCAGGAGGGCCACGTTCCTCACGGTGACACATACCTTCGTCCCTCTGGACCCGCACATTTTTCAAAGCGACATATATTAAGCTGCGTCACAGAAAGAAAGAAATATATTTTGTGTCCACGTTAGTGGTTAGATGGAGTGCTGGTTCAGCATTTCATTCAAAAGATGACACGTCCAACAGTGTCGGACTCTGTCAGAGAGGACAGCAGTGATGGGTTAATGGGACTTTACACTAGGTTGATTTAGGCAGCAGAATGTTAGTCTAGCTGAAGTTTACCAAGGTCGGTAAGATGTCAGTGTGAGCGACCATACCTGAAACAGATCAAGGAAGGAATATGCACATGGCCACCAACATTGAGACTCATATTTGCTGTTGAGTCATTATGGCACAGAAAGAAACCATCGGCCCCCATTGAGGCATTACTGGTTGAGGAGCAATGTCATCAATCCCACATCTCTCTGCTTATGGATATTTCAGATAATGGTTATATATGTGACCGGACAGAAACATGATTGGAAGAATTCAAGCCTCTAATTGTGGGAAATGGACACAGATATGGGATGTTCTGAGATGCTCAAATATTGTGTTTTTTTAATTTGTTCCTGAGACGTGAGCATCACCGACGAGATCAGCATCACTAATTGCCTCGGGAAAGTGGTAGCGAGCCATTGATTGGAGTATTAGACATCGTGGTGAATGCCATTGGACACAGCATTAATGGTGGGGTTAACATAATGTTATTGCATTATTAGACAATGTTGGATCTAATCTTGTTCTTCCTTTGATAATGTACTTAATGTGAGATTTCTATAGAATGTGCAAGGACAGACGGCATAAGTCAGTGAAGATAACAAAATATGAGGGAGCAGTTTGCAAAGCGTATGGGACCTTGGACTTTATCTGCAGAGATATTGGGTACAAAAGCAGGCATGTTTTGGTGAACTTGTATAAAGCTCTGGTTAGGTCACAACCTGAATATTGTATCCAGCTCTCAGAAGAATGCCCTTGAGTTTTACAAAGAACATACAGCACAGGAACAAGTCCATCGGCACCTGCAGGTCTGTGCCGATTGTGGTGCCTCTCTTTAACAAAAACCTTCTGCACTTCCAGCGTCCCAATCCCTCTGTTCCCAACCTATTCATGTATTTGTCAAGATGCCTCTTAAACGTTGCTATCGTTTCTGCTTCCAGCACCTCCCCTGGCAGCGGGTTCTAGGCACTCACCACACTCTGTGTAAAATTTATTATGTACACCTCTAAACTTTCCCCCTCGCATCTTAAACTTATGGCTCCCAGAAATTGACCTTTCCACACCGGGAAAAGGGTCAGAGGAAATTTGCAAGGACGGTTCCAGAGATGAGGAGTGAGAGACTCTTTCAGAAACTACGTGTTGACGCCAACCAGGCCAACACCAAACGGTGGAGGCCTTGGGGGCAAAGGTATTGGCCATGGGTCAGGATGTCCTAGGCCTGGGGTACTCTGTACGGGTGAGGCACAAGACAGGGCTGCCGTGTCGCAGGCAGCTATATACCAGGGCCACCGGACATTGCAGCAGCGTTCCAGAGCTTGGCCCAGTCATAACGCATTATGTTGGCATTGCCCGGGCGCTGGCTGACTTGCACCAGTCCCTGAGGACCCCCCCTCCCTTCCCCACACACACACACACACTTCCCCCTTACTGGCACCATGCTACTACGATGTGGGAGATCCTCCAAGTTCTATTCTGTAGGGCCCCTCCAGAGTAATCCAGGCACCTGAACCGCACCTTCAGGAGCCCGAAGCACCGCTTGATCTCACTCCTGGTCGCTGTATGGGCGTCATTGTAGCGGTTCTCCGGGGGGGTGGGGGGGGGGGGGGGGGGGGGGGGGGGGCTCAAAAGTGTCAGCAACCGTGCCGGGCTGAAGGCATTGTGCACACTGCACGGGTATCGGGCCTGGAAGGACCCTGTGGCGTAAAAGTTCAGGGCGACCATCATCTTGATGGTCACAGGTGCTCTCTCCCATAACCCCCGCCCAGGTGCGCCATGTTCCGGCACATTTATAGATAGAATAGAATTTACAGTGCAGAAGGAGGCCATTCGGCCCATCGAGTCTGCACCGGCTCTTGGAAAGAGCACCCTACCCAAGGTCAACATCTCCACCCTATCCCCATAACCCAGTAACCGCACCCAACACTAAGGGCAATTTTGGACACTAAAGGCAATTTATCATGGCCAGCCCACCTAACCTGCACATCTTTGGTATGTGGGAGGAAACCGGAGCACCCGGAGGAAACCCATGCACACACGGGGAGGATGTGCAGACTCCGCGCAGACAGTGACCCAAGCCGGAATCGAACCTGGGACCCTGGAGCTGTGAAGCAATTGTGCTATCCACAATGCTACCGTGCTGCCCCACATTTGTCGCACTGTCCCCTGCTCAGCAGCCGTCTTCGGCATGCCCACTCTCACAGGTCCTTGAATGATGAGCGTTGCCGATACACAGGAGGCCTCATGCAGCGCCTCCTGCCCACCACCTCCTCCGCCTGTTGGGAGGCTGGTTCTCCATCCTCACCAGCTGGCTCCTGATGCTGTGGGCCAGGCTCTGCCTCTGCAGGGCCCTCTCTGAGCATCACCTGCTCGTACAGCCTCAGTGCATCCCCCAGGGCCCTGGCGGCCAGGATGAAGGCCACCATTCCTGGTTGGATTCCAAAGTCCACTGTCTGTAGGGGTGAAAGGCATGGTGCGTACCCCCATGTTTGACCAGGTCCACCGGGCTACACGGTGGTCCAGGCCTGCACTGCAGCCCTGCCCTGCATGTCGTCCCGTTTCCCCCCCCCCCCCCCCGTTCCCCTGACACTCTGCCCTCTGCACTGTACCCCTGGCGCCATCGGTGCCGAACACCATTGGGGGCTCTGGCCATGGCACCCGACCCGACCAGCAGGGGTACCGGTGGTTGGCGCTACCTATGCCAGCAGTACGCTCTGCCGCCCCTGTCTGCCGCCCTCCTGTAGGGGCTGCTGTGGGTGTCCACTTTGGGTGGGCCACATGATGGAGGTGAGGTGGAGGAAGGGGTTGGGGATTTCGGGGGGGGGGGGGGGGCGCACCCACACGGTCAGTTTCACTCTGCGCCACTACGAGCCACAGTGGGTGGTCAGTGGGGTGCGCAGCAAGGTGGCTGCACTGCAGGCTGCGACAATGGTGGTCTGAACCTAGACACACTTCTGGTCCCGGGGGGGTCACCCTGACCCCATGGCCCGTTCCCTGGTCGTCCCTGCCATTCCCCCCACCACCCCTGGAAGACTCCCCCCAAACCTGCCCTGTCAGAGGCTGGACTAGCAGCCCACGGTCGCGTCTCTGGGACTATGACCTACTCCTCTGTCTCCCTTGGCAACCATGGTGCCTGTATCCCAATTTTTAAAACCACAAGTGAAACTGGTCATCGTAATTCCTATTGGCAGAGGCGGAGCATCACGGGAGCCTCGGAGAATATGGTTCGAGCTCGTTACGTACGGAGTAGAATGCATTAACGCCGCTGCCCAGGTGCCGACGCACTGGCTCACTTGTGATTCTCCGCCCAACCACGTTTCGCGATCCCGCCGTTGCTGGACGAAGAATCCCGCCCGAGGGGTTTTCGTTACAAGGTTAGGTTGGAGGAGCTGGAGTTAGCCTCTCGAAGCAAAGTAGACTTGAGGGGAAATTTGACTGAGGTGTAAGGATTATGATTGATTTCCAGAAAGAATAGGATGATACATTTTCAATGTGACAGAGAGATAATGACCTGGAACTTGCTGAGTTTGAAAGTGTCAGTCTCCATCTTCCTGATTCATTTTTCAAAATGTGTTTCTTATTCTTCTCTTCAGGTGACTCTTCTCATCAAACAGATACTATTTCTTTTCTATAACTTGTCTCCTCCCACTCAAACAGCATTAAACCACCCAAATCCTATCCCTTCTTAAATGTTACCAGGAGATGATCTCAACATTGCCGCAGTCAATTGAGGAATGGTGAATTATAATTTTGGTGTTATAGATGTGCTGGAGTATTGAAGAGAGATTTGTATTTATACAGCGCTGTAATATAAAGCCTTTCACAACTTCAGGATGTTCCAAAGCACTTGTGTTACAATCACTGTTGCGATGTGGAGAATTTGGCAGCTAATTTTTATTTCTCCCTAAAAAACAATCAAATAAATAGTCAGATAATCTTGTTTAATGGTAACTAAACTCAGCAAGGCGAACTTGATTAAATAATAGTTCAGTGTTTTCCACGTTTTAGCTGGCACGGCGGCACAGTGGTTAGCACTGCTGCCTCACAGTGGCAGGAACCCGGGTTCAATTCCAGCCTTGGGTGACTGCCTGTGTGGAGTTTACATTTTCTACCCATGTCTGCGTGGGTTTCAAAGAGCAAAGAACATTACAGCACAGGAACAGGCCCTTCAGCCCACCATACCTGTGCTGATCCAGATTCCTTATTTAGACCTAAATACATCTTAAACGTTGCGACTGTGCCACCCACCACCCTCTGCGTGAAAAACTCTCCCTGCACATCTCCCCTAAACTTTCCCCGTCTCACCTTGAGCCTGTGCCCCCTGAGTCTTCCACCCTGGGAAAAAGCTTCTGACTATTCACCCTGTCTATACCTCTCGTAATTTTGTAGACCTCAATCAGGTCTCCCCTCAGCCTCTGTCCTTCCAACAAAAACAATCCGAGTTTATTCAGCCTCTCCTCATAGCTAACATTGTCCAGGTGTTCTGGTTTCACAGTCCAAAGATGTGCAGGTTAGGTGGATTGGCCATGTTAAATTGCCCCTTAGTGTCCAAAGGTTAGGTGGGGTTACTGAGTTATGGGCACAGGGTGGGGCAATTGTCTAGATCGGGTGCTCTCTCAGAGGGTCAGTACAAACTCAATGGGTGGAATGGCCTCCTCCTGCACTGTAGGGATTCAATGAAATATTACATTTTAAGGTTAAAATGTTGGTTATGATAAGTTAGTGTTTCTATGTTTGAATTTACTCTGAAATCTAACACTGCCTTTTAATTGTTTTCATTTTTTGCTTTGTTTTCCAGAAGACTTCAGGAGGGATTTACCACTACCTATCTCGAGCTTGTTGTGCAGCTCTCCCTCTCCAGCTACTCCTCCTCCTCTTACTGCTCCTTGCCTTTCTACTGCCGCTGATTGAGGAACAGGATAGCTGTAGCGTGGTCAACAACTTTGCACGCTCTTTCTACCTGACACTGAGATATCAGGGTCCCCCTCCAACATAGCCAGGCACCTTGAGTTCACTCTGTGCACTAAATTATAGTAATTTCACCAGCGATGCTGGAGAACACAACTCACTCCCTTGTTCTATTAGCTGTATTGATGTCAGTATTCATACTGACATTTCACTTCCTGACAGACTCCGGCAGAAGTTGCTTGATTAATTTGGAGGTGTTGGTATGGAGGCCTACTCTATATAGCATTGTGACATTAACACATCTCTGCTGGAGGATAATACTCCATAATGAACCATTTTTATATCAGTTCCTGGCTAAAGCTTGAAATTCCAGCCCTCACCTTGCATTGGGCAATGATCACTTTTAAACCTGATTTTGATTGGTGAAATTGAAAGATTTAACTTCTGAAACTGGCCACGGTGAGAATTTACTTTATATTTTTATAACTTTATATCTCTGGCGAGCCAAAGTTACCAGAAATTAGTCATTCAGTTTGTACATGAAGGAATTTTCTAATCTACAAATCAGTATTATTTTTAAAATATAATTGATGTTATATTGCAGGAAATTGTGCTTTTGACATTGAACTATCTTCTTGCCGTTATTCCCAGAGACTTTGGTATTGAGGACACAAGTTCAATTATATCAGGAGGATCATTTGCTATATTGTGCCTGTTCAGCATTTGAAAGAATTATACAGTTTGCCTTATTCCCTGCTCTTTCCTCAGCCTGCAGTTATATCCCCTTTTTAAGTATATTTCCAGTTCCCTTTTTGAAAGTTATGATTGAATCTGATTCCACCATATTTTCAGGCAGCGCAAAAAAACATTCAGGGCAAAAAAACATTCTCCTCATCTCTCTCCCCACCCCCAGTTCCAGTTCTTCTGACAATTACCTTTAATCTGTGTCCTCTAGTTATTAATCCTCCTGCCAGTGGAAAAAGTTCCTCATTGACTCTATCAAAACCTCTTTATGATCTTTAACACCTCCATTAAATACCCACTTTAACCTTCCCTGCTCTAAGAAGAGCTTCCTAGCTTCCCCAACCCCTCCTCGTAAATGAAGGTCCTCATTCCTGGTACAGTTCTAGTAAATCTCTTCAGCATTCTCTCCCATGTTTTCATATCCATCCTGAAGCCCAGAATTGGATACCATACTCCAGCTGGGATCTAAGCTGTTCTAAAGATTATCATAGATTATCATAGAATTTACAGTGCAGAAGGAGGCCATTCGGCCCATCGCGTCTGCACCGGCTCTTGGAAAGAGCACCCTACCCCCTACCCAAGGTCCACACCTCCACCCTATCCCCATAACCCAATAACCCTACACAACACTAAGGGCAATTTAGGACACTAAGGGCAATTTATCATGGCCAATCCACCTAACCCGCACATCTTTGGACTGTGGGAGGAAACCGGAGCACCCGGAGGAAACCCACGCACACACGGGGAGGATGTGCAGACTCCACACAGACAGTGACCCAAGCCGGAATCGAACCTGGGACCCTGGAGCTGTGAAGCAATTGTGCTATCCACAATGCTACCGTGCTGCCCTAAATTTACCATAGTTTTGTCGTTTTTGTGAATGCTTTTTAACGGGCTTCTCAAAGCTTGTCCTGCCTGTTGACTATTCCAACGCAGTGCCTGCCAGCCTCCTATCTACATAAATTAGAGGCCATCCAAAATTCTACTGACCATATTCTAACTTGTCTAGTCAGACTGTACCTCGCCCTGTTCACTTCTCACTCCTGCACTCGCTGACCTATATTGGTTCTCAATCCACCAATTCCTTAATTTTCATTGGTTTAAAATCCCTCCAGGCCTTTATCTCCTCCATTCCTATAATCCTTCACGATCTTTGTGCAACTCCAATTGTGATTTTACTCACTTTTCCATTGACCGCTATACCTTCAGCTGCTTAGGCCCTAAGCTTTGGAATTTCCTCCTCCCTAAATATCTCTGCCTAACTACTTCGTTCCCCACCTTTAAGATGCTCTTTATAATCTTTGACCAAGCTTTTGATCATATGTTCCAATATCTTATGTGGCCCAATGTCAAACTTTCTTTGTTAATGCTTTTGTGAAGCATCTTGGGACGATTTACTGCATTAAATATAAGTTGTCTTCACTTCCAATGATTTGTATTTTTTATTATTATTATTATAGGCGTCGCTGGCCAGGCCAGCATGTATTGTCCATCTTTAATTGCCCTTGAGAAAGGGTGGTGCGTTATCTATTTCAACCGCTGCAGTCTATTGCATGCATATCCACAATCTCGACTCCTGTATCCCTTTAAAATTGCATTGTTTCATTTGTATTGCCTCTCTGCCCACAATGCATCACTTACTGCTTGTGTGTTTAAATGTCATCTGCCATGTGTCTGCCCAGTTCTGCAGCCTGTCTCCTTTTGAAGTCTGTTACTATCATTCTCCCTGCTTATTACATTTCCTAGTTTTGTGTCATCAAATTATTAATAAAAGCAAAAAGAACAACAATTCTAATAGTGTCCTCCAGTCTAAAAAGTAACTGTTTATCACGGCTTTCTCTTCTCTGCCACTTAACCAATTTCATATCCACACCAGGACTGCTCTTTCAGTTTCATAATCTGATCATGGCACCTATTACAGTGCAGAAGCAGATTTTATTCTGAGCCCTTGTAATTCTGTTTTAACTCGCTCTGAAGATGGATCCTATTTTGCAAGCTTCCTTTGTGAGTGCAGTTTTAAGCCAGTTCTTGTTTTTTTTTAATGCACTGCTGAGTGATTTTGATGCATCATTATTTTCAAGCAATAAAAATGGTATTTAGTTAGCTAACTATTAATAATGTAAAATGGTCTTTCGGCACGTATATTGAGCTATGTTAAAAGAAATCCCTGAACCAGTTTGGAGGGTGCATACTCAAATATACACATTACATATACATATGTATTCACTTCCTGTCTAATTCTTGGTACGAAGTCTTACAACACCAGGTTAAAGTCCAACAGGTTTGTTTCGATGTCACTAGCTTTCGGAGCGCTGCTCCTTCCTCAGGTGAATGAAGAGGTCTGTTCCAGAAACACATATATAGACAAATTCAAAGATGCCAAACAATGCTAGGAATGCGAGCATTAGCAGGTGATTAAATCTTTACAGATCCAGAGATGGGGTAACCCCAGGTTAAAGAGGTGTGAATTGTACCAAGCCAGGACAGTTGGTAGGATTTCGCAGGCCAGATGGTGGGGGATGGATGTAATGCGACATGAATCCCAGGTCCCGGTTGAGGCCGCACTCATGTGTGCGGAACTTGGCTATAAGTTTCTGCTCGGCGATTCTGCGTTTTGCGGGTCCTGAAGGCCACCTTGGAGAACGCTTACCCGGAGATCAGAGGCTGAATGCCCTTGACTGCTGAAGTGTTCCCCGACTGGAAGGGAACATTCCTGCCTGGTGATTGTTGCGCAATGTCCGTTCATTCGTTGTCGCAGCGTCTGCATGGTCTCGCCAATGTACCACGCTTCGGGACATCCTTTCCTGCAGCGTATGAGGGGCGTTGAACAGATACTTTGTGCATGTCTTCATTATAGAAAACTTGGAAAGTTATTGGACGTATCGAACCCAGTGATTGGGAACAAGTCCAATCACTTGGGACTCAGGGTCAAGGAAGCCCCTGAGCCCTATAAAGTGAGGGGCCAAGTTCAGATCTCTCTCTCTCTCCCTTCTTCTCCTGCTCGAGACCTTCGCAAGAACATCGCCCAGAAACTGTAAGTTTGACTCCAGCGATCGCTACCCGATAAAGACTCCTAGCCATCGACAAGTATCAGCCTTTTGAATCCCGCGGGCCAACTCGAGCTTGAACCACGTGGCGGTATCAGAAAGATACCTGGCGACTCGTGAGCAAAGGTGACATAATCAGAGCTAATAAACTAAGGCTAAAAGGAGCAACATAATTGGCGACTCCACCGGGACCCGACATAGAAGTGGAAAACCACTCCGGGAGAACCCCAACAATTTGAATAGAATCCAATCGGAAACAAAAACAAAAAAAAAAACCACAAGTGTTCAAGCGGTTCTGGTTAATAATTCACAATCCGGAAGTGTGTGTATGCATGCGTAACTAACAGGGTTATAAGGTAAAACTGATAGATTTTTGTTGCGTCTAAACTGTCGGAAGTTGGTATTTTCGGAAATTAGCGCAAGCCGTACCCGCATCTACGACACCACCTTAGCCTCCTGTTCCAAATTTGAACGTAACGAGCAGATAAGAGAGATGGCCATGCAGACAATGCAACGCCTCATGAACCCCGAAGAATTTGCGGTCGCACCGATCAGCAGCATTAAAGTGGGACAGTGTCCCATTTGGGAAGTGGAAATTCGCAAATTTCTGAAGGGCAAAGGATGGCCCGTGTGGAGCGGTTTCTGTAATAATGACGACTCAGGTCCCGGAAGTATAGGGCATACTTGGTGGAAGAACATGAGTGAAATCCATAAGAAAAGCTTAGCAAAAGCGCGCAAGCCGATGGCAATCGTGTCCTGCATGGCACAATTGCGAGGCACAGAGGAGGTCGTCAGGACGCTCCGAAAAGAAATAGAAGGCATACATCGTATGAGTAAAATCGATGTATGCGAGATGGAAAAGGAGAACCTGGAATTGAAAGGCAGTTAGAAGCCAAGGACGAAGAGGTGGCTGACGCCAAACGGGGTCACCAGTCTTGTCTGGCGCATTAAAGCAGTTTTCAATCCTAGTATGAGAAGGCTTATCAGGACACGCAGCGTGCCGTCCTGGTTAAGAAAGAGATGGAGAAGCAGGTGGAGACGCTACAGAAGCAATGTAGTGATCTCAAGGCAGCCTTGAGAGCGCTCCACGCTGCAACCACGGAACAAAGGCAGAGTACCTTAGACCATGCGAAGTGCCGAAAGCAAATTGCAGACCTGCAAGCAATGTTTTCTGTCCAAAAAGGATTCCAAGACACCTTTGGGGAAAGTTTAGACCAGGAAAAGGCCTAGATATTGGAAGAGAAAGTGGTATATTTGGGTACAATTATCACGCATGGCAAACGCGAGATCGAGCACAAAAGAATTAACTCAATCGCTAAATTGCCCCTTCCCCAACACGTTTCAGCCCTCCGGTCGTTTTTAGGACTGGTTGGCTACTGCCGAAACCACATTGACGGTTTCGCCAGCAAGGCAGCGCCCCTCTCAGACCTCCTAAAGAAAGGAGCCCCCTGGGAATGGCTTCCGCAGCATACGGATGCTGTGGAATCATTAAAACAGGCGCTCATAGCCGCCCCCGCACTACAAGTCCCAGACCCGCTTTCCCCTTACGCAATAGAGGTAGCGACCACAGACCGCACCCTTTCAGCCGTGCTCCTGCAGGAACGGCATGACCAGCTAAGACCCGTGGCTTATGCCTCCCGAATTTTAGATGCTGTGGAGCAGGGATTTTCAGCCTGTGAGAGGCACCTGCTCGCAGTTTTCTGGGCAGTCCAGTACTTCTCATACATTATCGGACTGAACCCCATCACCATTTTGACCGACTTTTACTAGACGGACGACTTAAAGACGGTACCGTTAGCCAAATCCGCGCTGCTAGGTGGACCCTTTTCTTACAAGGACGGGACATCACACATACTTAGCGGACAATCTACAGTACCCCGGAATCCCCCATGAGTGTGAAATCATCTCGCCCCACCATAATACAGGCCCCTTTATCGCTAAAACACCCCCCAGAAAACTAGCCACTCCACCTCAGAACCCCCCTCACCTGGACATGTGTGACCCCATGAGGATCTATGTGGATGGATCTTCCACGGTCCTGGATGGGCAACGCATAACAGGTTGTGGGATTTATGTGGAGGACGCGCCCTCGAGGAAATCGCACTAAAATGACCCGGACACTTAGGCGCGCAGGCAGCAGAGCTTGCGGCCATCGCTTACATTGTAGAGCACCCAGATTCCTTCCCCAGCCCAGCAGACATATATTCAGACAGTCTATACATGTGCAACAGCCTCACTGAATTTCTGTCCCTCTGGGAAACGAGAGGATTTGTTTCCGTGGATTGGAAACCCTTCCCCTCAGCCCCATTACTCCGCCATATTCTGAAAAAAGCCAAGAACAGAACTTTTGGCATTATAAAAGTCCGCAGCCACCATCGTTCCTCCCCCCCTGGAAATGTAAAAGCCGACGCACTGGCTAAGGCAGGATCCAGGCATGGGTACTTTTGGAAGCCCCCCGAGAGCGCCCCAGTGAGTGCGCCAGTGAGTGCAGTTCAGGTCGCGCAGACTAGGATCGAAGATCTAGTAGAGGCCCAGAAGCAGGATAACGCTCTCACTGAAATCGCGAAAGGGAAGTTTCCAGCCTCATACGAGAGGTACAGAAATATAATAACCACACATGACAGCGTGGTGCTAAAGGACACCCTTTATGTAGTTCCTGAGCAGGATAGGAACCAAATAATCTGTTTATTCCATGATGGTCATGGACACCAGGGAATCGAACCCACCGCAGCCCACCTCAAACAGCTTTGTTGGTGGTCTAATTTTAAAGAGGATGTATCCCATTACATTGAGAATTGCCTCATCTGCGCTCTGAACAACCCAGATAGATATGCCAAAAAGGCACATCTCAGCCACACCCGACCCGTTAACGGCCCCTGGGTCAACCTCCAGATCGATTTTATAGGTCCATTGCCCCCTTGCAGGAATGGCTATAAATATGTTCTGGTGGTCATAGACACTTTTACAAAGTGGGTGGAAGCATTTCCAGCCCGCACCAACACCGCAAAAACCACCGCCAAAATCCTAACACACCACATCTTTACAAGATGGGGACTCCCCCGCAGTATTGAATCGGACCAAGGTTCTCACTTTACGGGACGGGTCATGCAGAACGTCCTCACGATATTTGGCATAACCCAAAAATTTCACATTGCGTACCACCCACAGTCGAGTGGTATAGTGGAGCGCATGAATCGGACCCTAAAAACCACCCTTAGAAAAATGGTCCAGCAAAACAACACCACTTGGGATTCGGTCCTCCCCTTTGTGCTGATGTTTTTGCGTAACACTGTTTCCACCTCCACAGGTTACATCCCACACACCCTCATGACCGGACGCCCCATGAAAGGGGCAGAGTACTTGTTGGGTTTAGACCTGACCAGCCCTGAAGTAACGGCCCTCACCCATGAGAAAGCCATTGAACAATTACTTGCAAATGTAAAAACGGCTCAGTTAGCAGCCGCTGTTAAACTGGGTACTAAAAGAAAACAGAGCAAGGCCTGTTTTGATAAGGCAGTACATGCAACGGAGTATAATATAAGACAGCAAGTGATGTTGTCAGTGTATAACCCCAGCACATTCCTGTCTCCGAAATACTCGGGTCCGTACTCCATTACGGATAAAGTAAGCCCATCGGTATACAAAATCAATTACCAAAATGGTAAGACTGCGTGGTTTCGCATAAACCAGCTAAAGGCTTATGGAGCACAGTCAAACCACGCCCACCACGTCATGCTTGACGCAGCAGACCAAACCCCGCCCACAGCCAACGTAACCGCACCAACCCCTTCCACGTCCGGCCCAGACACGGACTCGCCCCCGACTCCACCCACAGAAGTTACACTCCATCCCGGAACGCCCACAGACTGCAGCAGCAGAGACAGTGACTGTGACTCTGACGACAGCCACAGCACGCCTCCCTACTATCCTGATCCCACACCCAGCGACTCCGAGTTTGATTCCAGTGACCCCTTCCTCATCACTTTCTTAAACAAACCACACCACCGACCACCGAACCACACGGACGACCCCGACTTTATCCCCACTCAACTCGACGAATGGCATTGGCACCGCGACAACTCCTACAGACTCGTCCGCAACGACGAGAGCAACCCCAACTCACACCACGCAGCCCTCTCAACATTAATTCACTCCAGAATTTGGCACCCGGGAGAAGGGGACGACCCCGGGTCAGACCCCCAATCCGCCAACCCCTTTGTGACCCTGTTCGCAACAGAGAACTGAGGTGTCCACATGATGATTTAAAGGAGACACTTGATGAAAAGTGTTGTCCTTCCTGATGGAACCTGCAGGATGTTTTACGTTGTTTGTATGTTTGTTTAAGTGTTGTTCGTCCGACAGGAGAATTTTTCTCACGCCCGTTCTGCCGAAACCTCTGAGGACTTGCCTCAGAGACCCACCGCGGCCAGACGCTCGTTCAGAGGAACTAGCTTTTCAGCTGATACTTGTTCGGGTATCAGACGCCCGATCGTAACTGCTCTTCTGATTTGACGGGAGAATCACAGCAGCAATCCCACCATGATGACTATATTTTTGCCCGTTCTTGTCGGTTGCTCAGGCAGTGGAGAAACGGCGTGAGACCCGCCCTGTCTGGGGACCCCCCCCCCCCCCCCCGTTAGTCAAAAACGCTCGGGTAGGGGAGATACGGTATTGGTAGCCGTCCTACCCTGGGACTCCATCCAAATCTTACCCGTCGCGGCCCTTACGCACCTCATTCGACCTTTTCCTTTCAAAAACAGTTTTATTTATTTCGGCAACCTTTGGGTTGCTGCCAAATGCTATTTACATCCTAGAACATTTGGATGATAAATCAGCACTTGTCCACCATTGGGAAGTGTGCCGTGTCCTATCATTTGTTTTGGAAAAAAAAATGAGGGAGTCACATATAGTGACCAATTATAAGGGAATAATTGGCCCCGCAGGACAGACACACTAATATGCCGGATATTATACCAAGGTAGTTACAGATACTATGCTTGTTTTACAGAACTCCAGAACCGGAGAAAACAGAGAACACAAAGAAAGAAAAGAAAGAGGACAGCCATGAGGACTTCTTTCATCATGCGCAACATCTTTTATTTGGACATTTGGTTGCGCGGGAACGCGGACCCCATTACTCCAAACCCCCCTGCCGTTAATGTTTCACTGCCCTGCAGTACCGAGGGCCCAGTCACCAGCCACGCTGCATTATCCTGGTGTGCCAAGTTCATAACTTGGTACTCCCTGTCGTACGTTATTGAGGCACTGTTAGCATTGGCGATACTCTGCTGTGCAGTACAGACTATGCGCCTCCGCAAGTGGAGAAGGAGAGCGTACCGCGCTCGAACCCCGGTATATCGGATCCGATCCCCTATATTCGGTTATGACCAGACCCCAGACCTCCGCGACCTATGACACCAGAATAATAAAACATGCACTTGCGTTTTTCCTGTAAATAAAAAGATGTACAAAACTTTCATGAAAAAAAAATGTATGATCCTGAGCTTGACTGCCAAGCTAGGAAAGAATATATGGAATGTTATGATTGTTGTTGTATGTTTTAGAGAGATAGGATTATGCAATGCTTGATGAGTGTATTTAGGTAAAATTAGAGGTTCCAAGTTTTGATTTTGTGGATACATGCCACTGCCTGACATAGAGCCCTCAAGAATTGTTTAGGTAAATTTCTGCGCATAGCTAGGGTCAGAGTAGTGGCCATATAGGAAGTGCCCCCCCCCCCCCCCGGTCAGGGAACGGAAAGGACAAAATTTATGTGATCCTTCACGCTTTGCGTTAGGATCACAAGGAGGGTCTGTAGCCACCTAAAATGGCTGATTCCCTATTAATTTGGCCAAAACCCGATTTAAAATGGCTAACCAAAAAGGCTGATGGGAAAAGCAGCCAACAGGTCACAAACGGACAGCTGCAGACAGAATAGCGTATTCGGCTCTGGGGAAGTTGGCCCAGATCGATACTCAAGACTATTAGCAGCACATCAACCCAGACATCTGAAGTTTAATCGGCTATCCCCGGGAACAATTGCAACATATTAGCAATTGAATGCCGGGCCAGACCTGTCGGCACCTGCAGTGGCCGAAACAAAGACAGGTGAGCGACCACCCCCCGATCGAGGAATCGCCCCGTTATTGGACGTATAGAACCCAGTGATTTGGAACAAGTCCAATCACTTGGGACTCAGGGTCAAGGGCCGCCCCGAGAGGCGGGAAGCCCCTGGGCCCTATAAAGTGAGGGGCCAAGTTCAGATCTCTCGCTCTCTCCCTTCTTCTGCTTGAGACCTTTGCAAGAACATCGACCAGAAACTGTAAGTTTGACTCCAGCGATCGCTACCCAATAAAGACTCCTAGCCATCGACCCGTATCAGCCTTTTGAATTCCACAGGCCAGATCCGATTCGATAAGCCATTCGTTTCTCTGACCTGGTGGGCCCTTCCTAAAGTTAAGTATTGGCCAGTAGTGGTAGGTTTCGATGTAGATAGTAGGATTATTGTGAAAGCATTAATTGTTGTATATAATAAATGACCGTTGATTTCAATCTTACTAAGCGGTGTGCTGACTTATTAATCATAACTCGAGCTTGAACCGTGTGGCGGTATCAGAAAGATACCTGGCGACTCGTGAGCAAAGGTGACATAATCAGAGCTAATAAACTAAGGCTAAAAAGAGCAACAATGCCAAACCACGTCTGAATAGGAGAATGCTCGGGAGGGGGAGGATGGGCAGGACATGGGGTTCAAGCAGGCACGGGAGGGCGTATGACATGTGCGCCAGAGCAACCCGCTCGGGATGCTCTGATTGCCTCCCTGAGTTCACCAACCGGGGGGGAAACTGACCCTGGGCATGGACACTGCATCCCACCCCCTCCCCTGGCCACCCCCCGCCTGCAACTCCCTCAGTAATACATACCTGCTGCCTTACAGGGTGCAGGCCCTGGGTTGGCAGTAACAGCAGGTCTGGTCTGTGGGATGGAGGATGATGACAACCCGCTCTGTGATGAGCTTTGGTGCTGCACATCATCTGACTCCTGCCCACAGTAGCACTTTCCACTGTCCACAAGGGTGACCACTGCATGCGAGCTGGACATTCTGGCGCCTGTTCGGGCACGCTGAGGGAGAATTCAGAATGTCCAAATTACCTAACAGCACGTCTTTCAGGACTTGTGGGAGGAAACCGGAGCACCCGGAGGAAACCCACACAGACACGGGGAGAACGTGCAGACTCCGCACAGACAGTGACCCAAGTGGGAATCAAACTCAGTGACCTGGAGCTGTGAAGCAACAGTGCTGACCACTGTGCTACTGTTAATGGGAATGAAGGTGGCCTGTGCTCAAATCTCCAGGGTCTGATAATCTCCATTCCGGAGTACTTAAGGAAATGGCCCTAGAAATAGTAGATCCATCGGTGGTCATTCTCCAAAATTCTTTGGACTCTGGAATGGTTCCTGCAGATTGGAGGGTATAGAATATAACCCCGCTATTCAAAAAGGGAGGTAGAGAGAAAACAGGGAACTATAGACCAGTGAGCCTAGCGTTGGTAGTAGGGAAATTGGCAGACTCCATTATCAAGGATTTCATAGCATAGCATTTGGAAAGCAGGGGTGTAATCAGACAAAGTCAGCATGGATTTATGAAAGGAAAATCATGCTTGTCAAATCTACGAGAATTCTTTGAAGATGTAACTAGTAGAGTTGACCAGGGATAACTGGTGGTTGACAAATTACTAAGTAAAGTTAAAGCGCATTGGATTGTGGGTAGAAGGCACTGTCTGCGAGGGTGGTAGAGACGGGTTGCCTCACATCCTTTAAAAGTACCTGGATGAGTATTTGGCATGTCTTAACATTCAAGGCTATGGGCCAAGTGCTGGCAAATGAGATTAATATTGGCAGATCAGGTGCCTTTCATGCGGCGTTGCGGACTCGATGGGCTGAAGGGCCTTTTCTGCACTGTATTATTTTGTGATTCCTAGTGTTTTGAGATGGATAGAAAACTGGTTAGCGATCAGGAAGCTAAAAGTTGGAATAAGTGGGTCTTTTTCTGATTGGCAGGCAGTGACTAGTGGGGTACCACAGGGATCGGTGTTAGGACCCCAACTGTTCACATTATATATTAATGATTTGGACGAGGGAACTAAATGTATTATCTCCAAATTTGCAGATGATACAAAGTTGGGTGGGAGGGTGAGCTGCGAGGAGGATACAAGGATGCTTCAGTGGGATTAGGACAGGCTGAGTGAGTGGGCACATGCATGGCAGATGCAGTATAATGTGGATAAATGTGAGGTTATCTGCTTTAGTTGCAAAAATAGGACGGCAGATTATTATTTAAATGGGTGTAAATTGAGAGAGGCGGATACTCAGCGAGACCTTGGTGTGTTCATGCATCAGTCGCTGAAAGTAAGCACGCAGGTACAGCAGGCAGTAAAGAAGGAAAAGAGGATTTGAGTATAGGGCCATAGTTTGAAGAAAAGGGTGTAAACCTTTTAGGACTGAGGTGAGGAGAAATTTCTTCACCTAGAGAGTGGTGAATCTGAAATTCGCTGCCAGAGAAAGTAGTTGAGGCTAAAACGTTGTGTAATTTCAAGAAGGAATTAGATATAGCTCTTGGGGCGAAAGGGATCAAGGAATATGGGGGGAAGGCGGGATCAGGATTTTGAACTTGATGATCAGCCATGATCATAATGAATGGTGGAGCAGGCTCGAAGGGCCGAATGGCCTCCTGCTCCTATTTCCAATGTGGGTTTCTATGTACAGGGACAACATGTTCAATGAAGAAAAAGTGTGGGACCAACAAATCCAGAGAACCCTGGATATCGAGGAATATACAGCATTGCATTATGGCAGATATCGAGGGCTCAAATCAGCAGAAGACCGAGAGGTTTATAGAATGTGCAAAAGGGAACTTCAAAAGGAAATTAGGAGAACAAAAAGGGGATATGAAAGGATGCTGGCAGGTAAAATAAAGGAAAATCCTAAGTTTTACAAGTACGTTAAGGGTAAAAGGATAACTAGGGAAAGAGTAGGCCCAGTAAGGACCACAGGGGTAATTTGTGTGTGGAGCCGGAGGATGTAGGTAGGGTTCTAAATGAACACTTTGTGCCAGTGTTCACTCGTGAGAGGAACGGTGTGGGTGTAGAAATCAGGAAGAGGGACTGTAATAAAATTAAAGAGATTAATTTAGACAGGGAGGAGGTTCTGAGTGGTCTGGCAGGGTTAAACGTAGACAAATCTCCAGGGCCAGATGAAATATATCCCAGGCTGCTGAGTGAGGCAAGGGAGGAAATAGGGGTGCTGGCAATAATTTTCAATTCCTCTCTGGCTACTGGAGAGGCGCCACATTGGATAGCCAATGTGGTACCATTATTCAAGAAGGAATAAAGCATAAACTACAGGCCAGTCAGACTAACTTCAATGGTAGGGAAACTATTGGGAGCAATTCTGAGAGACTGAATCTGCATTTGGGGAGACGGATTAGTCAAGTGCATTCAGCACAAGGGCGGCACGCTGGCTCAGTGGTTGGCACTGCTACCTGACGGCACCGAGGATCTGAGTTCGATCCTGGCCCCGGGTCACTGTCCATGTGGACTTTGCACATTCTCCCCGTGTCTGGTGGGTCTTACCCACACAACCCAAAGATGTGCAGGGTAGGTGGATTGGCCACGATAGATTGCTCCTTAATTGGAAAATTCTTTTGAAAAAGAACAGTCGGAATGGCTTTTTAAAGGGGTGTTTAATATCCCGCACGGGACCTGCGGGGTGGGAATGCTTGTCTTTGCCATGCTCATTACGGAGTACAAGCACTGCCGCTAGGGGCGGGGTATCTCAAATTACCCAGTGTATATAAGGTCGGCCAGTAAAGCACCGACCAAGCAGGAACGCGGTGTGTATCGGGAAGAGCATATATTTTGTTTGTAAATAAAATTTTATTCTTACTTTTACTCGGCATGGACTCGCTGTGACCACAAACCCTCCTATAGTAGACAAAGTAATTCTGTCCTGCATTACATGGAATCCTTGCCCGTTAATGCCTCGTGTGTTCGTGACTGGACGTAAAACGACCCTGTACTTGCCAAGGTGCGTCATCTGGTGCTATACGGGGGGCAGCAGCAGCAGCTACCAGGGGAATTGAAGGCTTTCTCCTCAATATTGTCGGAGCGGACCATAGAGGACGGCATCCTCATTTGGGGCACCAGGCTGTTGTCCTGGCAAAGGGACAGGCTGCCGTGAAGGACCTTCACAACAGACATCCCAGAGTGTGCAAAATGAAGATGCGAGAGGCTACATCTGATAGCCGGGATTGGATCCAGATATCGAGACGTTGGCCGAGCAGTGCTCCATCTGTCAAGAGAACCAGAAGCTCCCGCGGCAGCACCCCTGCACCCTTGGCAGTGACTGGGGCACCCTTGGGTTTGTGTGCATGCCAATTTCGCCAGCCCGTCTTGGGTTAAAAGTGGCTGGAAATCCACAAGGTGGCAGTAATCACCTCCCAGGCGACCATCGAGCGATTGCACATTTCTTTTTCCACCCATGAATCCCACGGTACTTGTGACCGATAACAGAGTTTGCTGCTTTTGTGAAGAGCAACGGGATTTTCCACGTCCGCACCGCCCCATATAATCCGGCATCGAATGGTTTGGCAGGGAGGGACGAGCAGACGGCTAAACGGGGGCTCAAAAAACAGACATCCAGCTCTGGACACAAGACTGGCAAGATTTTTATTCTCGTACAGGACCACACCACACGCAGTAACTGGAGTAGCCCCTTTCTGAGGTAGGTTAATGGATCATAGACTTAGTACACAACTGAGTTTAATTCTACTGGACATCTCGAAGGTGGGTTGTAATAAAGATTTGCAATCCTGGGCGAGCGTGGTCAGTTCCTGCTGCCCTCCTCGAATCGGGGTTGCAATATAAGTGAATTAACCAATAATTCTTATTAACTTATTGAGATTTTGGCCCTAGACTGCTGCAATGAGATGCAGACACCGGATATATCAGTAAAAATGTGAACAAACAATTTATTAATAACGAGGAAAAGATGAATAGATGAAGTCATAACAGAACAATGATCTATCAATCTACCTAATCCCAAAACCCACCCTCCACCCAAACACACACAAGACAGACACGCAGCGGGAATGGAGGGGAAAGATTTGTACTGAAATGGGGATTAATAGTTATGACATTGTTCTTTGCTGCCGTCGTAGCTCTTTGTAGCCAGCGATCTCCTAATCGTGTATCCAATCAGAAACTAGATTGTTGAAAGCTCTCTAAATTCGTAGGGAGAGAGGGAAATTTAAAAGCTGTTTCGTGTCTGGATCTCTTCAGAGCTCACACCCAAAATAATATAGCACGCTTCACAAGATCCACCCTCCTTCTGGAACTTTCTGTCTGGCCTCCCCAATCACAGGCCCCAGTAAGAACTTGTACATTTCCGATTGGCAGCTTGCCAAGTCTATCAAATCATCATCACCGGCTCTACCACAGAACCTAAAGAGGATGTCTTGGCTCGGTCCATCACAACAGGGGTTCCAACTCTGCCTACAGTTTGTCATTCAAACGGAAATCCCACACAGTGTAACAACGGTGTATCAGCTTAACCAGAAAACAGACAGCAGGGAGGGAATAAAATGGAGAACACAGGACAGACAAAAAGAGTTACAACAGTATTTTAACAAAGGGCATTGCTCAATTCAACATGGACCTGTTAGCTGCTTTGCATCTGACGACACAATGTTCGTTCGTAACCTCAATGACAGTGTTCTCTGTTACCAATTCGGGTCCGGGGGCAACTAATGAAGTGACACCTGGATCACATTTGCTCATGGCGGTTGTTCCCTCATGAAATGCCTCAAAATAATCCTGCCCTGGAACCTCCACCTCCATTGCCGTGACACAGAAGAATATAAGAACTAGGAGCAGGAGTCGGCCACCTGGCCCCTCGAGCCTGCTCCGCCATTCAATGAGATCATGGCTGATCTTTTGTGGACTCAGCTCCACTTTCCGGCCCGAACACCATAACGCTTAATCCCTTTATTCTTCAAAAAACTATCTATCTTTATCTTAAAAACATTTAATGAAGGAGCCTCTACTACTTCACTGGGCAAGGAATTCCATCGATTCACAACCCTTTGGGTGAAGAAGTTCCTCCTAAACTCATTCCTAAATCTACTTCCCCTTATTTTGAGGCTATGCCCCCAAGCTCTGCTTTCACCCGCCAGTGGAAACAACCTGCCCGCATCTATCCTATCTATTCCCTTCAGAATTTTATTTGTTTCTATAAGATCCTCCCTCATGCTTCTAAATTCCAATGAGTACAGTCCCAGTCTACTCAACCTCTCCTCGTAATCCAACCCCTTCAGCTCTGGGATTAACCTAGTGAATCTCCTCTGCACAACCTCCAGTGCCAGTACGTCCTTTCTCAAGTAAGGAGACCAAAACTGAACACAATACTTCAGGTGTGGCCTCACTAACACCTTATACAATTGCAGCATAACCACCCTAGTCTTGAACTCCATCCCTCTAGCAATGAAGGACAAAATTCCATTTGCCTTCTTAATCACCTGTTGCACTTGTAAACCAACTTTTTGTGACTCATGCACTAGCACACCCAGGTTTCTCTGCACAGCAGCATGTTTTAATATTTTATCATTTAAATAATAATCCCTTTTGCTGTTATTCCTACCAAAATGGATAACCTCACATTTGTCAACATTGTATTCCATCTGCCAGACCCTAGCCCATTCACTTAGCCTATCCAAACCCCTCTGCAGACATCCAGTATCCTCTGCATGTTTTGCTTTACCACTCATCTTAGTGTCGTCTGCAAACTTGGACACATTGCCATTGGTCCCCAACTCCAAATCATCTATGTAAATTGTGAACAGTTGTGGGCCCAACACTGATCCCTGAGGGACACCACTAGCTACTGATTGCCAACCAGAGAAACACCCATTAATCCCCACTCTTTGCTTTCTATTAATTATCCAATCCTCTATCCATGCTACTACTTTCCCCTTAATGCCATGCATCTTTATCTTATGCAGCAACCTTTTGTGTGGCACCTTGTCAAAGGCTTTCTGGAAATCCAGATATACCACATCCATTGGCTCCCCGTTATCTACCGCACTGGTAATGTCCTCAAAAAATTCCACTAAATTAGTTAGGCACGACCTGCCCTTTATGAACCCATGCTGCGTCTGCCCAATGGGACAATTTCCATCCAGATGCCTCGCTATTTCCTCCTTACTGATAGATTCCAGCATTTTCCCTACAACCGAAGTTAAGCTTACCGGCCTATAATTACCCGCTTTCTGCCGACCTCCTTTTTTAAACAGTGGTGTCACGTTTGCTAATTTCCAATCCGCCGGGACCTCCCAGAGTCTAGTGAATTTTGGTAAATTATCACTAGTGCAGTTGCAATTTCCCTAGCCATCTCTTTTAGCACTCTGGGATGCATTCCATCAGGGTCAGGAGACTTGTCTACCTTTAGCCCCATTAGCTTGCCCATCACTACCTCCTTGGTGATAACAATCCTCTCAAGGTCCTCACCTGTCATAGCCCCATTTCCATCAGTCACTGGCATGATATTTGTGTCTTCCACTGTGAAGACCGACCCAAAAAACCTGTTCAGTTCCTCAGCCATTTCTTCATCTCCCATTATTAAATCTCCCTTCTCATCCTCTAAAGGACCAATATTTACCTTAGCCACTCTTTTTTGTTTTATGTATTTGTAGAAACTTTTACTATCCGTTTTTATATTCTGAGCAAGTTTACTCTCATAATCTATCTTACTCTTCTTTATAGCTTTTTTAGTAGCTTTCTGTTGCCCCCTAAAGATTTCCCAGTCCTCTAGTCTCCCACTGATCTTTGCCACTTTGTATGCTTTTTCCTTCAATTTGATACTCTCCCTTATTTCCTTAGATATCCACAGTCGATTTTCCCTCTTTCTACCGTCCTTCCTTTTTGTTGGTATAAACCTTTGCTGAGCACTGTGAAAAATCGCTTGGAAAGTTCTCCACTGTTCCTCAACTGTTTCACCATAAAGTCTTTGCTCCCAGTCTACCTTAGCTAGTTCTTCTCTCATCCCATTGTAATCTCCTTTGTTTAAGCACAAAACATTAGTGTTTGATTTTACCTTCTCATCAATCCTGAATCAATCCTGTCTCATTACACAGGACCAGATCTAGGACCGCTTGTTCCCTCGTAGGTTCCATTACATACTGTTCTAGGAAACTATCGCGGATACATTCTATAAACTCCTCCTCAAGGCTGCCTTGACCGACCTGCTTAAACCAATCGACATGTAGATTAAAATCCCCCATGATTACTGCTGTACCATTTCTACATGCATCAGTTATTTCTTTGTTTATTGCCTGCCCTACCATAATGTTACTATTTGGTGGCCTATAGACTACTCCTATCAGTGACTTTTTCGCCTTACTATTCCTGATTTCCACCCAAATGGATTCAACCTTATCCTCCATAGCACCGATGTCATCCCTTACTGTTGTCCAGATGTCATCCTTAAATAACAGACCTGCACCACCTCCCTTACCATCCATTCTGTCCTTCCGAATAGTTTGATACCCTTGGATATTTAACTCCCAGTCGTGACCATCCTTTAACCATGCTTCAGTAATGGCCACTAAATCATAGTCATTCACGATGATTTGCGCCATCAACTCATTTACCTTATTCCGAATACTGCGAGCATTCAGGTAAAGTACACTTATGTTGGCTTTTTTACCTCTGTTCTGAATCTTAACACCTCGATCAGTAACCTCTTAACCTTTCTCCTAATTTTCCTTGTCGTTGAACCCATATCTTCATGTAACAACCTGCCGCGTCACTTACCATTAATGTTTTCACTTCCCGTTTTATTCCTTTTAGTATTCCTGGTCCTATTCACTGAGTGCCCCTCAGTCACTGTACCTTGTACTGTCGCTCTTTTTGATTTTTGACTATGGCTTCTCTGCCTTACACTTTCCACTTCCAGTCTCTCTCGATGCTGACATGCCCGATGTTGTGACATCCGACTTCGAGATGGAGACACAGTTATCTCGGAGATTTCCGATGCCGACTCGGTCGGTCAGCTGCCTCCTGATGATTCTTCACCACTTCAATGGTGAACCGATGTGTTCACTGGCACGGCATACGCCGACTGATCCAGCGTACCAGTTCCATGAGGATCTACTGGAGCCTAAGAGACACCAATGCCCTCCATCTGCTCCTCCTTCTCCGTCTCATCGCTTGTCGGCGGGGGTCTTTGTACTTTGCAGGGGGGAGGAATGTAATATCCCACACGGGATCTACGGGGTGGAAATGCTCATCTTCTCCATGCTTCTTGGAGAGGACAACAGGGGGCGGGGGGGGGGGGGGGGGCGCAGGGGGGGGATCTCGATTACCCAGTGTATATAAGGTTGGACAGTAAGGCATCGACAAAACAGGAACACGGTAAGCGTCTACCAGGAAGTTTACATATATCGTTTGTAAATAAAACTTTGTTCTTATTTTTACTCGTTGTTGACTCCCCATGTCCTTATTAAAAGCAGTCATGTCTGACCAACTTGATTGAATTTTTCAAAGCGGTGACCAGGTGTGAAGATGAGGGAAATACATTTGATGTAATTTACTTGGACTTCAGCAAGGCTTTTGATAAGGTCCCACATGGGAGACTGATGGCGAAGGTAAGAGCCCATGGGATAAAAGGAAATTTGGCAAATTGGATCTAAAATTGGCTGAGTGACAGGAAGCAGAGAGTGACGGACGAGGGGTGTTTTTCTGACTGGAAGCCTGTGTCCAGTGGGGTCCCACAGGGATCAGTGTTGGGCCCTTGCTGTTTGTGGTTTATATGAATGATGCATGAATGGAGGAGGGGTGATCAGTAAGTTTGTGGATGATGCAGAAACTGGTGGGGTGGTAAATAGTGAGAAGGATAGCCTTCAATTACAGGAGGATATAGACGGGCTGGTCAGGTGGGCTGATCAGTGGCAAATGGCGTTCAATCTGGATAGGTGTGAGGTGATGCACTTGGGCAGGACAAACAAGGCAAGGGAATACATGATAAACGGCAGGACCCTGGTAAACACCGAGGATCAGAGAGACCTTGGTGTGCATGTGTGTTGATTTCCAAATTTCTTTCTCTGTCAGTCTGGCCTCAATAAAAGTCGAGATGGATTTGCAAGTAAAAAGAAGTTATTTTATTCAGCTTGCAAGCTACCTAGTCCACAGTGATACAGACAACATGTTGCTGTCTGCAGTCCCGGGAACTAAGTGAAGGTCCCAGACAAAGAGATCAGTACTCATACATTCAAATGGCATCAAGTTTCACATACTCGACACCCATCGGTCATCCTATGTCCCTCCTGACTTGTTTCATCTATTCTGATTGGCTTACTTCCAATCCCTTTCTCCGGCCTCTATCAATGCAGCATCACTCTCATAGACACACCTCTTCCTGCTTTTTCCATGCGGTCTCAAATCCCTTTGTCTCTACCTGCCAGAATCAAAGTGGCTTATTTCTACATTACATTAACTAATATCTCTAAAGTAACTATTTTATATCACATTCGTCATGTGCACGGGTCCCTTAAGGTAGCAGAGCAGGTGGACACAGTGGTTAGGAAGGAATATGGTACACTTGCCTTTATTAGCCGAAGTATAGAGTTTAAGAGCAGGGAGGTTATGCTGGGACTGTATTAAACAGTGGTTAGGCCACAACTAGATTATTGTGTGCAGTTCTGGAATCCACATTATCGGAGGGATGTGATAGCGCTGGAAAGGGGGGCAAGGAGATTTACCAGGATGTTGCCTGGGCTGGAGAGTTTTAGTTATGAAGAGAGACTGGATAGACTGGCGTTGTTTTCCTTGGAGCAGAAGAGACTGAGGAGGGACATGATTGAGTTGTATAAAATTATGAGGAGCATAGATAGAGTAGACAGGAAGCAACTTTTCCCCTTGGTGGAGGGATTAATGACCGGGGGCAGAGATTTAAGGTAAGGGGCAGGAGGTTTAGAGGGGATGTGAGGAAACAACATTGTGGTAAACACCACTAGTAACACATTGCATGTATTATGGTACTGCCCATGTATTACAGGTACCATGGTAAATCCCAGCCTGCTGGCTCCTCCCAGCAGGCGATGTATAAAAGTGTATGCTCTCCTGCGCTGCTCCCATTCTGGTTCCAGCTGCAGGAGGCACAACATCTTGTGCAGTAAAGCCTCGATTGTTTCACCGTTCTCGTCTCGTGGTCATTGACGGTACATCAATTTATTGCACAAGGTTTCAAAAGATGGACTTAGTAATTAAGCCTGATCGCCTGTAGCTGAGCCCTCACGCAGCCAACGCCACATCCACCTTCGAGCACTGGCTAGCCTGCTTCAAAGGCTACCTCAGAGCAGCCACTGAAGAACTCTCGGACCCACAGAAGCTCCAAGTCCTCTACTCACGGGTGAGCCCCAAAATGTTTCCCCTAATCCGGGATGCGCTGACGCTACTAAAGGGGCATTACGTTAAGTCGGTGAATCAAGTGTACGCCAGGCACCTCCTGTCCATGAGACGGCAACTCCCGGGGTAGACTCTGGACGATTTCTTGCGGGCTCTACAGATTCTCAGTAGGAACTGTGACTGCCCGGCAGTCCGACACACCGAACTATTAATCAGAGAATCTTATGTCATGGGCATGAAGTCTATGTACGTTCGCCAGCGACTATTGGAAGGGGGTACGCTCGATCTTGCAGAGACTAGGCAGCTTGCTAATTCACTAGAAGTGGACTCCTGTAATCTGGAGGCCTACACCTCCAACCACGCGGCACCCTCGTGGGCATCGTGGGCCCCACCTGCTGCCAACTCGAGCTCACCGCAAGCCTGCGCCGCGCGGCAGCCAGCCAACTCCGGAGGGCCCAAATGTAATTTTTGCGGCCAGAGCAAACATCCCAGGCAGCGCTGCCCGGTGCGGAGTGGGACCTGCAACGGGTGCGGGAAGAAGGGCCACTTTGAAGGGCCCGGTCGGTCGCCGCTGTTTCCAGGCCCGGCATTGCTGCACCCCCCCAGTGATCCAGGGCATCGCCATCTTCTCCACCACAAGCCACGTGCAGCCCGTGGGCGCCACCATCTTTGATGCTGCCCGCCATGTGCGCCCCGTGGGCGCCGCCATCTTGGACCTTGCTGTGGGACCCCTGCTCGTTGGGCCGTTCGCTGCCCGCTGATACCTCCACCACCACTGATCAGCCCGGGACCGCCCAACATCTTCCGCAGCTCGCCTCCATCACCCTGGATCAGTCTCGGCCCCACAACCTCGCGACCGCTACGACAACGGTAAAGGTCAATGGGCATGAGACGACCTGCCTCTTTGACTCTGGGAGCACAGAGAGTTTCATCCACCCTGCTACGGTAAGGCGTTGCTCCCTCCCGGTACTCCCCGTCGCCCAGAAAATCTCCCTGGCCTCCGGATCTCATTTCGTGGAAATCCGGGGGTACTGTGTCGCGACCCTCACCGTTCAGGGCGTAGAGTTCAGCAACATCAGGCTCTACATCCTCCCTCCCCCCCCCCCCCCCGCCCTCTACGCTGCCCTGTTACTAGATCTTGATTTTCAATGCCACCTCCAAAGCCTTACTTTGAAATTCGGCGGACCCCTGCCCCCCCCCCCCCCCCCCCGCTCACTGTCTGCGGTCTCACAACCCTTAAGGCCGATCCACCTTCACTGTTTGCAAACCTCACCCCGGACTGCAAGCCCGTCGCCACAAGGAGCAGATGGTACAGTGCGCAGGAATGAAATGAAAATCACTTACTGTCACAAGTAGGCTTCAAATGAAGTTACTGTGAAAAGCCCCTAGTCGCCACATTCCGGCGCCTGTTCGGGGAGGCTGTTACGGGAATCGAACCGTGCTGCTGGCCTGCCTTGGTCTGCTTTCAAAACCAGCGATTTAGCCCAGACAGGGCCTTTATCAAGTCAGAGGCTCAACAGCTTCTGCGGGAGGGGATCATTGAGGCCATAACAGCCCCTGGAGAGCTCAAGTAGTGGTAGTGAAGATGGGAGAAGCACAGGATGGTCATTGACTACAGTCAGGCCATCAACCGGTACATGCAGCTCGACGTGTACCCCCTCCCACGCATATCTGACATGGTCAATCAGATTGCGCAGTATCGAGTCTTTTCCACAGAAGACTTGAAGTCCGCCTACTACCAGCTCCCCATCCGCCCGGAGGACAGCCAATACACTTCCTTCGAAGCAGCTGGCCACCTCTATCATTTCCTTAAAGAGTTCCCTTCGGCGTCACCAATGGGGTCTCGGTCTTCCAGCGAGAGATGGACCGAATGGTTGACCAGTACGGGCTGCGGGCCACGTTCCCGTACTTGGATAATGTCACCATCTGCGGCCACGATCAGCAGGACCTCGACGCAAACCTCCAAAAATTCCTCCATACCGCCAAACTCCTTAACCTCACCTACAATAAGGAGAAATGTGTGTTCCGCACCAACCGCTTAGCCATCCTTGGCTACGTAGTGGAAAATGGAGTCCTAGGGCCCGACCCCGACCGCATGTGCCCCCTCCTGGAACTCCCTCTCCCCCACTGCCCCAAGGCCTGAAACGATGCCTGGGGTTTTTCTCATATTACGCCCAGTGGGTCCCTAATTATGCAGACAAGGCCCGCCCACTCGTCATGTCCACAGTTTTTCCCCTGACAGCTGAGGCCCGCCAGGCCTTCAACCACATCAAGACGGACATCGCCAAGGCCACGATGCACGCAGTCGACGAGACCCTCCCCTTTCAGGTGGACAGCGATGCATCAGACGTAACTCTGGCCGCCACCCTCAACCAGGCGGGCAGACCCGTGGCTTTCTTCTCCCGCACCCTCCATGCCTCCGAAATTCGCCACTCCTCTGTCGAAAAGGAGGCCCGAGCCATTGTGGAAGCTCTGAGACACTGGAGGCATTACCTGGTGAAGGCCTCCCGCCCCTTTGAGCGCCTCAGCATGGACTTCAAAGGGCCCCTCCCCGCCACCGACGCAGCGTGTACTTCCTCAATGTAATTGATGAGTACTCCCGGTTCCCCTTCGCCATCCCCTGCCCCGACATTATTTCTGCCACGGTGATCAAAGCCCTGCACAGCATCTTCACTCTGTTCGGTTTCCCCACCTACATCCACAGCGATCGGGGATCCTCCTTCATGAGTGATGAGCTGCGCAGTTCCTGCTCAGCAAGGGCATCGCCTCGAGCAGGACGACCAGCTACAACCCCCGGGGAACCGGGCAGGTGGAGAGGGAGAACGGGATGGTCTGGAAGGCCGTCCTGCTGGCCTTTCGGTCTAGAAATCTCCCGGTCTCCCGCTGGCAGGTGGTCCTCCCCTATGCGCTCCACTCCATCGGTCGCTCCTATGCACCGCCACTAATGAGACCCCTCACGAACGTGTGTTTGCCTTTCCCAGGAAGTCCACCTCTGGGGTCTCGCTCCCAACATGGCTGACAGTTCCTGGACCCGTCCTCCTACGGAAGCATGTGCGGAGTGTCATGCAAGAGTGCCTTTAAGAACTGGATGTTTAAGCAATGTACCTTTAAGAAAACAGTGAAGTCATAGAGTGGGTGGAGCTCAGCTCGAGTCAGCCATTTTACAGTTTAGTGTTGCAGGATTTTTGTTTCAGTTTAAACAGCAGCTTGTGTGTGTCTGTGTGTTTCAAGAGAGCTGCAAGTTTTGGAAAGTGCCTGGCTGGTTTTGCTGAGAGCAGCTAAAAAATGCCTGGCTGGTTTTGCTGTGAGCAGTTTAAAAGTATTACAGGTACCACGGTAAATCCAAGCCTGCTGGCTCCTCCCAGCAGGCGGCATATAAAAGTGTGTGCTCTCCTGCGCTGCTCCCATTCTGGTTCCAGCTGCAGGAGGCACAACTTCTTTTGCAATAAAGCCTCGATTGTTTCACCATTCTCGTCTCGTGGTAATTGACGGTACATCAAACATTTTCACCCAGAGGGTGGTGGGAGTTTGGAAATTTTGCCTGAAAGGGTGGTGGAGACAAAGGCCCTCAAAACATTTTTAAAGTATTTAGATGTGCGCTTGCGATCCCAGGGCAGGCAAGGTTATGGGCAATGTGCTGGAAAATGAGATTGGAATAGTTAGGTGATTGTTTTTGGCAGCGCAGAGATGATGGGCCGATGGGCCTTTTCTGCGGTAAGACTCAATGACTTATAAATGATCTACACACATGCTAATATCTAGAGTCAAGGAATTTCAGAGGGGCAGACAGCCAAATACACAGAAGGTGCAATCAAAGGGCAACAAAGATATAATTGCCAGGACCCCCAGAAGAAAGGGAGGCCAGTTGACATCTCGCAGCCTCAGACGCAGACAAGCCAGTTTCCAACTAGTGACCTGGAGGCCAAGTTTGCATCTAACAGCCTTAGAGCCAAAGTAGTGCAGAAAACCTTCATCATGGCAGTTTAAATATCTTGGTCACTATAAATTGGTTTTAATTTATGGATTTATTTAATCTAGATTTGTTTGGGGAAATGGGGAATTCTTACGGAGTTCAAGGATCGTAGATATATTTTGGAACAAGGGGTACATTCTACATAAACTGTGTGTGTGTGTAATAATTCATATACTTAATTTTCTTGACATAGTATAGTCCTGATCATGTGTATTTGTCTTTAATGTAGAAACAGTCTTTAATAATTGTTATACAATGACAGACCTGCTTATTCTAGTGTTCCACATTTGGATACCCTTGGAGATAACATCAACATAGTTTGTGACAGCAGGCACAGGGCAGATGAATTTTAATGCCAAAATGTGTGGAATGGTATGTTTTGGTGGGAAGGACAAGGAGAGGCGATACTAATAATGAGTACAGTGCTAAGGGGGGTGAAGAGCAGAAACTTGTGGTATATGGTCACAAATCACTTCAGGTGGCAGGGCAATTTCAGAAAGTGGTTAAAAAGGGATCTGGGATCTGGATAAATAGATGCATACAATACAAAAGCAAGGAAGTTATGATAAGCCTTTACAGAACAGGCTTATCCTCAACTGGAGTAATAAGTCCAATTCTGGGCATTGTATTTTAGGGCGGATGAGAAGGCTGTACTGAGGGTGCAGGACAGATTCACGATTATGGTTCCAGGCATAAACTCTTCAACTACCTGCACAGATTGGGGAAGCTGCAATTGTTCCCTTTAGAGAAGCAAAAATTCAGGGAAATTGGTAGAAAACTCAATCATGAGGGGCCTCAACAGAAGTTGTTCCCATTGACTACCCTTCAACCAATGTATTTAAAGTTGGAAGGGATACCTGATAGGCCAGGCTCTGCAAAGGGCAAGGCACTTGAATTTGCTACAATTCAGTTATAAATGAATAAACTTGAATTGAAAGAAAAATAAAGAGAAATGATAAACGAGGAAAGGGAGAAAGAGGACAGAGAAATAGCATTTCAATGGGAACAGGCAGAAAGGCAGGGAAGGGACAAGGCAAGAGAACGAGACAAAAGAAGACAGGGAAAGGAACTGGAAATGACAAAGTTAGAAAATGAGGAAAGATAAAAGGAGAAAAAGAATTCCTGAAGATAGAAAATAAGCAGTTTCCAGATCAGAATCCAGTGAGATGTTTAAATTTGTACAAGCTATTCCAAAGTTTGAGTGTAGGGATCTGGAGACATCCTTTATTTCATTTGAGAATATCGCTAAGCAGATAAAATGGCCAAAAGAAACTTGGACAATTGCCTTACAGGGTAGTAGATTGGTGGGTCAAGCTCATGAGGTGTATGCATCACTGTGAGAAGAGGTTTCTATAGACTCTCACGCAGTGAAGGAAACTATCCTTGATGTGAATGAGTTGGTTCCTGAGGCCTACAGAAAATTCCAGAGTGCAAGGAAATGGTCTGGTTGACCTATATTGAATTTGAGTGAGTAAAGCACAGTCATTTTGACCATTGCGTACAGGCATTAAAGGTAAAAACAGCTTATGAAGCTCTTCCGGAAGTAATTCTCTTGGAAC